>NC_056745.1:853963568-853983568 GCF_019279795.1 Protopterus annectens
GACAGCATGGCATATTATGTGTTGTCCAGTAACACCCAGTACATCCCCCATTACCATACTGTAGAAAGCCTGGTGATGATCCTCACATAAGAAGAGACTCAGGACACACCTCATCCTAGAGCTGTGTGTTGTGTGCAATTACGCCAATAACATTATTATTAATACATACCTAGGTAGGGGTTCTACTGTTAGTGTTTCAAAAGTACGTGTGTGTGTATGTGAATGGATCTACTTCAGTTCGCTGAATATACATGTCACAGGAGGCCATCTGTCCATGAACTGACTGGCATATGATGACATTTCAAAGGACTCCTGTGATGGGAATTATTTCCATCAAAACAGGTGGTAGATGTGTACATGCACTATTTCCCACTGTAGAGCTGAACATTGATACTGGAGTTGATATATATAGTTGGCTGTTAATGTTGTGGACACAGCCACCCTCATTGGGTTATTGTTGTGTGTATCCCGATGCTTACTCTGCTGTAATACTGTACAATGCATGTTAACAGGTTAAGTAGTCATCAATCACATGATGTGTAACTGTACACCACCCCACAACCTCCAAAGTGTAGGGCTGTGCCACACAGACCAGCACACCTATGTTTACCGACACCAGGATTGCCGTAAATATGGGAAGGGGACACATACCCTGCCAGTACCATCACTGATCACATTAAAGTAGCAGACTGGTTATGTACTGCTCTGATGTTTTGCCTATTATGTTTTGGTGGAATTAAATAGGCCAAAATGAGTTCACTGACAAATACAATACATCCATGTGTACAGTAATGTGTGTGCCACCCAGTACACTGTACATTGTCCATTGTAGATGGGCTGCTGACATCAGCCACCATGCACTCACATGTATACGCCACTCAGACCTATCAGCCATGTGGCACATGCAGTAATTATTATACAGACCTATAACCTGTGTGCAGCTGTACCCAGGATATGACACAGTCAAAATGTGTCACCACAGTGCCAAACCCCTTGTAGGACACAACAACAGACCAAACCCCTGATAAAACATAAACACCTCCAACAGAAGTGGAATACATTATGGAGACTACTATCAGTCAGTGGTAATACCAACTATATTACATCATATCTACACAGCTAAACATCCTGACATGTAAGCATTAAACTTGCCTGCTGAAAACATATTACACAGCATTACATCGATGCATCTTCATTACATTCAACCTTTGCATCAGAACCATAGTAGCCTGTCCCTGCATTGATGTTATGGATGACAGGGATGTGGCACAGGTATCATGATATGCACAGGGTGTGGTGTGGGATTGCCAAAGACCTAGGCTGAGCCATTTGGTTGACATCATGTGTGTGTGTTAGGGGGCTTTGCTATTAATTGGGCTGTGAAGATATGGTGATTGTAGGTATGGAGGTGCCCTAGCAGTCTTGGTGATGTGTGTGTGTGTGTGTGTGTGTGTGTGTGTGTGTGTGTGTGTGTGTGTGTGTGTGTGTATGTATGTACACTGTTTGGCCATTTGCCTGCCCTATACATGGGTTTGTTGGTCAGCTGCAGACTGCAAATAGCAGGGTGTGCAGTTCACTGTCTCCGGCCATGGACATGAAAACTGTAAAAGTAAATTAAGTCACCAAAGTTACACACTGGAAATCAGTCACTGTACTTTATTGCAGAAGACAAACGGTAAGCGCTTTCACAACTTAATGTTGCTTCATCAGACCACATCACTACAACTGATGCTTGGTTAAATACTAGGACAATTAGTATGACATCACAATTTAAAGAGATATTACTCCACTAACATAAGAACATATATCAATATCCATAAGAAAAATGCATAAAATATATAGAAAATTGTGTATTTACACACAATAATATTTAAAAACAATATTTAAAAACAAGAATATTTAAAAAAAATATTAATATTTAAAAAAGGGGGGGTGTCATCCCTGATGATTATTAATATATATATATATATATATATATATATATATATATATATATATATATATAGATATATATATATATATACATATACACACACATATAACCATAATAGTACAATGAAAAAAATATATATATAAAAAAACTCATGTTTTAGTGTTTAAGGCACCTGGCCTTAAGGTAAGGAACTAATGAGGTGCAGCCATTCAAACCAGGATATCTATCTGCTTGTAATTTAGTGATCCATTGTTGTTCTAATTCTTCAGTGTGGTTTTCTACATCACCACCTCTGTTTGTCCTTACTATTTGTTGTAAGATTAAAAATTTAAAACAATGGCTACTAACACAATGTTTTTGTTTTTGCCAAGCATGCCATGCCTATTATGTAGGCAAAATAAATAGGAGCTTTAAAGAAAGAATGTTAGAAAATACAAGGGACATATGGAACCAGAAGCAATCAAATGCTCTAGCTAATCAAGTCCTGAATACAGACAGTAGCCATTGTTTTAAATTTTTAATCTTACAACAAACAGTAAGAACAAACAGAGGTGGTGACGTAGAAAACCACACTGAAGAATTAGAACAACAATGGATCACTAAATTACAAGCAGATAGATATCCTGGTTTGAATGGCTGCACCTCATTAGTTCCTTACCTTAAGGCCAGGCGCCTTAAACACTAAAACATGAGTTTTTTTATATATATATATTTTTTTCATTGTACTATTATGGTTATATGTGTGTGTATCTGTATATATATATATATATATATATATATATATATATATATATATATATATATATATTTTAATAACCATCAGGGATGACACCCTTTTAAATATTAATATTTTTAAATATTCTTGTTTTTAAATATTGTTTTTAAATATTATTGTGTGTAAATACACAAGTTTCTATATATTTTATCCATTTTTCTTATGGATATTGATATATGTTCTTATGTTAGTGGAGTAATATCTCTTTAAATTGTGATGTCATACTAATTGTCCTAGTATTTAACCAAGCATCAGTTGTAGTGATGTGGTCTGATGAAGCAACATTAAGTTGTGAAAGCGCTTACCATTTGTCTTCTGCAATAAAGTACAGTGACTGATTTCCAGTGTGTAACTTTGGTGCCTTAATTTACTTTTGCTGTTGTTGTGTGTATTGGGCACCTCAGTGTACCTGCAGCCGTTTGGTTTTTGCATCTTCAGACATGAAAACTGTGCTTGCCAGGGGTTCACGGGCAATACCAGGTACAAGGCCAGATATGTTACTCTCCCCTGAGGATGGCACCTATCCGCCGGCTCCAGGTCCCTGTTGGGACCGGCCAGGGCCAAGTTCACATGGCCTGCTATGGTGTGGTGTGGACAGCGCCCCTCCCTGCAGTGCTGGTACTGGTACTGCAACTATGGGAGCAGCTATGACTTCCTGCATGTCCACGTATACCTCCACCTGTTGGTGATGCTGACTTACGTCTATGTGGCTGTCGCCGTATTCGCACCATACGCTGTAACACGGACAGTGTATGCTTGACCAGTCCCACCAGCTCACCGAACAGTCTAACCATGACCTCTGCAAAATAATGGTGGGCACCTGCGAGATCATGGATGGTGTCAATAATGGCTGAATGGGTAGCCCTCTGTAGCCTCAGACCCTGTCTGGTATACCATTCCATACATGCCTGTGCCTCCATGATGGCCCAAAACATGTGTCTGGTGACACCAGCTGTGGCACTGCTGCCAGGGGGATGATGTCCAGCAGCCCTCCTACGAGCACCCCTGTGCATCTGCCTGTGTGGTGACCTGCCAGACATCCAGCTATGGCTGCTGTGTACAGCCACACTTGCCATAGTCCCCACACTGCCCATTTCCATGCCATCACCCGCCAAGTGCCCCTGATCTATGGCCACTGGTGATGGGGTATGTATAGGCAATGTGACTGTGTGCGGGGATGGGGTGGATAACAGTGGAATGTCAACCAATGGCACAGCCTCAGTCACTGACAGCCCCACCTGTGCCTCACCACACCTATCATCATTGTCAGAGTCTGTGTGTACACTAACTTCAGATTCCCTACAGGATGGACCCTGACCCACCTTGCCACCTGTGAGAGGAAAACAGAAACCTTACTTTCAAACCTGTATGTCATTGCTTACCTCTACACCCACACACCCACACACACACACACCCCCACACACACACACACACACACACACACACACACACACACACACACACACACACACACACACACACACACACACACACACACACACACACACACACACACACACACACACACACACACGCACACACACACGCGCGCGCACACACACACACACACACACACACACACACACACACACACACACTTACAGGTGAGGTGGCATATAGATATTACAGACACCTCTGATTACCCACATGTCAGCATGCATGACATATAGCAATCAACAGCATGCATTGCAGCTATCTCAATCCCTGTTACTGACAGTATACATCTCTGTGATGCATGAGTTGTGTTAGTAGGTGATGGCCCTTCCCCTGGAACACACTGCACCCATGTACACAGTATTGCTGTGCACCTTTTCAGCACCCTGCCATGTACTGTGCACCATACCTCACAAGTGTACACATGATTGCTGACTGTGTATATGTGTGGCTGTTATGTTTGCTCTGTTGTCACAGCCCCTGTGTGTTTGGCAGATACATACCTGGGCTGATATGAGAACAGATGGCAATAGTGAGTGCCTGATGTTTGATTGGCAGATCTCATCATCAGCAGTGCATGTCTCAGCAATGACATCCAATTATGCTGACAACCTCCCAAGCTTACTGTGGCTGTGAGGAGTGTTCACACCCTTCTTGACATGCCACCATCTTCCCCAATATGCCATGGGGCCACGATACTGCATATGTTACCATTACACATACCTGATATGTGGCACATGACCTGTGCAATCACATGCAGTATCAAACAAATGTGTTAGTTGTGCAGATGTTGATAGTGATGCATACAATATGTGGGTTGCATAAGTGTGCACACCCTTAACACAATGTTTCGTTGCAGCACCTGTACATGAACAACAGCAGTAACTTTTCATGGAAGGTGTATATTAGCATGGCCCATCCTCACTTGACTTTATGTGGTCACTCCTCCCTACAAATGTCTTCCAACTCTGCCAGATTGCAAGCATGGTGCATGTGCACAGCTCTTGGAGGTCACACAGTCCCTACACTATTGCTGTTGATTCACGGTTATGTCTTGCACAATGCATGACCTTGACTGTGTTCAGATACAGCCATTCTATGTCACCTTCAGACATATGCTTTGGTTCACTGTTGTGTTTCAGGATGACACACCACCCCATCCTCAGCCATTTTGCAGATGCATGACATCTATGGGCCACACATGAGTGTGATTTGGCGGTGTCCCACATGCAGAACAACATGTCTACAGCCATAGTTTCTGCTAATTAACAGCAAACCTACAGGTGTACACTGGCACCAGCAGGGTAGAGATGGTGATGGTGTGCCTGAGGTGGACTGAGGTAATGCTTGTGCAGCTCATGTATCGTTATTAATAATGTCTGTAGGTTTCAGCCTTGGTCTTAGAACACCATAACACATTGCAACACATGCCTGTGGGAGAGTTGATGTTATGCATATCATACCTGGAGAAAGCCCTTGATGATGCCCCTGTGGAACAACTCTTCGATCTGAGTACCCTAACCCATAGGCCACAATTATGCAGAGTCCAGGTAATTGTCGACACTGGAACTGTGCAGGCAGTACCTGCTAGACATTCCTGCAGGTCCCCGGTGTTGCTGCATGTGTCTGGGCAGCCACTCTGACCGATTTGCAACATGTGCTGTCATCTGTCTTGGATGGGCATCTGTTTATTTCTGACATGAATGTTGTCCCATACGTCATACACGCATACATGACTGTATGCACTGTTTACCATGGTATATGCAATGTTGATGTAAGGCTACTTTTCCTACTCCTGATGGCTACCTTTCAGATATGGGATGTATTATATGGTTTGTAACAGGTGTGCAAGCCAGGGCTGCCTCTGTTGCAGGTGAGTGGGCAGATGTCATGGACAGATATCTTGGACAGCAGAACATCACTTGGTGTGACCTGTACATGATGGAAGATGTGTATTCCAGAAGAGTGAATGCTGTCAGTACCTCACAAGCTGCTTCCACAACATGTTATTTGGAGTGTGTGGACACATATGCATCCAGTGTTTGTTAACTCATTCACTCCAGATCAGCTCAAAAAAAGCTGCCTGCTTAATTCCACGATAGGAACAGCAGTGCAGCCTGAGCTCATTTTCAGAAAATCCATTTGTAATACCATACAGAAAATTAATGTTCATAACTCTTTAACTATAAGACCTGGACAAAAATGTAAATGGGAAAGTTGTTCAGCAGACACTGCCCTTTCCAACAGTGTAAATGTTGACAGTGTGTATCAAAGTCATTATTAAATATTTGGCAAGGAATGCAGATATTGTGCATATTTTTTACCTTTTTGGAAAAGCAAAGCACAATATCTTGGTCAATGTACCATGTAGACCTATACAGTTTGTATTTAATTTGTTTGTATGAATGTCAGCTTTAAAATGATACCTTATCCATTATCATGTGCTGCTCTGCTCCTTTACGGAGATATTCTCAGAAATATGATTAATATAATATTTCTCATAACTGATAAATAAATAAAGCATAATATCTCATCACGTGTAACAGTCAGAGGCTACATATCAGTGTAGATGTTGGGTGTCTCAATGTCAGCTTCAAAATGATGCATCATTTGTGTCATCACCATGCTCCCTTGCAAAGATATGTGCATAATAATGAGAAGTATTGGAAATGTATAATTTTCATAATCCTACAAGAGTAAACAAACTGTGATATCTGTACATGTGCACAGTGCACAGACACAGTTATTTTACCATGTTGTAAGCAGTAACACTTTCTTCAAAATGAAGTATTACTTGGCACACTGACATGCTCCCTTGCAAAGTTATTTACCCAAATATGAAAAAAATCATAATTTCCATAACCTAAGTCTGAAACAAACTTTGATACCTGTACATGTGTGTATCATACAGGTACAGTTCTTTTATTATGTTGGCACTATGAATACTGTCTTCAAAATGAGGTATTACTTAGCACATTCAGATGCTCCCTTGTGAAGTTATTTACCAAAATATGAAAATAAATCATAATTTCCATAACCATAAGTCCAAAACAAACTTTGATATCTGTACATGTGTGAAACATACAGGCACAGTTCTTTTACCATGTTGGAACTATGAATACTGTCTTCAAAATGAGGTATTACTTGGCACACTGACACGCTCCCTTTTTTTTCCAAAATTTCTTTATTTCAATTTTCTTTTTTTCCAAATAATAACAACAATACAATAACTCAAAAATACAAATAAACAATACAAATACATATCTAAAGAAAACAGACAACAATCTCGTTTTGGGAAAATTATATATATATATATATATATATATATATATATATATATATATATATATATATACACACACACAATATATACACTAGAAGTCACTACATCGTCAAGTAGAGTATGAGAATGCTTATGTTCATTTGGTCTCATAAGGGATAGTGGAATTGGGATAGTCTATATAGAAAGTAAAGATAGAAATTCAACCATTTATTGTATGGTTAGGGAAAATATCTAGATACACATATACTAAGAGAAGGGGAAGATGCAAGAAAAGTGGTTATACTACATTCATTTCTTATTAAAAGGTTAGCTTTTTGTGTCAATTTGAGGGCGAATTTTATTTGTGAAGAATTATATCTAGTAGGTAACCGCAATATTTTTGGTAATAGCATTTGTTTTTTGTTTTTGAATAAACTAATTTGTGAGATGAGATATATTTGATAGCAAGATTGCAAAAATGTTCCTATGTAATTGGTGACATGACATTCCAATTCATTGTAATAAAGAATTTAATAAGGGCACACATCGTAATAAAGACATGTTTTAATATTTTTGGAAATTGATTGATGTTAATGTGCGATATAGCTGTCTCCCATGTAAGGGTTGATTTTTCATATCCCATCTTCTCTAATCTTACTCGCAAGGAACACCATAAATTGTGTATCTTAGTACAGTTCCACATGACATGTAAAATATCAGCTGTTTGATCCGGACAATGGGAACATAGAGGCGAAAAGTTAGGATTGAATGTATTTAATTTAGATAAGGTATAATATAGATTGTTATTTACCATAATTTTTGTATATAACAGCTTCTTGAAAGGAATGAATTTGATTGTATTTTCAATGGCTAGTTTCTTATTTTCTTCAGTCAGTGATTGATTTTTCGTTTGCCAATAGTTTGAAAATAATAAAGAATTCTGATGTTTTGCGTTCATTACAATTTTATAAGTCCTAGAAATTGTTTTCCTTTTAATCGCAAGATTTTCAAGTATTAATTTAACTAAATGTATGTTCTGTAAGTCAGTGTGTATTTGTGAGAATTTAGCATTTATAAGATGGTTAAGTTGGTTAAGAATAATACTATATTTCTTAGGAAGTTTGAGTTCAAGTCTCATTTGCCCCGTGTTAGAGTCTTTCCATTGGTATATATCCCATATTGTGTAGTCTTTTATCAGGGGGTAGTTTGTTAGATTTAAGGGTTTATTATTTATTAGTAGATTTGGATTTAGGTGTAACGGTTGTATAAGGTCAAAACCGTCAGCTAATTGCAATGATTTAAATAGTTTCTGTGTTGTAAGAATCATGTTTTTAATTAGTGGTTGTAGATTATTTGTGTATATGCTAGCCTGGTTTAAATTCAAGAATGGCAGGGATTTGATATTATAGCCAAGGGATTTCAACTGTTCATACCAGATTTTGGTCCACTGGGGTGTCCAAGTATTTATATCTGAGTCATAGTTTATTATTTGTATTAGTCTGTAGACAAAAATTATACTATAATAAAGCTTAAAATCAGGCAACCCCAATCCCCCCTTATCTTTGGCGAGTACAAGTTTTCCATATTTAATTCTGGTAGATTTGGGATACCATAAGAATCTTGATATAGCTTTTTCCATGGTAAGGAAGAAGTTTGGGGGAATATTTGCAAAAGTAGCATTTAATTGAAAGAGCATTCTTGGTAGAAAATTAATCTTGACAACACTAGCTTTTGTCAGTAGAGACATATTGATGTTCTTCCATCTATCAATATTGTTTTGAATACTAGTCCATGTACTTAGTAGGTTATTGTTTATAATATCTTTGAAGTCCGAAGTAAATAGTATTCCTAGATATTTTATCGGATAGTTTATTTTGATCTCACTCATGGGAAAGTACAATTCTTTATGACTTATAGGATTGAGGGGAAATATGTGTGACTTGTTTAAATTTAAGTTATAGTTTGAAACTACCGAGAACTCATCAATAGCTTTAAGTATTTTTGGGAGGTCAGTAGTGGGGAGATGGAAGTATATATTTAAGTCATCTGCAAAGGCCGATTATATAAGATTTGTATTGTGGATTCTGGGAATATGATGAAAGTTTTTTTTTGTGAAATAAACAGAAGGAGGGGTTCTAGATAAAGATTAAATAGGTATGGCGAAAGAGGACATCCTTGTCTTGTACCATTGGATAAGAGTATAGGGTTAGTTATAAGTTTGTTTACCTGTATAGTGGTAGAAGCTTTCTGATACAGAACCTGGATCATTTTTATGAATTCTTGAGGAAAACCATATAAAGGCAGTATATTAAAGAGAAAGTGTAACTTTACTCTATCAAAAGCTTTGGTTGCATCTACTGTAAGGGCATATCTGGGGCATTTATCACTATTAAGTAGTCTTACAATGGTATCTGAGAGGAGGGTGTTGTCACTTGTTTGTCTGTTTGTCATAAAGCCTATTTGTTGTTGGGAAATAATAGAGGGGAGTATATTCTTAAGTCTATTTGCTATAACATGGGCTAATATCTTAAGATCAGTGTTTATAAGGGCTATTGGTCTATAATTTGCTGGATCTGTTGGGTCAGAATGCAGTTTAGGAATCAACGTATTTGTCTGTTATACAATATTTTATTATATAGTTGAAAACTTTTAATAACACTTTGGAGATAGGTTCCATGAATAACTTATAAAAATCAGATGTGTATCCATCAGGCCCAGGGGATTTACCTAGTTTTAGTTTGTTTATTGCAGCTTTTATCTCTTTTAATTGTAATGGTGATTTTAAGAGTTTCTTTTGATCTTCTGTAATTTGTGGAAAGTGTGTATTATGTCTAAAATCCTCAAATCTGTCTGTAGATGGTGATAAGGGTATATTGTATAATTTCTTATAAATATCTTCAAAAGCGTCCACTATATCTTGGTCTTTATATTTCACCTGTCCTTCATATTTTATTTTTTTGATCCTAGGAGGTCCACTTTTTATGTTAATTAGTCTAGCTAGGAATTTCTATGGTGTTTGAGCCCATTCTGAATATTGATATATTGACCTTAATTCTAAGAAGGAGATATTATCTAAATAGTGTTTGTGTAATTGTTTTTGTCAATCAATTATTTTTTCCTCAAGTTCTTTAGAATATTTTTCCTGAAGTTCTAGTTCAGCAGTGTTTATTTGATACTCTAGTTCATTCTTAAGATTGTTATATTTTTTTAAGCCATGCAGATTTTTGAATAATAATACCCCTGATGACCACCTTGGTAGCCACCCATTGTATGTCATATGGAATTTGACTGGATATAAAATCATTTTAGAGTTGGGCTAGGACATTCTGAATTTCTTGTGTTGTTTCTTGGTTTTCTATAATTTTAGGAGTTAACGTCCAGGTATTGAGATAGGAAATATTTTGTTTATGGGCTTGAAAGTTTATTAAAAGTCTAATTTTGGAATGATCTGAAAGAGTTCTAGGTGATACAGCATAATTTAATTTGTTAGAAAGGAAAGCCAGGGAAATTAGAAAAGAATCTATCCTGGACCAAGTTTTATGAGTGGCTAAAAAGAAACTGAATCTTGACACTGGCATGCTCCCTTGCAAAATTATTTACCAAAATATGAAAATAAAATCATAATTTCCATAACCTAAGTC
Source organism: Protopterus annectens (assembly GCF_019279795.1). Classification (NCBI taxonomy): domain Eukaryota; kingdom Metazoa; phylum Chordata; order Ceratodontiformes; family Protopteridae; genus Protopterus; species Protopterus annectens. The sequence goes on from NC_056745.1 coordinate 853,974,614, forward strand.
TGAAACAAACTTTGATATCTGTACATGTGTATATCATACAGGCACAGTTCCTTTACTATGTTGGCACTATGAATACTGTCTTCAAAATGAGGTATTACTTAACACATTCAGATGCTCCCTTGCAAAGTTATTTATCAAAATATGAAAAAAAATCATAATTTCCATAACTATAAGTCCGATACAAACTTTGATATCTGTACATGTGTACAACATACAGGCACAGTTCTTTTACCATGTTGGAACTATGAATACTGTCTTCTAAATGAAGTATTATGTAGCACATTCATATGCTCCCTTGCAAAGTTATTTACCAAAATATGAAAAAAAATAATAATTTCCATAACCATAAGTCCAAAACAAACTTTGATATCTGTACATGTGTGCAACATACAGGCACAGTTCTTTTACCATGTTAGAACTATGAATACTGTCTTTAAAATGAGGCATTATTTGGCACACTGGCATGCTCCCTTGCAAAGTTATTTACCAAAATATGAAAAAAAATCACAATTTCTATAACCTAAGTCCGAAAAAAAACTTTGATATCTGTACATGTGTATATCATATAGGCCCAGTTCCTTTACCATGTTGGCACTATGAATACTGTCTTCAAAATGTGGTATTACTTAGCACATCCAGATGCTCCCTTGCAAAGTTATTTACCAAAATAGGAAACAAATCATAATTTCCATAACTATAAGTCTGAAACAAACTTTGATATATGTACATGTGTACAACATACAGGCACAGTTCTTTTACCATGTTGGAACTATGAATACTGTCTTCAAAATGAGGTATTACTTAGCATATTCAGATGCTCCCTTACAAAGTTATTTACCAAATATGAAAACAATCATAATCCCCATAACCTAAGTCCTAAAAAAGGATATCTGTACATGTTTACAGCATTCAGATCCAGTTGTTTTACCATGTAGACAGATATCATTGTGAATATACACATATTTGGTGTAGCCAACATACTGCTGAATGGGTACATGTAAAGAGAAAAAGCAAGATAAGGACTGCCACTCCACTAATGAACCCAGGACAGGCGTGGGACTTCAGTGGCATGCAAGGCCATCTGATCTGTCTGATAGCTGTGCTGGCAACCCACTCATACAGCTGCTACCACTACAGTCTCAAGCCCTCCTTCAGTGTCACCAGTCTTCCTTACCTATGCCTTTTCTCTTTACATGTGTCCATTCAGCAATGGACCTAAGGGATCAAGTTCTGTATTACTAAGCCCTTCCTGTCATCTAAACTTTACACACGCCTGATAAAAGAAGAATAAAAAAAGGAAGTATTGCAGGTTGGTTATGGACATATTTGATTGTATGTGGTACTACTCTCCTGAAACAGTTGTTCTTTCTCAGCATCTTCACCAGCTACTTCCCACAGTTATATGCCAAACTTGGAACAATATCATATTTTACACAACACAATTCATAATAGAGTTTTACTTACCATGCTGGTCCTGCTTGGTCATGGGTGTTTTCCATTCTTCTCACAAGCTGCATGTTACCAATCCTGCATAGCTCTCCTCATGCCATTGTGGAGGTCAGTCAAGAACAATGCAATGCCCTCCTCAGTTAGGTGAATGCCATCCCTTCTGAACAGGTGAACATCTTCTGTGGTGATGCTGTCATGGCAGATTGTAGACCCACCAACCCTGTGCATCAAGCCATGCATGAACCCATTCTGTAAACATCTGGCCTTGTGTGTGTTGCCCATTGACTGTTTGCTGTTTTCCATAACTGGGGATGAATTATGTCAGACCACACAAAATGACACCTTAGCCACCATGACTGCAGGTGTTCAAAAATTGCTCTGATTTGAAACCATAGCCTTTCAAGTTGTTGACTGATCACATCATTCCCTCCAATGTGCAGCACAAGGATGTCAGGCTCAGGGTAGATGGAACACTTCTCTTCCAAAGACTGCAGTACTCCACTCCAGTGCACACCTCTTCTTGCAATCCAGTATACCTTCACACTGGATGTGGGGAAGCTCAAGTTGTAGTGGTTTTCAGTAAGGGAGGCATGGCTGGCAGCCCAGTGAATGTAGGAATGGCCACATACCCACACTCTCACTTGTCATTATCCTGCTCGTGAAGCCATGTCAGTGTCAGAAGTTGGATGAACCTGCACAGGAAAGAAAATACAAACATTACTATTGATGTTTGACAGATGTATTGGAAGACTACACATATATGTATATCATAATGCTTTACCTGGTTAGACCATTCAAATCTTCACTCCTATCCACAGGGGCATTATTCTTTTCACAAGGTACATAAGTGGTGATGACACTGCAGAGGTACATACCTACTGCCTGTGAAAACACAGAATTACACAATGACAGCATAGGGGTCTGTCAGGATTGGCTGGGACAGGGGCATAATTTTTATCAGCAGTAATGGCCTTCTCACAGATGCATGCTAGTAGAATGTCATCATCTGTGTCATGCTCTTCATCTTCACTCTGGTTTGCTTTACATCATGAATCAAGGTCCAATTCCATTTTGGACCCACTAATACTGCCATCAGAATCTTTATACTCACCCAAGTAAATGTTGGTTGACTTCTGAGCAGATGGCATCTTTGCTGAGGGTTGTGATTTTTACAGGTGAGTGCAGAGCTGAAAAACACAACAGTATAGAACAATAATCTGTTACTCACCTGCACAGAGTCAGCTGCCGAGCTGTATTGTTTGAAACAGGCAGTATTGTTTGAAACATGAAACTGTTTAATCATATGAGTTTCAGTTAGATTAATTCACAGAGATATGAACCACATTACTACAATTTTGGTCTCTTCTGGGAACCATATAACCACAATGAGGACTTTACTGTGTATCAAACAAACTGTTAAATTGATAGTAAAATACTGGTGGGGGATGACTTGAAATGACTCCACATAGACAAAAACCTAATTATGTCTTGTGCATTCATCAATGTGATAATGACCTCTACTCAACAGTGACAGCTGCTGAGAGTTTTACCTGAAAAAGTGATAATATCTCAGTGTTGGACTGTAATTGCACATAGTGTAAATTAATAATGTAATAATGACTTGCATTTCATTACTGCAAGTTTCTGCATGCTCATACAAAGATGATACTTGCTGCACATAACCTTTTGAGCAAACATTCATTACATTCCTCGTACAGGTGTAATGTAACACTGAGTCATTACCATCTGTCAGATAAAGAACAGAGTAATTCGGAAAAAGTTGTATATTACTTGTATATTACTGAGCCCTTCCTCTCACCTACAATTTACACACGACTAACAAAGAAATATTGTCCAAAATATATGGATGCTCCATGCCAGAAATTGTATACAAGTAGTAACATTTATCTCACTGAGCCATCAACTGATTAAAATCAGATACACAAAGTCACAAATTTCTAAACTATCTGGTTGATCCATGTAAGAATTAGTGCAAAAGTAATAACTTTTATCTCACACTGAACCATCCCTCTGATTAGAATTTATCTATTACAGTCTAACTCCCCCTCACCAGCAATCACATCAGCAGCCCACATCTGTAGCCTGATAACACCACCAAGAACAAGGCAAAAGGTTAAACAGAGTCCAAGGCAGGCTTCACAATATGTGAAAAAAACACCAAAACAAAAGCTTGCAGGCAACAAATACTATGAAAAACGTCATAATATAAATAATAGTGTGTGTTGGGTGGGCAGTAACTAGAAAAGACACACTAATCACCATTTGCTAAGCACAACAGTTAATTATTTTGGGTAGAGGATTCAGGCTCTTGTTTCCTGTAGCTACCCAAGTGAGCAAGGAGAGGTGCTGTTCAGAGCTGTATAATGGGAATGTCAGCAAATGGTGTGATAAAAAAGGAATATCCCAAGCAGCTGGTCAAAATTACAAAGCACTAATGTTAATTATACAAGCTAAAGCTGAGCCCATCCATTGTAAAATGGAAAAAAGTTGGCCTGAAATGAAGAATACTAAGCAGGACCACAATTTATCATCATCATCATCAGTGTCAGACTGTGTTATCCTTTTCCAACAGGCAACAGTTTTATAATGCACTCCAGTATAACAGCAGAACTGGTAGCTGAGCATTAAGAACATTTGCAGAATCATTTGTTTATTCTCCCATGTGTTTTGCTTCTGATTTATGCCTCTTGTTGAAAAGTCAAACAAGCAAGTTGGTTTGGTTAACTTTGTTTAGTTGCTACACTTTTGTTTTATAACACATTTTTTATTTATTTCATTACAAATACTGCACAATAAAAAGCAGTAACTCTTGCAAGATATTTCCATCCAATAATTATATGACAGCAATCTTCCAAATACAGGGAAAATAAGGGAAAAATGAATTTATATAAACAGTCCTACCTCCTTCCTCTCCCAATTTTTCTTGTGATCCTTTATTCCACTGGTTCTATACTTAAACCAATTTACAAAGTAAGAACAGTAAAAAACCTAATGGGATCACACAAGAGCTTAAGTACTCTTGTACATAATTTCTGACCATTCAGCAAATGAATAAGTAACAAAAATCATTAAAAATATTGACAATATAAAGGCAGACTTACAGCATGACTGATTTCCAGTGTGCGCTTATTACAGAGTTTAAATATATACTTTAATGGCTACCCTTCTTGAAAAAAAGTAATGAACATCTTAAAATCTTTCTCTACAGGTGATTTTTTACTACACATAAAGTAAAATCTCCAGTTCGATTAGAGAAAAGTGATTTGGCCTGTACCATAGGGGGAAAAAAAGCATTCCACATATGACATAATTCAAATAACTGTTTACTTTCCAATTTATAAATCCAAATGCGGAAATGTCAAAGTTAAGAGGCTGCATTTGGCAGCTGTAGTACAGATTATTAAGTTTTATAGTTTTCATTATGTTTGCCATAGATTTGCAAAATTGCCATCTTAAGATCTTACATTATCAACTAAAGCAGTATGCAAATGCAACATTTTTTTATAAAGATAGTTTCATAGGGTGACCTGGAGAATGACCATGCAAGATAGAATTAGACAATCTCAGTGTTAATTAATAATAAGGTCCCATGTATGGTATTGGACATCTGAGTACAAAATGTAGAACATTGCTAAAGTTACAAGGAAGACTGCACAAAATTAAATACAGGCTCTAGCCAGCAAACTGACATAGAAACAAGAAGTCAGTATGTGTTCTCAGTGACCCCAGATTTGCAAACAAGCCATAGGCCATCTCTTTCATAACTCATGAGGTGAGTTGCATGAGCTGTGGTGGATATGTGGAGGCCAGCAAGAATCATGGATTATAGCCCAACACCAATCTTAGGTCTCCCAGATCATCTGACAAACTAAACTTAAAGGCAGCCAAATCTCACAATCACTATGGAGACTCCCTCTACTCGTAAAATTGACAAAACCTGGAACCTTTATCCCAACACATAGCAGGCAATCCATTCATTGAAGCTACAACTAAAATATTACCTCAGGACTCACCAGACCTGTCCCGTGCACATCATGAGGTTAATTTCAATAGACCATCTTTTCATCAAATTAGCACTTCCGTATACACGTAAAAGCCCATAATCTCTTCAGCCCATACTCAACCTTTACTATCATCTTACAGCTGTTAATCATGTATACTCATTGTTATTCAGCAGTGTTTACAAAATGTTTCCGCAAATTTCTCTTTCCAGTTCTGTGAAGTATTGATTTGAAAGTTTGCCCTGTTAAACTATTTCTACCGAACTGTAATTTTTTTCTTTTTTAAATAATTTGTGTATAATTTTTCGGAACTTTTCTCCCCGGGTCTCTGCTGAAAATTAGCTTTTTTTGTCCAGCCAGACATTACCCAGTTAACAAGTATAAATAAATGAGGTACGCTATTCTTGTACACCAAGAGTACAACGTATTTCACAAAAATATGCTGGTGAACCCTCAACATTACTAGGTTGCGAATGAAAGAGGACCTCACAAATGGAGTTTTATCATCTGTACAACAAAAAGGCAGAAAGACACTTGTCCACGTTACTCTGTGCCCAGTCACTGAAGACAAATCCCAAGTCACTAAAAATGCACGCTCAATGGGGGGCATGTACACTTCTGACAGTAGTACGCAGTCACATGTTGAGAAGTGGTGCAGCATCTTTGCTGAAAATATAAACCCTAGATGTCCCGAACAGAACGCCGCCAATAATACTCAGAACGCGTAGACCACCAGACCTACTCAGCTTAAGAGTGCTTCTACTGCGTCTGCAAGAACAAGAAACAAAGACATTGTTCAGTACTGTACCGTTTCATCTCCCTGGAATTTTCATAAAAGTGCAACCATTTGGAGTGTTTTTGCCAACGCCATCCATAATGGTAAAGAATATGGAATTATTCTCATACGTGTTATGACACCACCACATTAGAAAATCTCAGCCATAAAAGCATGTAAACTCTACCCTTTTTGGTGGTGGTCGGTTCAACAGTCCATAGTAAGCCACTTCACAGCATACATATAGCTATATATTCTATAAGGTACACACTAAAACAAAGTTACTGAATTAGCAACTGCAGACCAATATCTCAGGCCGCCATCCAAATACAGCCTGCAGGTCTGATTCGAATGGCCAACTAAAGGACTGAACTACTGTGAGATTGTATGCTAACATCCATCATGTAGCTTGTACCTTCATCCAAGCTTAAAGCAAAAAGTTGTTATGGAGTTAAGAAACCACAAATGTCCCCCACCAGAGTACTTATCTAGAAGTCTTGATTATATTAATGTGGCCATTGTTTCACTCCTACTTCGCTTAACTTTTACATGAACTATTTACACCAGTCCAAACTTCCACATGAAGTATTTACACCAGTCCCATATACTTCATACACAATAGTGTTTTAACACCCATTCAGACAAGTACAGAGTCAACAAATCTCGCATTCACTAAAATCATCACTACAGATAAATCTCACATGATGACAAAGGTCAAGCAACACATGAAAAAAAAAATCTCTAAAATAGTATTTTCAGAATTTTTTTACTTATGCGAAAAAAACTTCTCAATACCAAGCAAGGTGACACAGTCTACTTACTTCGTGCCGGCAAAATGCGTGCGAAAGGTATGGACTTTTCCATCTCCAGTATCAGTTTCGGTATTAAAAGGAAAATCATAATACATGGTAGCAACTAACTGCTTACCTAGACATTGGAACACATTAAATAGCGAGCCATTTAAAACAGTACAAGTCAAACATATATGCCATTTAGGGACACGTGGGGCTTTATAGGCCAACAAACATACATATATAAATTAATTACTGCTGATTTTGAGACAGACACACGCCAACTGACTATTCATAACTGTGCTGAAAATAAAACTATTACTGATCGGAAACAGACACGACCCATAATTAAATTCTTACCTGATTTAGAAAAGCTAGCGCACAGAACTTTAAAAAGATAACTACAGCGAGCACACATTCAAAATTAGTTTAATATTTTCTATGTCCCATCCAGTACCATTTAAATATGCAATCACACAGACAAGAATTCAAGCCATGGTAGAAAGCAGTAAACAGACAATAAAAGTTGAAGATACTACACTATGCCAAGAATGCATCCCAACATAAATGTAGTAGTATTTATAAAGATGAAGACAGCATTTTTCTACTTATAAAACAAAGCTGCGAGAAAATAGCACATGAAACACGAGTACAACAAAACTTGACAAAATTACTTTGTGTTGTAAACTTTGGAAAGGGAGTCAGAGGTTCCTTTTTGCTGATATGCAATCACATTGACTGCTCAGAAACGGTGCTGCAAATACATTTTCGGACCCCAGTTAAGAGTAAAATAAAGTCAATAATGCTTGAATGGCAGGACCAAGTGACATTACACAGTGTTCTGACTAAATTCTTGTACCTCGGAAATGTATTTCCATGTTCACTTAGTAAAAACAGAATCCAACTATTATCGCAACAAAACAAGGAAAAGCAACATACAGTAAATATCTACCAACCAACAAATAAATGGCATCTGACAACTGATAGCCATATCACAACACTAATATGTTACTCAGAGAACCAGTGGAACTTCCTGATGACTACGGCAAAACCAGGGGAGATATCTTCAGTAGCAATCCGTGAAATCAGTGCCCAGAATAAATAGAGAAATCCAGCAGCAGGTAAAATCTGCAAATATCAGCAAAAAGAAAGGAAATACCTGCTGCTGGACCCTCTATTTATTTGGGGAAAACAAAAGAAAATTAGGTCGGGGGTAGAGGTGTTATGTAAATGGTGGCTCGGAGTGCAGGAAGCCGATTGGCTGCCACCACTTGCTTTATGAAAGGCTTACAATAACAATTTCTTTAAAAAGTTTAATGTGACTAGCATGTAATACACATTGAATCGTAACTATAGCATGGGGAATAACATGTATAGTTATGATTTCAGAGTATATTACCATTAACACAGTTATAAATCTACATTAAAGTTTCTACCACCACAAGAATGCACTCGGGGGTAACAGGCTGAAATTCCTATTGTCTCATAGCATACTCAGATGTAAGCACAGAGGCACCGTGAGACCTTAATTGGGGTTAATGAGTTAAGGTATGTATTCCCCATAATTGTTTTCCTAACATAGGGTTCCATATTACACATGCATTGCTCATTTTAGGATCACATTACAGGTTGTAAACAGTGTGTAATGTAGTACTGTGATTTTCCAGTGTGTAGATCTGTAATAGATGCCATTGTGATAGTGGTATATACAGTGTTTTACACACTGTAGAAGGGTACTGTGTCACACATGTCCGTACTGTAGGCCATTCCTCCCACCATTAAGTTCATCTCTGTCCACACATCTTGCACTGACAGGTTGTGTGGTATACTGCAAGCCCAAACATACCCTTCAGGTATGGCACCAAGGTGACCACTGTGATGAGTGCAGTTAACAGCAACAATAAGTGAACATATACAG
>NC_056745.1:853986068-854074763 GCF_019279795.1 Protopterus annectens
CTTCCTATTTCCAAACACCCCTCCGTGTCCAGGGTGTTTACCCACCACATGTGTCATGCACCGACCCTGTATGCTGTTTTGTCCATCATGTCTGCCTTCCAAACCACCCTACCTCTCCATATATATCTACTATCCTTCCATAACATTCCACTCTCACTTTAACACACACAGGGCAATGTGTTACCAACACAAATGTCACACCATACATGACTGTCCATTTTGCACCCACTAACATGTGCTTATGGGTGCCTTAATCACTATGTATTTAACAGCCCTTGTTCTGGCCAGTACATGTATTATCAGTCCTTCCAGGTGTGTAACTCAGAGCCCTGCACACCATAGCCACATATATTTACCAGTAAGCCATCTGGGTTGCAGGTATGTGTGAGGTGGTACCAAACATATCATATAGCACAGTCATTCAACAGTAGGGACATTTTTAAATATGTATATATACAGATTCGTAACACTTCACTGAAAGACCATTTCACTGATACCGATTTCACTGAGACAAACTCACCTAAGGTTAATGTCACCTAACAGTCATTGCACCTAAAAATCATTTCACCGATAAGTAGTACTGTAAGGCAAGTCAAAGGTATATGTCCTTTTCCCCACTGTATTGCAATCCTGGTGTTAGTATATATAGTTAGGGGTGGTATGGGGGGGGGCATAGCCCCACACCAAGTTGGGTTTTACCATATGATGTACAACAACACCAGACAACAGAAAACCAACTTATGTGGGGGTCTACACCACCCACACCCCCATTGTGTGGGGTGTGCCCCCCACAACCCCCCTAACTATAACTACTAACACCAATATCACACAACAGTGGGGAACAGGACATATACTTTTGACGTGCCTAAGACCACTAATTCTAAGTAAAATGGGCTTTGGACAAAATGAACTTTCAGTTAAATGAACTGTAGATGATTTTTCTCTCAGAGAAATGGGTGTCAGTGAACTGGTCATTCAGTGCCGAATCTATATATATATATATATATATATATATATATATATATATATATATATATATATATATATATATATATATATGTGTGTGTGTGTGTGTGTGTGTGTGTGTGTGTATATATATATATAGAGTGACCTCAGACATGAGGTCCACACTCTGACACTCCTTCCAGAACTGCTGCACTGTTCTGCCTTGCTACAACACAGAACATCACATGTGGACACAGCCTCAAATTAGTGGGCATATATAGGGATAGAGTGTAGACAGGCCTATTACACACCTATGACATTTGTCCATGATACAGTTCACATTGGCATGACTGTTCTGCAGGTAGTGGGTCTGACACACGTGTGTATAATTACCTCATTTATCCCACCATCAGCTATTTGCTAGACTCATATACATGTTTGGAGGAACAACACAGACATTATGATGGGTTACATCTTGTCATTCTGTGCAGATCTACACAGTTGACAGGTATGGCCCACTGCCCACAGGACCAGATGCTATGTCCATAGCAGTTATTCAGCAGGACATCATTACAGCAAGTCTTGATGGCACATATTAAGCCTTCAAAATCATCTGTCCCATTATTATAGACCAAATACTACATTCACATACAATAGTGTCATGATTCACATACCTATTGTAGTAGTACGCTCTTTTCTGTGTTGCAACTCAAGGATGTCTGGCTTGATTGCTGTTTTTCCTGTTTGTATAACTTTTGTTTTTAACTTTTAGTTGTTTTGGCTGTTTTTTTTTTCTTTTTGGGATCTCAATCTCCCTCTCTTTCCCAGTCTCTCTCTCTGTGTCTCTCTCTCTCCACTACAGGGATCACGCTACTTTGAATAGGTTGCAGCATGCCTTTTGTAGATGTTGCTCATGAGCAGGTGATGGCATCTGCACCAATTGATGTTACCCACTTGCTAATTGCATGCAGCCAGCTGGGTAGTACTTCCAAAAGCCAATCTCATAGCAACCCACTACTATGAGTGACTGCAAAATTGTGGGGGTTGTCCCTTTACCTTTCCTGTATGGAAGACATCCTTCCTGTGTGTAGGCAACATTGTTATAAACAGCAGATGGCAATACCTTCCACAACAGGACTTGCGGACACATGACACATACAAGTTTGTATAAGGTTCAAGAACTACAGATATAGTGTAAGTATTGCTGTTGTCTGCATTGCATACTGCTGTTTTACAGGGTTTGTGTGTACACGCTTGTTTTGCATGGAATACAGTCTGTCTGCATAGCTCTCAACTGTGGACCTATCCACATGATGGCCAGAAGGTTGGAAGTTATGTTTTGTCTGCTCACCACACAGGTCATGTGTCTGACAGATCAGTGGCATAACTCTGTTGATTGCTATCAGTACATGGCAACATTCCATTGTGTTTCTGACTTCATATTCCTGAGTACAGGTATGTTGCAATGAGTCATGTAAAACCAGCAACTTCCACAGTGTGTAACAGCAATATTGGAAATATGGTCCTGTGTTCAAGCCTCTGTCCTCCACATATATGCCAGGCTTTGTCCTGATGTAATACAGTAAGAAGTTGCTAGGTAATGGCCTATCATTATTTACTGCTAACATTCCTGCTATCATTCCAGGCATGTTGTGGACTCCCACACAAATTGTGGGGTAGGGTCCATATATATGAGGGCAACAGCTGGACAAAACATGTGTGACCTTGTACATTCCAGAGGTCAGTGTGTGGTACACAGTGTTATTTGCCCTTGTACAACTTTTTATTGGGAAGGGATATTCAATGCTTTTAACCTAGGCTGCTACAACATGTGAGGGATATCTGTGGTAAGACACATTGAGGTATATGGCTGTTCATTTCCATACTTTTCTCCATGGGAACATTGGTGGCCTACAGCTTACAGTGGTACAGACAGTTCTGTTTGTCAGTGTGATAGTGACATTTTAAGTTAAGCATTGTTATGTAACAGATACATCGACATTTTCACAACTACTACATTTCCCCCTAGGGGTTGAGTACAGAGTGTAATTGGAGGCTGCTGAACTACATCTGTAATTAAGTGTTGATTGTTTCTTATCTTTAAGGCAAGTGCTTTTTTTACTATTGTACTACTTGAAGGCCTTAGCCTGGACAGCATAGCATGTCATATTTTTCACATTACTTGCATCAACTGTTTTGTGTGAGACTTGCATTAATCAGTGATTATGTATTTCAAACACCTATGTGCTGTAACAAATGGCATAAACAATTTAATAGTACGCAAATACATTTTTCTATGTATGCATACTTGTGTGTGGTGTCATGTCCTTTGCATTGTGTGTGGGTATATGTTTCATGCAAATGTTATCATTTGTGGGAATGAGTGACACACTGGACATTTTAACAGGTGGCAAATACAGGACTTATAGCTGTTGGATATACTGTGCACCCTCTACATCTACTCTTCTTCTACATAATTATAGGTACTAATATCTTTTGCAGTGAGAGGTTCAGGATATGGTTCCAATATATATATGTATATATCTATATATATATATATATATATATATATATATATATATATATATATATATATATATATATATACAGGTCTACTGCTCTGCATCGAAAATACACTTCTTCGAAAAAGAGCAGTAGACCCTACCCTTCAGCAAAAGTCAACTTAAACGAAAGTGCACTTTCACTGAAGTCTAGTTCTCCGGGCTACCCCCCCCCAAAAAAAAAGCACTAAAACATGTTTTTGCAGAGGTCAAGCCCCCCACACATCCCCTACTTAAATATACCAACTCCGAGATCGCACTACATGACGGAAAAGGGAATATTCCCATTCCGCGCTGTAGTGTGACTGCCAAAGTCAATGTTCGAAGTTTCCCTACTTTGAACAAGTGGACTCGGTGAATTGGGGTTCGAAGTAGTGAAACCTCAAACATATTGACAGATCCCATATATATATATATATATATATATATATATATATATATATATATATATATATATATATATATATATATATACAATGTATGTTATATATATTTTAGTTATAAATATATATGTGAATATATATATATATATATATATATATATATATATATATATATATATATATATATATATATATATATATATATATATAGATATATATACATACATACATCTACATATACAAAAACATTTTCCCTAATGTTGAATGACTGTGATGCATGATATGTTTGACAATAACTCAATGCTAGGTACAGTGCATATGGTGTAGTGGTAATTCACTGCAGCTATGGTGTGCAGGGTCCTTGGTTTGAAAGTTGCAAAGGCTGATTATTTTGTTGCTGGGCAGAACAAGGTCTGTTGGATACAGAGTGACTAAGGCATTTTTAAGCAGTTGTAAGCGGGTTTGTGCAGGTTTGCGCAAAGGTAAGCAATGCTAACTTCCAGTTAAATATGCTTACAGAGAGTATTCCTTGAAAAAGTCTCTGATTCACTAGAGATGAAAGCCCTTGGAATACTGCTTATACCTTTTGGATTTTTATGTGACTACACCTTTCATGTGTTTCATTGAATACATTCCTGGACAAATTGTGAGTCGGCTTTTGTACCTGAACCCACTGCTGCTGTTTTTGTCATTTGGAGTTTGTGTTGCCTACTATGTTTCTTACAGAGTTTCATATTGCTTATTCTGTGTGCGCATTGCTTACCCCCGTGCAAACAGGCTTAAACTAGCTTACTACTGCTTAAAATTGCTTACTCCTGCTTACCCCCGTGCTAATTTCTATAAAAGAAAAGAAAAAGAAGTGATAGGAAAGTGGTGAAAATGGGGCACAAAGAGGGAAAGACAATAGGGAAAATAGCTAGGGATGTGCAGGACAGGTGTAGGGAAGGTCCATAGCTGCCCATTTCTTCTACAGCAACAGCTGTGCATATACACTGAATTTGTAGGTAGATTTGGACACTCAAACCCCTGAGAGAGGGGTGAGGACAACAATAATATGTTGTGAAGCCAATTACACCAGATTATATGTGTCCAGTGGGCACATGTGCAAAATGGACAGCTATGTATTGGGCGAGATTTATTTTTTGGGAACACATTGCCCTTTTTTTTTTCTTTTTTTTTTAAAGTGAGAGTGGGATGTTGAGGAAGGATAGTAGGTATATTTGGGGAGGTAGGTTGGGTAGGATGACAGACAAGACAGACCAGACAGCATACAGGGGCAGTATATGACACATGTGGGAGGTAAACACTTTGGGTGGGGAGGAGTGTTTGGAAGTCGGAAGCCCATGAGCCCCCATATGGAAACATTGGGACTGATGTCCCCACCCATGGGCAGCCACCACTGCACCTTCACAGTCTCGAAAGTGGCTGCGCTGGTGGCTGGGTTGGAGGGGCAGGCTGACCCCCTAAATGCACCATGCAGCCCTCAAATTGGCATAGCAGATCTCCAAACTCCCTGCGGAGCTCGCTATGCACCAGACTCTGGACATGATGACGGGTAACAGTTTCCTGTCTGTGCCCGCTCCCAGGGGGGAACAAGCCCCATTCCCTGAGGTAGACCAGCAGATGAGAAGGTCCTGGGGTGGGCCCCAGACATGCTGGTTCCCGGTGCCATGGCCAGATGAGGTGGGAGAGGTGGGTCCGCTGGGACCGGCCTTCCCAAATGTGTTATGGTGTTGCAATTTTAAAACATATGTAGGTTAGTAATAGTCAACACATTACAGTATTAGGTATAACAGCATGCATAGATATTTTCATTAATCCAAAACACCAATTTGGAACAGCTGCATAGCAAACAGAACAGATGTATATATGGAACCACAGTGGCCATTACAACAGCATGCAGGTTACATTGATGGCAACATGCCACCAGTGTGGGAGTATTTCAACATGGCACATGCATAGAAACACATTTCAATGTTTATCAAACAATAGGACGTATGTCCTAACAGTAGATTTAATTGTACACATACCCATTGATTTGTGTATTTATATTATTGTTGTAGATATGGTGGGGGGGAGATGTCAACTTGTATATCCCTGTCTCACAACTTTCTTAATCACTGCTGTAATCTGTACCTTACAGGTATTATTACACTACCCTATGGCCTTAGTTTGGACAGTGGTATGTTTGTAGACAAATATATACGTGAACTGTGTTTTACCTACAGTCTACACCTCTTACCTGGTATACTTGTGGAGGTATTGTTTGTTAACACTGCCTGACTGTTCTACACATATTCCCAGATTCCAGGTTGATGTTATGCACATACCTCTCAATCTCTTATTGCACACAGTCTGGTCAAGGCTTGACAACATGCAGGTGGAACCGGGACATATTTTGACAATTGCTCTCATAAACTTTTGGTGAGTTGCTACAATGACAGGTTTGTTTTCATATACATTTTCTGAATATTTACAGGTCTGATAGTTATATGTGATTAAATGCTGCCTAAATGTCAGAGGTCATTGCACTGTTTTGCCAGGGGACAGAGTAACAGGCAGCGGATATGGGCCAATTATCTGGACATTCTGAACAAATCAGTACAGTTGAGGGGTATGATTATGCATACAGCTTACTACCACTCCCAGGATTTGAACCATGGCTGTGCATGCTAAAAATAAAACAATGTACATCACAGTTGAGTGTGTTATTTAGATATTGCTGTATATCTTTTCACTGTTTTCTGTCTATAAGTCTCCCGTGGTTTTACAATCTGACCTTGTAAGCACAACAGTCTTATACAGGGATTCATAGACATTTTTATTATGTAGCACAGTGTGGGTGACAGTGATGACTAATACATTATTATTCAGAGAAACTGCAACACTAACACTGCCATACAATACCAAAATAAACAGTACCAGTCCAGGATTTCAATCTTTATTTCCAGGCACAGTTTTCTTATCTGACAGACCTGTGAAGGGAATGTTTGTTAACACTACCTGAATGTTGCCACACATATTACCAGATTCCACATTATTATTATTATGCACATACGTCTCACTCTGTTACTGCACACACTCTGGTCATAGCTTCACAACATGGGATAGAGATGGAACATCATTTACATATTACTTTTATAACATTTTGGTGAATTGCTAGAGTGACAGGTTTGTTCTTATAAATATATTTCTGACGGTTATGATGTCTGACAATCAGCTGTATGTCATTATTTGCTGCCTAAACTTCTGGGATCATCCCACTGATTTGCCAGGGGGACAGGGAGACAGGCAGTTAATTTAAGCCAATTATCTGAACATTCTGAAAAAATCTGTACAGTTGAGGGGTATGATTATGCATACAGCTTACTACCACTCCCAGGATTCAAACCATGGCTGTGTGTGCTAAAAATACAACAGTTTAGATCACAGTAGAGTGTGCTATTTGGATTTTGCTGTGCATCTTTTCATTGTTTTCTGTCTAAGTCTCCCTCAGTTGTACACTATGACCTTGTGATTACAATAGTCTTATACAGACATTCCTACACATTTTATTTATGTAGCACAGTGTGGGTAACAGTGCTTAATACAAAAGTACTATTAAGAGAATGCAACACTGCATTACCATATGATACCAGAGTAAACACAAGCAGTCCAGGAGTTAGACCTTTATTGCCAGGCTGTTACCCTTTTATTTAAATACAACCTATATGAGACTCCTTCCTGCCATATTATCGTGTTTATTCAGTACATCCCATACACAATACAGGTTTTATACTGGCAATTAACTTTCTACTACTTTTAGATTTATTTCTTATGACAGTACATGCAGGATTATTACTAACCTGCCTCGCAATGCAGCCTTTGCAGCCTACACACATGGGTTTCCTGATTCACAGCCCGCTCCGCTACAGCTGTCAGAAACATAGAGGAATATTTAGCCATACCTATCCATAATATACACGAGCTAGACAATTATTAAACAGTTAGTAGAATGACTACACACTGCTGGGACATCACCCTGCCTAGCTTCTTGGATCCACTGATCCAAGAGTTCCCTCTTCCTCTGTTTCAAGTCAGCATAGTGATGCCTGACCTGCTCCCCAGTTCAAGGGATACCAGTGGCTCTGGTGATGTCACAGGCGAGACGGTCCCAGGCTTCTGCTTTATATTGGGAACCATGGTACTGGCCCTGCAGCAGTCTCTCTTCATGGTCTTTTACCAGGAGTCCTGCCATGAACTTAGACTCCTGGATGCCCCAGCATTGCGCTCGGAAGCATGATCCTTCCCCAACACTGGCCATTGTGCCTACAGGAGGAAGCTGCAACCAGTTATGAGATGTATTCCCACCAGTGGGGTTTAAATAGGGCTGATTTCCCACACTTTGCCATGATTAGATAGTTTTGAAAATGCTAAGCTATGGGCAAGCCTGCTTACCTAAGGTTGGCATTGCTTAAAGGGGCATACCAATGGGCAAATCTATTTAGCTGGGCTGCGCATTGCTTACACCTGGTAAGCAAAAGTGTGCAATGCTTAGCATTGCTTATATTTCATTTTACACACTAGTTGCTGTTTGGCATTGATTTATCATTCATTACATATTATAAATTTGTTTAGTATCCCTGATTCATGTGTAAGTATACTGTATGGGGCACTTGTGTTTATCTGGGGATTTCGCCACTTTATTACAATGACTCCTCACATCTGAACTTAATGCAGTACTCCAGTTCACAAATATATGTTATTTAGTAGGTTATACGCAAAATAATTGTTCATGAATTGCTTTCACATGTAAAATGGGAACTTGTTACAGTGAGGATTGAACCAGGAATGACTACTTGCAAAGCATACGCTCTAACCACTACACTATAGCAGTACTGTTGCTATTGAATGAATCTTGCTATTTAACTTCTTGTACTGTTTAAGATGGACTATGCGTAGCTTAGCAATGGGCACACCTGTGCAGCTGCGGTTAAACTTTATCACTTTTATAAAAAAAATCTTTTAGTGTTCTTTTATCTATACCCTTCACAAATATCCCTGCTGCTGCTACGCCTGTTATTTTGTTAGCTTTCTGCTTCACAGTGGGCATACCTCTCAACTTCTTGGAGTGCAAATTCTGGACAAACCCTGAAATGATGAGGGAACAAATGGAGGACAGATTTAACATATTGCTGTGGATTTTTGCGTGCATCTGTACATTTTACAGCTATCCTGATGTGCTTGGGATGCTATGAGTGTTCTCGCTCATTTTAATTGCCAAATGGCAATTCTTGAGTGCAGGTGCATGTATATTGTGGGAGGTCTGCTCTCAGACACACCCCCTGCACTCATCCACGGCTCCATGTTAGTTTAGGAGCACAGGCAGCGCGCCTTCATAAATATGCAGGCGCGCTGCCTTGCTATACTTAAACGGTCGTTTCTGTGCAGGAATAAGTTATTCCTGCATGGAAGATTAGTGAATCGTGGGGTAATTTTAAGAATTTTTATGTCCAAATGAACATGACCTTCAAGCGGGTTGGGTTTGAATCCATCCACATTCATTTGAGCAGATTAAATCTACGGGTTCTGCCCAGTGGAAAAGGAAAGTCATTTGCTAAGTGTATCACCTAGCCCGTTAGAAAAATAAACAAATAAGGGAAGCACAGCAGCAGTGATGCAGTGCATCTGTAAGAATTCCTTTTCTGATGACTTGCAAAATACTTCAGGATTTAGGCACAAAGTTTGTACAAAGTTATGCCATGAGTGTATACTACAGATAATACTGAATCCAAAAACTGAGGGACAGACATCACTGTCTGATGTCCTTGTATGAAGTCTGTCATCAGTAGATGACTTTGTATAGGAAGCCTTAACTACAAGTACGTTTTCAACTGGCAGGGTGCCTCATCCATGCCAATACTTAAATCAATTGGCTGACTTGAAAGGTACAATGATGGCATAATTTTAGAAGTTGTTCCAAGGTATATCACATTATGTGAAGGAGTGAAATAATTGTGAATTTTCAGATTCAAAGACAATGTCACCAGCAGAGGGAGTGTCCAAGAGAAGATGACTGACTTGGGATGTAGTAATACTGCCTTGTGTTTCCATTCAGACAGCATGGAGCCAATGATAAACCTGGGCCACCCATTGGTATTAAATCAGCCTAGCGGCTTTGTACAAGAGAGTCAAAGAGAAAGTTGAGAGTATGTGTTAGAAGATTTACTCTTGTGGTACTTGAATCTCTATATCCCTTTGCAATTTATTTTATTTCTTGACCAGCTGAGGTGAACTATACCTCTCAACTGCTTTGCTGAATAATTTTGGACATGGCCAAAAGTAATGAGGACACAACAGCTCAAAATCAACGACATTTTAGAAACTGCTGTTATTTCACTTTAAACAACAGGTTTTGCAGTGGCATGCCGTTTTTTGATCAATAAGTATAAAACTCTTTTGTCTGGTATTATTGATAGACTATAGTCCTTGATGAGCTATCAGAAAGTCAAAATTGTATGAAGGTTAGGCAAAAATGAGACAAAATAAGGGATAGCTAAGAGGTATGGAATGAACTAGTCCTCCTTAGGTTCTTGTCAGCCAGGACCTGGATCACAAGGTCAAGGATAGATAAAACGTGAACATTTCCATGTTAAGAGACAGCTAGCATATTTTTGGGAGGTGGGAGGAAACTGATGTACCCAAACAAAAGCAAGGCAGTCACAGACACAGACCGTTCTGAACTCCATACCCTGAAGCTGTGAGATTGAGACTTTACACAAAGGCACAGTGCTGCTAAAGCTAATCAAGTTGTATATAGTACCTCCTGGCACTACATTGTAGTTTAAGTAGCATTTTGCTAACAGAAAGCTTGGAAGGACAACCCTCCTTGTACTACACACACTCACACTTTGGTCTCTAAGTGCCAGTTGTGATATTACTTCAAAAGGTCATTAGTGGGACCTGGGGTCAGACAGCTGTCCCTCAGACTGCACTATCTCTGATACAGCTGAATGACATCAGAAAGAAGAAAAGAGGAAAGCAAGTTTAAACTTTCAGAGGATAGGAGTGCTGTGTTAGTATGACTGCTGAAACAGGTTTGTATGGCTGCATGTTAGCAGTTAGTATGACTGCTGAAACAGGTTTGTATGGCTGCATGTTAGCAAGAGAGGCCACAGACCAAAGAAAAAGAGTGCAATACTTAGGACAGAACTGTCTTATGGTTCTTTCTTTTGCCACCCATTAGTTATGAAGGTACAGTTCTAAGGTGCAAGATGTATTCGTGAAAGTAGAGCAGATATGGTGTTTTAGGCCCACTGAGAACCTTAGACTGAAGCTGGGATTCATGGACAAACAGTGAATATTGCAGCAATAATTTGCAATCATGTGAAAGACATTGGGACTTAAAGACCATGCACATAGTCTTAGTTTTGAGCCAACCCAAGCATCAAATTCTGAATGTTCAAGTGTAGAACATTTGTCTGTGAATACCAGCCTGAGATTTTGTTGCAAGAATAAAGATGCTAAGGGCACATGTCTGCCTTCCCATTTATGTAGGATTTTTTTGGGTGTGATTCCTAGATAATACTGTTTTGACAGTTCTGAGTGGTATGGCTGAAAAGGCAAATTTGATTTTGCATCAGTGGCAGAAGAAATGTTGAAACATGTTGTTTTTTTGTATCTTTGGATACCAGGAATTGTGTTAGTAGGAAAATCTAAGGAATTTCATTGATGATAGCATCAGGGTATGGGGTTGTGCCACTGACAGCAGGTGAAGTAAATTCTGGTTTGTAGATTGCAGAACTAATTAGGACGAAAAGGAGGCCTATTTGTGAAGGGGCCAAGTTCTAATTGCATCGCTGACAGGCTGGATTTGATGAGTAGATGAAGTTGTTGATAGTTGACTGGAGGTGGTTGAATGAGTTGCCGCTGGCCAACCCCTTTTCAGTAGAGAATGAGTGGAATAGGAGATACTAATTCACTTTGATTATCTCTTGATAGAGACTGTCCCCACCTAAAATGAGGATTAATGAATTGATGGGTCTGGGAAGAGGCAAGGTACACGCTCACAAGATGGTGGGTACATGACCATCAACCAAATGCAAGAGCAAACATTGCAAACAGTGTGTGGATTAGCAACATGGGCTATGCGAAGGGGAAAGGTTAGCATTTCATATAAAAATCCAGGCATGCCCATAGATGACGACCAGTCTTCTCACCTCTGGCTCAGTGCATTTTTGAAGAAAATGCACTGCATAATTGATCTCTGTTAAGAAATCCACCCCCTACAGGATTATGTTTGGTACTTGAGGAAGGATTAAGCAGGCAGAAGGGAAAAGAGATCAATGAAGGACTTACAACATGAAATATTACATTAGAAGGTGCTTAGACTGAAAGCTACTTGGTTTTTAAGTTCTTAGATCCAAATTTTGTAACTTAATTTAGGCTTGTGTTGTTGCTGTTTTTTTTTTGTATTTTACTTTCATTTTCTCCATATGTAACACCTTATTCAAAACTAATTCTTACAGATAAGAATAAATCACAACCTAGGTATGTGATGACTGATCAGGTTATAGACTCGCTATTCATTCGAGGGTCGTAATACTTCTTAGAGGGTATGCACACATTGTGAAGTGGGCCATCGGTGGAGATTTTAATTAAATTGCTAACAGAAGACACCTAGGACTTTTGTTTCTTGATCTAGTATTTCTGAAATGGTGAAAGAAAAGGTTAAGTAAATAATCTTTTTTCTGTCATAATTCGGTCTTCTCCATTCCTGGGGACAGATTATATTTGTACTCTTGAGTACTGCATACGATTGTCTTATGTTTCACAGTTTCATAGCAGTATAATATATTGTTTTCTCTTACATGTTCCAGATCACTCATGCTGTTACACATGGTGAGTAAATATGTTTTTATTAAGCAATTTTTCTCTCTTTTTTCTAAACATGAGAGTTATTCTTCCCAGCATCACTTTTTTTGAGCATTGGAATATGAGGGGAATTTATAGTTTTTCATTAGTGACCCAAAGTGGTTTATTTTATTCACTCTACAGGTCTGCTGTATCAGACTGCTCCTTTTTGTCATCCCACAGTTACTTAAGTAACTAAATATAAAATGTAAATGAGCAAGTATAAATTAATTTGTATAATGAGTATATGTTAAGTATTTTTAAAAAAATATCTACATTTACACAATTTGCAAATACTAATAAATACATTTTATAATGGGTTTCCAACTATGGTTTGACTGTGTGAACATTATGCCATGGAAGTAACAAACTGATCAGCAGTAAACTATCGCTGCTGGTGAAGTTGCAGTTTTGTAACTGTTTAGCCTTGGGATAGAAAAGATATTGTGCTTGCTGCCCATTTTTCTCTGCCTGTATAAAGTCTTGCATCTGTGTGAAGTCACACTACACACAGTGGTGGTTAGGAGTGCTGTGTATATATGCAGATACTCAGAATCTTCAGATGTCCTTCTACATCACTGTTGCAGTATCCTTTACTATAGGGATCACTCGCATAGGATAGCCTGACATTTGGCCAGTATACCAAAGCCTTATGATCTTTTATGCACCACATATGAGATGTATGCTCCTCACACAGGGCTTAGAGCATAAAGGTGATGTATGGGCACAGTCGCCCAGAACTTCTTTGCCTCCAGTCTGAACCTCATTATCGCTGGTCAGTCTGAATGCCTTTTCGCTGTGCTGAATACCTAGCCATCAGATAAGTGCCCATTTGGAGTCATTTCTTCTTTCCTTTGGTCTTGTATTTTATTTTGCTTACCTTGAGTTCATATCATCCAAGAAGGGAAAATGTCAGTGTGGGAGGCAGATTCCCCATAAAGATTGTTATGAACAGTGTCTCTCTTGTATGGGTACTTCCCATGACCATACCTTTATGAGTATCTGTAAGGAATTTGTACCTGAGCTACTCAGAAGCTATTTGTCTTCACTGGCCATTTATCTTGAAAAACAGTGGCTTAAACAGCCCAGGTAGCATGGCGGAATCCATTAACCCTGAGATGCTCCCACTAGGTAAGAATAAGGCCAAGAAGTCTCGGCTGGATTCTTTAGCTTCTCCAGCCTCCACTGGGCATCCCTCTAGAAGTGGGTGATAGCTCTGTAGGCCATCCACTGTCTACATTAGATTCCTCTGCAATGACCCTGTCAGAGGCCAACATGGATCCGCCTTTTCACACGTCCTCTGAGGCTTTGCAGGTGTCGGCTATGGACATCAAGGGGGAACCTTGGTTGATTATCTCTAAGGATCCTAGAGGGATATCACAGATATTGGGCAGGGAGGAGGTTTCAGGTACTCTTACTGAATCTCATCAAGAGTCAGAAGCTTCATTATTTGTTAAGGCTGACATCCTTTTCAAGAAAAGACAAAAGACAAAGCACGTTTCGGTCCATCATAAGTATCCTCAAAGGGAATGGAAAGAGTTTACTCGGGGCTTGCTTTATGCCTTAATGGCCCTGAAGCCTCCTCAACAGGTTGTAGTGCCTGCTCCTCCTTGGACCTCTACCCCTTCTAAATGGCTTAGGGAACAGGATTCTTCAGGTGAGGATTCAGAGCCTGATGAGGGGTCCTTGTCATATTCTTTGCAGATGCCTTCACCTTTGGCTTATGGCTCTGATGAGGAGGATTATATTAGCCCTGAATATCCTTTTGAGGAATTGTCATTTGGGGACACAGTTGGTGGGATGATGGAATACTTTAAGTGAGATTCTTCTCAAATGTCTGATATTCAGAGGAGATATGAGTTGCTTCAAGTGGAAACTCCTATACCCTCTACAGTTCCTCCTGTGTTGACTGCCTTGTTAGATACTGTCACTAATGCTTCCAAGTCTCTTGATTCTCAGCCTCCTGCTCATAAGAAACCTGATCAGTTCTATAAGGTCCCTGAGGATTGTCAGTTTTTATTTGAATGTCCTTCTTCTGATCCTGCTGTGGTGTCAGTCTCTTCTGACAAACCTTCCAAACGTTTGCCTTCTGATAAGGATTGTAGGGCAGTGGCGATGAGTGGTAAGAAGGTTTACATTGCTACTACTTTGGCCTTTAAGGCTATTAATTACCAGACCAACATGACCAGATATGCTGTGGCCTTGATTGCTCAGGCTTGTTAGGTTATTTCTGACCACCCTGATCCTGAAGGCAAATCTTCTGCCTTATCTATTTTAGGTTCTACTTCTCAAGTGGCTCACCACTCTATCAAGTGTATAAAAGAGTGAACAGGACACACAGCCAAACCAATCACTAAAAGATTACAAGAAAATGCTAGCCAAGCTATAATTTTCACTGTGTGATTCCTTACAACCTCTTGTAAAAAAGGATAATGGGATATATGCAAATGACCCCTTAAAGAAATCAGGTGGTTCAGCTATATGGCGGTTCTGAGTGCCCATGACTTTTTTCTTTTTAAGTCTGTTAATGGACAAACTCAGGCCAATAAATCCCACTAGCTGTGGATATGCATGTGTCAGTCTTTGTATGACTTCATCAGCACAGCATAAATGGACTGTACTTTCCCTATAAAACTAACCCCCAAGAGTTTGTGAGTACATAGCTGCTCAGTGAGCACCTGGTTTGCACAAAGAAAAGTACTGCTCTACAAGAGTGTATTTCTTACATAATTAGCATCCAAGCATATCTGGTATATACACCCTCAGTTCTCCCTTACAGTTATTACATGTGAAAGGAACATAGAACCAAAGAGTTTATCACTGATCACAGTTTTATTTTAATATCCCCCTAACATCATTGCAATTAAAGCCCGCAGTACTGATACCTTTAACCACAGATCTGTCTCTGTAGCCAGCTTAATAGAATTGGGCATCCTAAGATAATGTAGAAGCAGCCATGTTTTCTGGCAGCAACTTAATTTTCAAACAATTTGATACAACATGTGAAGGATGTAATTATACACTGTCTATGGAGGCAATGCTCCAACATAAAACTACTACAACTTCCAAACGGGTTGTCAGAAATTCACAACACATAATACCTACCACACAAGCTGCAAAATAAACACACAGACCAACCTATGCTGATGGTGTTAAAAAGTATGCACCCTAATCCTCAAAGGTTTCTGAGACACAGAAATTACAATAAGTATCCTCGGCGACCTCCAAAACACATACCCACCATAACACATTCAGCCACACCTGTGTAACAGCATCTAAGCCCATAAGGCAAACAACCTCACAATTCTAATATTTTGGTCATAGGAGACTCCATTGTGAAACACACTCCCCAAGCTGAGCAAGGAGAGGGTTACAGAGAGTTGCCTGTCAGTGGCCAGGATCTTTCAGATCATGCACACATTCAATTAATTGAACCACAAGCACCAGTGCAACTCAGTCACAGTCCATGTGGACATAAATAGCATGAGATGTTCCTCCTCACACTATATGAACAGAGCCATGATGTAGCTCTTGGGCTACTGTATATATCCCAGGTTGGTATGAGCCTAGCATTGAGCAGCATTCTACCTTCCTGATGATACAGCAATACAAACCGAAGATAAGATAACTGACTTTAACAATTAACCTGAGATTTTGGTGTCATTCAAAAGTGGTACAATATTTTAGGGCCTGGGTGGATATGATTGACAAGACTGCTCTGCTTCACCAAGGATGGTCTACATCTGTCCCCTCTAGGCTTTTGTATATTGGCTAGAACTTTGTGCACCCCATAGTGCCATTTTTAGGTCATGCCAACCTGATAAACCATCCGACATAGCTGAACCAACCCAGGATAATATAAAGATGATACTGTTCAATGCCAGGTGTCTAAACAAAAAAAAAAACACTCCCTGTACACTCCCCTTACTCTGGAGGACATGGATGTCTGCTTAGTTACTGAGACTTGGCTTAAAGTCATGGAGAGCACACTGGCAGTGCAGGACTTACATTTCACACATACACATTTAGACCAACTACTGCACAGAAAAGGACAAAAGATGGAGGTACCTGTGTTTACATCAAAAACATACACACGCTTCAAGACTGGTCAAGCAATATGATGCACTTGAACTTCTCCATGCACAACACACAATAAGCAAAGTTCCATACCACATATTTGCAAACTGTAGGACCCACTCTTTGACACAGGAAGCCCACACCTCATACTTAAATGAACTGGAGTCACTCTGCATACAACCCAACACCATACTCATGGGTGGCTTCAGCTACCCCACCATCATATGTCACATACAATGTATTATCACATTAATGAAATATTCATCTCTACTTTTACAGTTAAGTATACTTCTTAACAACTACGGGCGGCCACGGTGGTGCAGTGGTTAGCATTGCCGCCTCACAGCAAGAGGTTCTCCGGTTCGATCCCCGGCTGGGGTGCCTTCTGTGCGGAGTCTGCATGTCCTCCCTGTGGTCGCGTGGGTTTCCTCCGGGTGCTCCGGTTTCCTCCCACATCCCAAAGACATGCTGCAGGTGGATTGGACACTCTAAATTGGCCCTAGGTGTGCGTGTGCCTTCTGTGGAAGGTTGGGCGCCGGGCTGGCAACTCAGCACCGTAAAACTCCACTGCCATTCAATGTGCGGACGAGGTGATCCGCTGTGGCGACCCCTGACTGGGAAAAGCCGAAAGAAGAAGAAGAATACTTCTTAACAACTACAAACTATAAGTAATGGTTGCTCAAAGTAATCATTGAAACGTGCATATATTGCATATATGCTTGGTCAAATTATACAGATTAAGTTAACAGCATGGCATTTACGCAATTTCTGTTGACATTAAATTATGTAATATTTTTAAAGGATTTTACTATATATTTGTTACATGTGATATTTGAACTCACAATGTCTGACTAAAGTATTAGTCCTGACTCCTACAGCTGGCTTGTGCTATGGACTGAAGAATGCATGCTTGCTTTTACAGTTAGGATATGCATGTTTAATTTGCTATTACTGTATACACGAGCAATACTTTAGCTAAAATAATAGCTATGTTATGCTGCATACATACCCCTTGTTTCCCTCAGTCTTTTTAGATGCTCAGCATGGGCCTCCCTTTTCACCATGATCTTTTGATTGGCTGCGGAATAAAAAAGAAGAGAACAAGAGAAGACCATTAAGTATACCAGTTTTGCATATACGCAGCTGCCTTTTAATTGTCTGTATTTGTATACTTACACAACTGTGGGATGTCAGCAGTCCTAAACTCATCTAGCCACTGGCTGAGTGTATCCTGAATGCACCTTTTAAGATCATTACAGTGATGCCTACACTGTTCTCCAGTGCATGAAATGCCATTTGCACTGGAGACAACCTTGGCCAGACTATTCCATACCTCAGACTTGTACTGGGAGCCAGTATAGTCCCCCTGCAACAGTTTTCTACTGTGCCACTTTACAAGGACTCCAGTGAGTATTCTGGACTCCTCAACACCCCACCTCTGTACCCTGAATCAGACACCTTCCCTTTTACCACCAGACAAAATCAACCATGGAAAACAGCAATAGTTAAAAATGATTTCCTGCCAATGCATATTATCGCATTTACTAATAGTGTGCAAACACAAACAACCATGCCAGCAGAGTTTGCATGATACTAAGTGGAGAGCAACAGTGAAAAACAGAGAGGAAACCAGTTTATGAACTAAGAAGGGTAATGTGACAATTGGCATTAGTTTTGGTTTGCATGCTGCTGTACCTGTCACTTGATTTAACTTTGCAGAGACGTGTATTGGGGGTATATAATCTGACACATTTTTGGTGTGGCTTTACACACTGATAAAAGTAATTTGTACAATGTGGGATTCAAAACTATGCATTAGAAATACAATGCATTCTTCCACATGGGTGATTTCTCATCCTTGCCATAGAAAAAGTGCTTGTTAAACATAATCATCAATTATTTATGTAGAGATACATATTCATGACAGACTGAGGCTAACCAGGTATGTGTGTAACCTAACAGGGTCCTGGTTTATACATTCCTGGGTGTGTGAGTATCATTGAGGTCAGAAGACCATCCAAGGCCAGAGAATACAGTTATAATTACAGAAAGATAATATTCAGTATCCCCCTGTCATTCATATGTGTTCCACTGCTTTACAGGTGTACTTTATGTATTGATTATCATATAAGTACATTACAAGGCATTTATTCTATTTATCCATTTCTCATGTTTGCGCTAAGGCACGCACAGCACAAATAGTGGTATTAAAAAATCTAATTAAACAACATTATAAAATAGATGTAAGTGCACTTTAAAGATTTTACAGAAGTCTGGAGTTGAACTGTTACACCAATGAACCTACAAAACACAGTAAATGTGTCTCATCCCTCTTTGCCACAGAAACAGCTTAGCAGCAGGAATGCAAATCATTGTGCATACAAGCAAGTCTCATTTCATCCACAGTATTAAGAAGATGTGTAACACTTGTACATTCTCATTTGTTTGCACATGTGTTAATTACATATTTAGTGCAATGACTGATGACACAATCAGTTATGAGTAGCTATTGCAGCAATGCAGCTCTGTCTTATCTTTGTATTGTAATTCTTCTCTTATCTGAACTGTGATCTCAGACATGCAGTCTGTAAGGCAATTTGTATCATTGCCCTTAAAATGTATGAGAATATGAAATGACAATAATGTACCGTTTTCAACAAAGGCAGTGGAGTTTGAATATTAGTGAATAGAAACTGAGCAATGTGTGCTGCTCAATTCCATTTAAAACCTTAATACAATTACTTCTACACTCTGTAAGTCTATCCTGGCTGACACACCCACTGCAGATAAGGGAGTCTGAATTGTTGTGTATTCCTTCTCCCTTCCACTAACTATTCACAGCTGCAATTCATTAGCAAAAAAACAATTAGGTAGTGCTTTCACTGTGTTTACATCTGCTATGCAAATCCAAAAGTCTGGGATTCAGTAATTCAATGAGTTCACACCTTATTTGCATCTTCACTGCTGAGAGGCATGAGTCTACACCACAACAAGGTAACTGAGTAGCAAGGGAACTTGTAGGTGAGAAGACTTATGTATTTGTAGAACACAGAGGATTGACATTCCTTTAGATTTATCTGAACAGAAGGCTTCTGATGTTAAGGTATGCTTGTATTTTTCAGGTACATACTAAATTTGTTCACATGTTATGAAGAGAACTGACATGTATATGCATTAGGGGATTAAACTGTTACCTGTATGCACTTCTTATACTTCTCTCTTGGCATAGGCATCTTTGTCATTCATTGACTGTCACAGATACACAGCCTTATTAACTTATATTACAAGTGTTATTGTTAAAACTGGTTACTGTACGGTCTTTTCTATCTTATTCCATTGCAGTGTAAAATACTATATTGTCAACGACACAGAAGTGTATTGTTTTAAGATGTCCAATAAACACCACCCGGGGAGTGCTGGGCACAGTGGGAGGTGCCTGGCAATCATATACAATTTACTTTTGAGTTGTAAACGTGTACATATTTTGTAAAAATTGTTTGGGAAGCATTCATAACATGTGTTATTCCTTGGATTTTATAAACAGTCATTTTCATGTTTTTTGGGGGCTGGGAGAGCCAAGCACTATTGTTGTGTTTCCACATCACCATTTGGGTTTCAAGAGTTTTGTTCTTGCAATTGTGTTGTCCCTCTGGTATTTCCATGTGTGTACAGGGACACTTGTATGTAATCAGTGGAATGTTGTAGCATAGCATAGCATAGCATAACATTCAGGAATTGATGCAGGATCCTGGATGCTGATGCCTGTGATATCCCCAGCATATGTCCTGTTGGCCTCTGAAATGTTCCTGTAGTTAAAACTTTTAAGTGCTACACATACCTTATTCTCCACAGGTATTAGTTCCACTTAGTTTGCCCTTGCAGAATTCCTGTAATGTGCCTCTACCCACCTTGTAGCAGACTATAATTTCTACATCTTGCAGACAATGGTAAGTTAAAAGGGGTCTAAGTACCCTTTTTCTTCTTGGCTGGGGTCTATTTGCAGCAGCAGCATAGACTTGGGCCTGTAGCACACACACACACACACACACACACACACACACACACATATATATATATATATATATATATATATATATATATATATATAAAACAGCAACTATAGCCCCTAACAGTGTTTCCATGTAGAGTACCTTCTGTGGCTGTATTCCAGTAGGTTTTGGAATTTGCTGGGAAAACCTACACTGAGTCTACATGATTGCTTTATAGCTTGTTGAATAGCTCCTCCATCTTGAATTGGTTGCTTAACATACAGTTCACCTGCTTATGCTGTAATTAGCATACCATGATGTTTACCATGTTTGCATATGATGTAGAGTGGCTTACTGAATACAAAACAGTACACAACCATGTGCACATCGTGCTGTGATACGAACATGGTTTTAGTGGACCGTGTAGGCTTTTTTGAATTTGAACCATTGTGAAACACTTGCCAAGTGTTATTTTTGAGACTGGTCATAGAGGGACATTAAAATATGCTGGCTAGCCTAAATTATGTTTTTTTTTTGTTTTTGTTCTTTTTTCATGGTGGGGGGGCTCTTCTCATTTAATTAATGATCGGTCAAGGTACAATGCAACCTGTGAGAAGAGAAAAGACATAAAGTAAGAGACGGTGTGCCTGAATACACATGTAAAAATGGGGATATTTTTGAAGGATTGCCAAGAGCAAACAGTAAATAATGAAAAAGAAGTGGAAAGGGAAGAAAACATACATGAGCAAGGACAACAAGAGGCTGGGGAGAGAGTGAACTAGGTAAATAATATTTTTATGTGATCCCCAAAAATATGAAAGGAAATTGTATAATTGTTTTCTTTCATACGGGGTTTGAGATTAAACCCAGTGAAAAGAGATGCATGTGAGTAAAGATGAAGGTGGATTGAGGTTACTAAATCCAATCGTTTATTCTGCTTCATTAAACTTTACTACTGTATTAAAGTGGGTAAAGGAAGAAAATGAGAATTTAATAGTACAAATGTTTAAATATAAGTACAAAAAAAAATTAGGAGATGAGAATAAGAAATCAAGAAAAAGAATATGTAAATGAAGAAATTAAAAATTATCAAGAAAAAACACTAACATGTAAAATAAAAACTGATGATAAGAAAGACAGAAGGACGTGATATAATAATGTGAAGAAATGATGTTAACTAAATCCATGGGAAAATCTGCCAGAAGAAGTGACTAAAGCCATTAAAGTAAGAAAAAACTGTTGTACCAAGACAGTGGAGTATCAGGATTTCCTATAGAAACTGGTAATATGTTACCAATAAAGGGGAATATGCCACATAAAAAGAAAGGTGAAATGTGTGTTTATTTTGTGTGGTGGAAGAGACAACAGACCATTTTTTTTAAATGTAAAAGAGTGGTGCAACTCTGGAAAAAGTGTGAAGAATTTCTTTAAGAATACTAATGATATAAACAATATAGATATGAATATGATTATGTATGGCTATTACAAGAATAAGAAGAAAGAGTATGTTAGATGGGTGGATAAGAATTTATTTTATGTAATATGGGTTATTTGGAATGAAAGAATGAATGAAATTCTGTTTAATAGGAAATGGATTTTAGCATTTATATTGCGAAAAATCAGATTATGGTTCTGGAAAAAGGACTGGAGATCAAGTATTGAAGAATAATAATGAAGATGGTATAATTAAAATGATAAATAGTTACAAAATAGAAATTGGGGCTATCTGTGCCAGTAAATATATACATTTTTGTAAATATGTAAACAATTTTTTATGTTGTGTTAAAGAACCCATATACTTTTTGATAGGTGTTGCTGGATCTTGTACATTCACCTGAGCTACCACCAACTCAAGCAGATGGAATCTTGATTTAACATCTCATCCAAAGGACAACAGGCTCAGAAGTGCAGTACCTCCTTATGCTGCACTACAGTGTCAGCAGTGCATCTGCGTGGTGTGGGAATAGACCCCAGAGACTTCTCTACCAAAGGCAAGTGTGCCACTCAAACACATATGTAGAAAGAAGAACAAAAGTAGCATCTTGTGTATAAATAAAAAAAGTTAGGTAATACATGACACTATAGTAGGAATACACTGTTAATGATACAGGACACTTAATAATATTATTTTGCTTTGCATAGATGTTACATTTGTTAGTTATATAAATAATTCATAAAATGAAATTTAAATCTCAGTATTAAGAAATGTGCCCTGTTTTATTATAACTTCATCAGCATGATTCTGTACAGTAAGCTAACTGATGCTAACACCATATTACATGCTAGAAGCTGATATCATAAACATGTCATTTATAATATTTTTTACTGCTAGTAGATTATGGTTCAAAATTTAACTATTTTGAGCAGAGACTAATGTCTAATTTATAAACATGGTCTTGGTGACAAATTGGTTTGTCTTGCTCCACTCCCTTCTTAGCATAGCTCAAGCTCCTTACTTTAAAACAGTTTTTCACTGTCTACAACAGTCACTATAACAGACAGCATTGCAAGAAGAAGTCAGCGCTTCTGTCCAGCGACTGCTGGGTAAGTGAATAGCCCCTTGATTTTACTTATTTTTCCATTATATATATATATATATATATATATATATATATATATATATATATAAAAAACAAAAAGGGGGGTTTGACCACCCCATCTTTCCTCATATACTAAATTTAAATAAGATGCACTGTTTTTATGTTATTTGATGGTATAGGGGTCTACAGTCTTTCACATAGTTAGAAGATTTACAGCAAATACAGTTGTGCTGGTGGAAATCTCCTAATTTTGCATATTTAATATTTATAACAGAGCAATAAATAATTTATATCTTTATCAAATAAAATAAAAGAAATAAAGTGTTTTTCACAGCCCAGCTAATGCATGGTTCTTTGTTTGCCACAACTTGCTCTGGGATTGGGACCTGGCCCCTTTGAGCCAATTTTCTCAGCATGATGCTAGCGCATATGCCTCCACAGTTAAAAAAAAAAAAGAAAAGAATATAACATGAATTGGGAACCTGGCCACCCAGCTTTGGACAGGATATTTCAGGTTTGTTGAAGTCATTGTAGTTGACACGTTTGTTCCCTCTCAACATCTCCAGATTACAAGGTCAGTGCGTGGGTTTAGTTCATCCTTTTAAATAGTAAATAACTTCCATGCTTACCTCAGAGCATTCCTCTTCTTCATCTTTTAAGCAAGTTGCCTCCACTCTTGTTTCTTTTAGTTCACATCACCTCCTTCAACAATCTCAACTCCTGGGTGTAGTTATAAATAAATGGTAAATCCAGACTATTATCAGACTTTCTTAACAAACTGTCATGCAGTGGTTTGGCAATGGCCCACCCCAGTACATACTAAACATTAGTACCCTACTGGTAGGTGAAGGTTGAACACTCACACTTCAATTGCCTGAGGTTCAACCCATCACCTGAGGTTCAAACCATCGATAAGCAGGATTTCTCCATAGGAAATCACCGTTGATGAGTTGTACCAGCAGTGATGCCCTTTTGGGGGTAATTTCCTCCTTCAAGTTGATGTGACTGTGCAGTTGGTATATATAAGTCGGGGGATGTGGGGGCAACCCCCACATCACAGCTTTCTCCCCTACAAAAACACTTTAAAAAAGTGTTTTCGGCAGGTCTTTTTTATGAATGCAGTTTGGGGATTCCAATCATTCACTCACAGTTGAAGCTACTAAACAAAGCAATGCCTTCCCTCTCTCCCCCAAACCAACATAAAATAATAATAAAATACAGATTTTTGCAATGAATTCCTTCTTTAAATTAAAACCAAATAACATTTCTAGCTTTCTGTGCAATCTTCAAGTTTAAAACAGTTCACATCAGTTTAAAGGTAAAAGTAATGTCTTTCGGCTTTTCCCGGTTAGGGGTCACCACAGCGGAACTCCAGTCTGCTAATGATTGGCAGTGAATTTTACAGTGCCAAGTTGCCAGCCCGATGGCCAACCTTCAAAGAAGGCATACCCATACACGCACACACATACCTGCATATCTTTATGTGTCACTCGACCACGGGGAGAACATGCAGACTCTACACAGAAGGCGCTCCAGCCAAGAATCAAATGGGAAAGCCTTTTGCTGTGAGGTGACAATGCTAACCACTGCACCATCGTGGCCTCTAACATCAGTTTAAAGGTACAGCACACATGTCTGTACTACAGTATTTGTACATGTATGTAAACTTAATTTAAATGTGTGCTGTATCTTTTATCATCAGTTTAAAGGTACAACACACATTTAAATTAAGTTTACATACATGTACAAATACTGTAGTACAGACAGTATAATTATGATGTTTACTTAGCTCAATGCAAGCAATGCTATTTTTAATAGACTTGTTGCAAGGTTTAAGACTCATGCATAACCTTTCAAAAAGTGAATAATATACATACCAAGCTAATGTTAAATGCATTCCTTTTTAATGAATATTAATTTATTAATAAATATGCAATAGGTCTTTGCATTCAGTAAATTCTATCATCATAATTTGATTAAATCCAGTGTTCCTTTTTAAGCATAGTAAGTTAATTCATTTGATTAATTTAAATACATTTAACTGCATCATTTTTTAACCTTATTATTTCATTTATAGAAATTTTTCAACAAATGTAATGCAGGACCTTAAGCTGAGATGGAACCACATTTCAGAGGTGGCTTGTTTTGCTCTTTGAAGAATTTAAAATGGATGAAAATGAACAGACATCAGATACACTGCAACCAAATTTGAATAGATCCTCCACACAGCTAACAGAGACAAGATATTCCTGAAAAGGACCTGGCACCAAAAAGGTCCAAAAAAAAAATTAAGAAAGAAAGTGTAACACAGTAACCTAAGTACAATCAAAATATCCCATGAGGTATGGAAATAACAGAAGTTACTGTAAGACAAGGCAATATTCAGTCTAGGCAAACACATGGATATTTTGTACATTTGTATCAATGCACTTAATAATAATGGAATCTAGGCTTGCTCAAATTATGGGGCATAGTAACAATAATCTTTCAGAATAAAAATTTAGGGAAGTGGTGTTACTACAAGTATACCTCCAACACAAGTTTCTAGCATTCCTTCTTTCCCATTATTGCCAGCAGCTTCACCCACTCAAGTGTCAAACATTGCCTCAGCAAATCAATTCAGTTATAACAACATAAGCAAAGGCAGCCATCAGGAAGTTTATAATTTAAATGGGTCAGACATTACTGCACACATATCCCAACTGAAAGAAAAGATATGTAAAGGGTACTATGTAGGTATATTTGATATCACTGATGCAGATGTGGTACAATTATAGACTCTGAGCTGAGGGGATCTAAATACCTAATAGAAGCCCTCAGGGCACTGGCACAAGCCAACCCAGGAATTTAAAAATAAATTCCTGAGACAAATTGAAAAATAGAACACCATGTCTACCCCCTTATTATTCCACTTTCTTACTGTAAGATAAACCTATTTAGTAAAAGAAGGTATGTCTTGGTGTTGGTATGATCAGCGATTTAGAAAATTAAAAGGAAAAGACAAACAAAGTGGGAAACCAAGCATGAAGACATATGACTCAGTATCATGGTGAGCAAATCAAAAGCAGATTTGCTGATAGATAAAGGCAAATCTTGTTGGGATTTTAATTATGGGAATTGTGGGTGGCCTGCATTCAGATTCCCTCATATTTGGAGTATTCATGATGGGAGGCACACAGCAGTAAAATGTTGGTTTAAAGATAACAAAGGGTACTCAAACCCCATTCAGACACAGATGACAAATTAACTTAGAACTAATACCAGAAAGGGGCAGAAGCTCCTTTCCTTTCATGGCTTCAACAGATACCATTATTTTTGTAGATTGAAATAAAACACCATGGAACTATTCCCCTGTAAAGTTAGAAGTTCTCAGAAACCTCATAAAAGATTATCCAGATCAAGCAGTTACTAATTTTCTCACTAAAGGCTTTACTCGTGGTTTTACCATAAAATCCAACACACACTGTGTTCCTACAGGATGAAAAAATTATCATTAGTTAAAGATAAAGAACACATACTATAATCCTTTTCCAGAAATAATGTTAAAAAGGACAAATAAAGGGCCCATTTCAGTCTCTGCCATTTTATCCATTTTAAACCATTCCCCAGAAATAATGTAATAATGTCAAAAAGGGTGAATAAAGGGCCTGTTTCAGTTGCTGCCATTTGATCCATTTTTTTATTTCTTCACTAGGCCTGGTTCCAAAAAAATAAAACAGCAGAATACCATCTCATACACAACTTAACCCACCCAGAAGATCAACCAGTTAATGATGATATAGATAAGAAGGACTCAAGAGGTCATTATTCATCCCTTGATGATACAGCAGCAGTCATAAAAGAAATTAGAGACCCTTGTATTGCAAAGGTTTTTATCCAATCTGCATTATAACTCTTACCTATATGTCCTCAATATTGGAAGTGGCTTAGCATGGAATTTAACAGGATGTATTTTTACATCATTGCCATGCTTATGAGATTCTCTTTTGTTTGTTCATTTCTGAATACTTTAACTTGGTCCTTTTATGATGTTGAAAAGTGCAGAATGCATCTAACTTGTGATTCAATATCTCAATGATTTCTTAATCATTAGTGATGGAGAGGCTACATAAAGAGAAGACCTTCAGTCCTTTAGAAAATGTTGTGACTATTTATGGGTTCCGTTTGCAGAGGATAAAACAGAAGGAACTCTCAAGGTCTTAACATTCTTGGGGATAGCAATTGACACCAATCAGGGTGTTTTTGCTTACCAGCAAAGAAAATTAAAAAAATGTTAGCAGCAGTAAGTAATTTTCCTTCAGATAAGAGGGCAAACATAAGACGAGTAATTGAGTTCACTTAACTTTTTATGCAGAACCATCATTCCAGGCAGAATGTTCATTATATCAATAGTGGACCTTTTGTGAGAAGTTCACAGGAAGCATTACAGAGTGAGAATTAACAACAGGGTCCAGGAACACATGGTCACATAAGGAGGAGTGTCACTGGTCATTCCAGACTGTACTATAGTACATATATTATTGTAAGCAAGTGGGCCTTTCACCAGCATTCGTCAGCTTTAATTTACTAGCCTAACTTTGTTAAAAGTGGCTATGGAAGTTTACATTACAAGACAACATCAGTAATCAGTGTACAGTGATGACTTATGTGGAACAGAAAGTAGGATGCACATGCAAGATGGTCCAAGATTTATTATATCTTACTCTCTAGACATAGAGTATAAAGAAAATAAAAACCTTGGCATGTCAACTGCTAGTGGAGTTTGGATTTATTGGCTTGAATATACTAATAAAGTCTTAAAAAGGTAAAGTCATGGGCATTCAGAAGCCATATAACTGAAATACTAGTATGGTCTGAAATGGTTATTTGCATATATCCCAAGGGCCCCCACTACAGGAGGTTTAACCTGTTGCACAGGGAGAACACTAGCTTGTACATGTCTTTCTTGTAGCTTTTCTTCAAGACTCAGGGACAAGGATGAAACATGAGGGGTAAAGGCACAAAAATCAGAGGCTATTTTATAAAGTACTCTGATTCACAAAGTAATAGAACAATGTGCTTTGTATCAGCATTTTTCTGAAGAATAAGAATTATGAAATTCTAATGTCCACAGGGCTGGATCTAGTATTGGGCAATCTAGGCAGCTGCCTAAGGCCTGTTTTGGCTGGATAGGGGGGGCATGTTGGCCTGAGAGGGCTGATAAAAATACAATCTTCTGTAAATAAAACAAGCCTGAAGACTTCTGTAAAACCAGCATGGCTTTAGGGCCTTGCAGGAGACTTCTGTAAAGAACAGCTAGCCCCACAATTATCAGCATTAGGACAGTGTCTATGTAAACTGCAGAAGATTTGATTTAGGACTTCAGAGCAGCCAATTAATGGAGAAATAGATATGCAGACCTGTTCTCTTAGGGCATCAGGGCAGCCAACAAAAAGAGACTTAGATATGCAGAGCCATTACATTAATTCATGTTCAGCAAATGGAGCAGAGAATGTGTGCAGGTGTGGAGGTGAACAGTGATTGCAGCAGCAATTCATGTCCAGCAAACATGTTCGCTCAAGTGTGTGTGTGTGTGTGTGTGTGTGTGTGTGTGTGTGTGTGTGTGTGTGTGTGTGTGTGTGTGTCTTCTCCTTTGGATAAGATGCCTAGTAACTATGAACCTGCTGTCATTTTTCTAGCCATTCCCTATTGCATATCACCAATACTTCCATTTTTTTAATGTAACATAGGCAATTTATTCTTCAAGCTCAGCAGGCTCTGAATTTGTAGACAAAGCACTGAAATGCAAAGCTGTTTGACAGCAGCAACCTTTTCACTAGTTACAGATCTCTTTAATGATGGAATTATTCAGTTGACTTTATTTCTGTTTAGATTGTGCACATTGACTGATATAGGTTGATTAAAATGACAGCAGTTTGAACTGCATTTTATGGCTGAAATGTTCTGAAATAGGTAGCCTTATCATGTTTTGTTTCACTGCTTATTGGAAAAATGTGCAAAACTACACATTTAAAGAACATTCTAACAGGTAGTGCTGGATTAAACGAAGAATATTATTTAATACAATCAAGAAGGTGAATCAAAATACATGTGCATTTATTCATGATTCTAAAAATGTGTGTAGGGAGTCCATGCTTTGAAAACTGTCTGAGCAGTGTTTTATGGTAACTGGGGGAAGGGGAGAGAGGCAAGTAATGGGGCACTGGAATGGCTGTTGGGTTGGAATGCTGGGAAGGCAGGGATGCTAGTGGGGTGGGGGTGGGGCCTGATTCATTACCCTGCCTAGGCCCCATTTGACCATGATCTGGCTCTTAATGTCTGCATTAATAAATGGCTGCAATCCTCAATGTGTTATATAAAAGTAAAAAATGTTATGAGGTACAGGACAGAAACTTGAGACAAACAGGTTCTTGAAATATCTCTGTATGGTTAATCTTCTATGAAAACGAAAATAATCTTTCTCTTTTGTGTGACTGTAGTTAAGATACTGAAAATAATACCTAGCATATTAAAGTCTCACACTAATAATAACTCCCATTTTTCTCAGTCATTTAGTTCTCCATGAGGACTTGCTTTGTATATAATACCTCTGTAGAATATTCCACCACATCCATTTTTCAGACTGACTCACAATGCCTTGTGTCTTCTTTGTGATTTGTTATCTCGCTTTCAGTCCCTATATTACAGATTTCACTAGACTTTGCCCTGTTTAATCCTCTTCTTCCTTTCCATACACTGTGTAACCTGGTATGTTTTACTCCCAGCTATCTTCTTTGTGTGCCATATGTCAGTAACTAACATACAATCAAGAACCACTACTTCTGGAAGCTTTTGTCTACAGTGTGAGCATTTGTACTCCTTTCCTTTCACTTTTTCCTAGTCATGCAAGTCTTATTTATCCTTGTATATATTGTCATAACAGGATTTTGTTCATATTTCCCAGTATGATCATAGTGTTACTCTCACTTTGGTGGCTTAGGTCATCATCTGCAATTTTACTTCAAGGAGACATTCCAAGATTTTCCCAAGCCCAATGAAAAATGCTTCACAGTAAAACAAATCTGTCTCCTATGATTCTCTTTCCATGACAAATAGACATAGTGTGTCATGCAAGTGTAAATTAGACTGCTACAGGTTGGATGTCCAGCCCCCAGTAGAGCTGAAGTCTTTAATTCAGTACAAATTATTTAACATTTCTGCAGCTTCATAAAATAACAACACTCACCTCTGTCAGTGACACACAGTACCTCTGAGAATATTACAGTGCTTACTTCCCCACATGGGCCTCTCTACGCATCCTCCATCTCGTTACTCTGACCCATTTACTAGCCAGCATATTTGTCCCTTTATAACAAATTACATTGTTACTTCTGTGAATTTCAGAAGTATATCCTTTTCCCATCCTGACAGGGCACTTCATATGACTCTTACCTCACCATACTGGTGCCTCACACCCCTAATTCTGCCATTTTAAAATTCAAACCCCCAAGAAAAGCTATTTTCCTGTGTGCTAAAGCCTGCCATAACACTGTTGTAAACTCTTTTTGAGGCATTTCTCATTAACCTCCTTCTGGTCTTCCCTCCAAATGTTATTTGAGTGTACCAGGCTAAAGGTCCCCTTTAGTATTCTTCTTTACAGTCTTTCAGCCTTGTGCTGTGCAAATATCTATCTTGAGCCTTATTCTGTACTGAACTTCCATGGAAGATTCTCAGAGAAAAAGAAATAAAATGTTAGACAATCTTTTCAGACCTAGAAGCTCAAACCTGTATAGTAGAGCCTTAGTCATTCCTCTTCCACCTATGGTGTAAACATTTCCTGTCTCCGGGGCCTTATAAGGTACTGGCTCTTACTTTGGTGATGTAGACTGCTGTAACTTGGCGTGTTCAGGTCAGAGACATAATTAGAGTGGAGTGAAGGGGGAAGTTGCGCCAGATGCAAGCTGTTAGGGGGGCATGATTGGCAGCTACCAAGGAAGCACAAGTGTAGTGCATGATTGGCAGCTACCAAGGAAGCACAAGTGTAGCACATTGATTGGCAGCTACCAAGGAAGCACAAGTGTAGCACATAATTGGTAGCTACCAAGGAAGCACAAGTGTAGCGCATGATTGGCAGTTACTAAGAAAGCACAAGTGTAGCGCATGATTGGCAGCTACCAAGGAAGCATAAGTGTAGCACATGATTGGCAGCTACCAATGAAGTACAAGTGTAGCTAAAGCATTAAAATAAAAGTTTGTGGGTATTGGTGCCTCATTAATGAATGCTGATACTGTATTTGTGAACTCAACTAGTTTGTTACTGTAGCAAGTCACTTGTTATACCTGTAGCAAGATGCTTGTTTTACCACATTGCAGAGTCCTTCAGCTCTGGGAAGATTTGGAAGTTTTTTTTTCTGGTCCCTAACTTTGGGAAGAGAGGAGTTCAGCTTGGAATACTACCATATATTCTCTTAGAGCCGAGCAATGTTTAAATACAAGTCAAGATAATAATTTTAAGATTTTTTCCCTTTAAAGATTGCTGTGCCACAGACTTTGCAGCATACTTCTTTGTAGATAGTGGGATACTGTTCTGGGTTTTGCGAAAATGATGTAGTTAGGCTTAATTGGAAAAAAAATCATCTCTTCAGGGCTAAGTATGATGGTGTATGTTCATATACATTATACAGGTGTTGAATACTTGTCAGATTTAAGTCACTAGGATGGCCTGTCTTTAAATTTATTAAAGCCATAATCAAGTAAGGACATCTTGTATGCAAATTAATTAGATTTATTACAGCCAGAAACACAAAGTTAAATGATGCTATTGTTCTAAACTTGCAATTCTGACTTCTAGCTAAAGACTTTTATATCAGTCTCCCTCCTTTATTTATGACTTGAAGCAAAACAAAGGTGAGTGAAATTAAAGATGCAAGCCTGGATCAAGAAGTGAAAAAACATCTTAAAATGTTGTAGATTGTAATATTCATTCTCTATCTAACAGTATGTTGTGTCCAGTGCAACTAAATAATAATGCATTTCAAGTCTTGTGTCTTTTTTCATAGCTAACAGCATTAATATAGTTAACAAAAAAGTTTAATTTTAAAGGCAGACTCAGAAAATACAGCAATATTCATTCAATCATTTATTCATTTTTTGATTACCAGCTTGATCCTGTTCAAGGCTGTGTGGAGTCTTTGCCCATCCTGATAGCCAATGGACACAAAGCAGAAATTAATCAAAGGCAGGGTTCCAGCCCATTGCAGGATGCATACAAGCAGACAGACAGACAGACAGACAGACACAATCATGTGCACACAGACATGAAATGCTCAGCTATGAGTGATTTGGAGTAATGTAAATTCAGGTATGGCACATCTTTGGGGTATGAAACAAAAGCAGAATACCATGCATAAAATATGTAGACAGATAGGCTGTGGAGATGCAGATGAAGATGGCCTCTAAAGAGGAGAGGAGTGATATGGAGAGGAGTGAGGTGGCAGGATGATAAAAATCTGTCTCTGAGGTGAAGCAACAGGTAGATGAATAGTTGTAGCTAGTTCTGGAAGAGATTGAAATGCCAGGAAAAAGGCAAGGCTACAAGCATTTGACTATTTAATTGCATGAGAGTAGTGAAAGGAGAAGAAATCATCAGACAAAAACCTTGCAAAGGGGTGACAATACATGAGAAGAGGAGCAGGAGACAGGCCAGTCCAAAAGAGTCCTAAGAATCTTTAGCATTGAAGGGGTGCAAAGGGGCCTAGCCATAAATGGAAGTAAAGTATCATATTTAGTAATTACTGATGTTGTATAAAGATGTGAAGTAAGGAGCAAGAGTAAAAAGGCAAACCAATGAAGATAGGTACAGTGCACGCAGGCCACAGCAGGGTATACAGGAGCAAAATCCGGACAACTCAAGCAAAAGATAGTGGAGTGAGAACCAAAGCTAGTGAAAATTAAGGGACAGGTAGAAAAGCATGAATGTGAAGTACTGGAAATTAGACTCAAGTTAGATGAAATAAACCTAAAGACTGATGACTTAGAAGGTCAAAAAGGGATAATTTCCACATAACAGGAGTAATGGAAGGAGTAGAGGGTGAGAGATATAACACAGCTGTACAAGACTGGTCACTGAACTGGCACAGGAAAGTAAAGGACTGTATCCCCAAGCAAACAGTAAGCACATGGTTGAATGGAAGATAGAAGTATGTGGAGGTTAAGATATATACAAGAGTAGCAGACATAAGGAAGAAGAATTGGGAAACTTTAAAGTATCCAATGAAAGGGATGTTGGACAGGTGGAACAGTAGGGCAAATACTATGAGTGCGACAGTAGAGGGGGTAAGAGTGATGGTGTTGCTGTGGTTATCTGTAAAGGCATATACTGAGCAAATCAACAACAGTAAGATATGGGGAGATGCAGGTCTACCACAGATTTATATGGGGAAGAAAGGGAAGTAGGTAGGGAAGGGAAAAGATGAGTACAAGTAAAGTTGTAGGACAATGAGGTATGCCTAAGTGCAGGAGGTATACAATGGTGGTGAACATAGTTCAAAGATTAAAGAATATGGAGACTGAAGAGGTGAGGTAGGTGATGTGGAAGGACAGTGATGGCAGAAGGGGAAAAATATGTTTAAGGAGGCAGGGAATGCAACGTAACTGAGAATGAAATGCACACAACAGTACACCAAGGGCAGGGCAATGGGAGGGGTCTGCCACAGGTGCAGGCGATAAGGAAGTGCACTGTCTGCCCCAGGCACAAGATGGCACAGGGTATGATCAGTAGATGGTGATGTTGCAGTAGTGCAGTATCAGCATTCAGAAAGCAAAGCTGGTACTGTATTTGTGGTCACTGTTGAGGCACTTTATGTGTGGTATTTTAAAT
This sequence comes from Protopterus annectens, assembly GCF_019279795.1. Taxonomy (NCBI): domain Eukaryota; kingdom Metazoa; phylum Chordata; order Ceratodontiformes; family Protopteridae; genus Protopterus; species Protopterus annectens. Next base: position 854,020,314 of record NC_056745.1, read on the forward strand.
ACAGAAAGTCACTTGTTACATTTGTAGCAAGTGGTTTTCTACAGAGTTACTTACATACATACATGCATACAAGAGTATTTCAGACACTGGCAACAATGCCCTTCTAGCCTGCTAACATACCAAAACAGTCATTCCCTTAAGTATTCAAGTTGCTCTTAAAAATATTTAATGTTGTTCTTGCTTTAATATAACTTACAAGTCTAGTCCACACATCAAATACTCCCTCACTGAACTATATATAATCTTCTGATTAGGTTGTCTGATGATTCTCTGCTACTTTTTGATAACCACAAACATTCCCAGAGGTAGTTGTCTCTAAATGCCCTATATACCTAAATAAGGTCTCTTCTTAAATATCTATATGAGACACTGTACAACTATCCAGATATGTTATTCCTTTATAACAACTTAAATTTTCACATTAGTGGATGCCCCTGGTATATTTTTGCTCTATTCTTCCCAATTTATTCATGATTGTTTTCTTATAAGGTTTCCATATTGTTGCTCCATACTCTAGTTTAGCTGTAATATAATTTACAACGATTTCATCATTTCTGATTACCTTTACTTTATAAATTGTATTTATATAATGTATAGTTCCATAACCATCATTAACTAACTGGCTGATAAGATAAGAAAAATTCTAAGCTGGATCTACCCATGCACCCAGGTCCTTAAATGAATCTGCAGTTTCAATCACTGTGTGCTGTATTAAATATCCACTCCTCCCAAATCTCATATGCTTAATTCTTTATGTCTTTATCAGCATATTATTCTCCTGTGCCCAAGTTGTCAATTTAGTACATTTCTTTTACAGACATGTCCTACCTGTAACACATGTACTCAGTTTGCCCATTTCAGGTCATAGGCATACAGGCTATAGAATACCTCAGATAAAAAAAAAGATAGACCTGAAGGATACAACCTAAACAAGTATGAGTCTAGAACAGAAGCTTGTGGGACACCCTGACTGCAAAGCAGAATTTCACATCCAATTGTTGTATGATATTGCCATACCCTATTTGTAAGCTATGCAACTATCTTCTCAAGATTACATCAATACCTAGCTATTCTAACTTATTGATCAGTGTTTTGTGTATGACCCTTTCAAAAGTTGAAATTAAGTCTAGATAAACTACATCACAGTGCAATTTTTAATTTGTAGTTGTTAGTATATTGTTATAGAACATCATGTTACAGGTTATTTTAAATCGATTTTCAACGCATGCATGCTATTTGGTTTCCAAGTTCCATCCTTTCCAGTTCTGATAATAATTTATCCAGGTTTTTGTACAACAAGAAGGTAAACTTATGAGTCTGCATGACTCTGGGTTTGCCCTATTCCTCTTAAAGATGGATTAAACAAGTACATGTCTCCAGGTCATTATTATTAATTCCATCTCCTCTATTTGCTTTTTAGGTCCAGTTTGGGTAGTTATTTTTCACTATAATCTAATTTTATATCACCATCTGAAGTTACCTGGATGTTACTAGGACAATGTATCATGTGTTGTGTAGAGCCAAACAGTTTTGCATAAGATTTTTTAAATGTATCTATAATATGTTGTGTTTGACAGTAAATTTTAGATTCTACATAGCTTATCATGTATATGTTTTTACTCCTACCACATATCATGCATCTATAAAATATTTTCCTGTTATGCTTAATATCTTTTTATAAATGTTCTTCAAAATGTTCTTGATCTTGTCTCACACTGTGTTTAATTTGTCTGTCCAATTTATTCATTTCAGTTTTTAAAGTTGAACCTTATTTCCATTTCTTACTCTTTTTGTCTCTCATCTTAATTAAATATCTTCTACTTATAAAAATATATCCTCCTGACCTTGTGTGCCTAGATCCTGATGCTTTTTTTTTTTTTTTTTTTTTTTGTATATTTTTCTTTCAAACAATTTCTCCTTCAAAACTTGTTATATTCCTTCTGCAGTTTTACACTGAATGCATCACTTTAATTAATTTTACATAATGATTGTTTTGCTTCCTTTTTTCCTCATTTTTGCACATGGGGTTGGGATGTCACTTCAAACGTGACAATCATCTAGTTTAGTCTGTTATTAATTCTCTATGCACTGGTTTAAATATCAGTTTGGCAAAAATATATAGCAGTAATTTAATCTTTATAACCATATGATTACTGCACATCAATGGTGGTAAAACTTGACATGAAGTAATTTCCTTAGGAACAAAACAATGTCCAGTATGTTTTGTTCTCTGGTAGTTTTTTTTTTTTTTCTTTGAAGCAAATGTTGTTACTGAACAGAATATACATTGTAAATAGTTTCCTTACTAATGTTTTTAAATCAATATTATTTTTGTCTGCTTCTGGTAAATTTAATTCCCCAGCTACTATTATTTTCTCCTCATGTGTTTCACACAAGAAATCTATGAATTCTTCCAGGTCATCTGCACTTAACTTTGGTGGTCTATACACTCCATTATTTGTTTTCTGTTCCGGGGTTGTCTTTATTGTCATAACAACAAACAATCAACAGCCAAAAACCAGTAACCAAGGAAGGCAGGCACAGTATAGCAACCAAGAATATCTTTATTCAAAAACAACAGTTTAGTGCTTTTGTCTTGTAGGCAGTAGTCAAGGGCCAACTTGTGAGGTTGGCCCATATGATCACAGATGATACTATTTTTCATCAGGAGGTTGATTGTTTGTTAGATATGTTTATTAAAAGGGGTTATCCAGTTGATCTTTTGGATAACCTGAAGGTGGAGGTTTGTAGTAAAAGAACCAAAGGGATTTTTAATCCATTATTGCCTAAACCTGCTTCAACATTGGCATTTTTTACCACTGATGGGCAGGATGTCATTGATGGGATTGGTGTAAATGATGTTTTTATGAATGTTGCTTGATAGTCACTTATTCCCCCTGTATTTACGAAGTATTGGATGTGATCAGGGGGCACTGGTCAGTTATTTTAGGTATGGATACCATCAAAGCAAAATTGGGTGATCAATTCAAGGTGGTATTTCAAAAGGGAAGAAGTTTTAAGAATTTATTAGAAATGAGATATGAGGATGGTAGTGACAAGAGACCTAGGGGTATGTTCAAATGTAACCATTGTTCCCAGTGTTCCTATATTCACACTTGTGAGCACTCTTCCATTCGTAATAGGAAATTTAATATACACAGGTATTTCAACTGTGATTCTATGAGGGTGGTGTACAGTGCTTTGTGCCAACAGTGTGATGCGTTTTATATTGGTAAAACCTTGCAGAAATTAAAGGATAGAATATACGATCATTCTAATGATATAGCAAAGGCTAGAACTTCTAATGTGTTATTCCAGCATGTGGTACTGCATCCAAGGCACAGCTTTAAGTTTGTGGTTTTAGATTATGTGGAAAGGGACACAAGGGAATTCTTTACTGATAAATACCTGAGTAAGAAGGAGCTAATTTGGATTTTGAGGCTCAATGCATTACAGTCTCCAGGTCTCAATGATAGTTCTTCTACTTACCCCCTACTGAAGCTTAGAAGTCTTGAAAGGTGATTTGGGGTTAGGGTGGCTATTCATATGTTTTATACACAACAATTTCAATATAACATTTTTTTAACTTATTTGTTTTTTACTTTGAGGGGCATTACTATTTTAACAATTTTTTATGTTTTTTGAGTGTTGCCAGCTTGACTATTGCAATCAGTCATTTAAATTCAGATATACTAGTGTAAGTTTATTATTGGTTGATTTTAACATGTGATTTGTGAACTTTGATTATTTAACGGTTTTTAATATGATATTCAACAGTTCTGATGAAGTCTGTGAACAAGACGAAAGCGCTAAACTGTTGTTTTTGAATAAAGATATCCTTGGTTGCTATACTGTGCCTGCCTTCCTTGGTTACTTGTCTTTATTGTGACAGCAACACAAGCTACAGTACTGGTCACCTCACTGAACATGTAATGATCACATGTCTCATAACAGTCTTTATTCCCTGCCATAACACATCCTCCTGAAATTTTTGTTAGAATGTCTGTTACAGTAAAAGCACTTATATCCTCACAGAACATTTTTCCTGTCATTGTTCTTTAATCATGCTTCACAAACAATAGCAACATCTATCTTGCAGGAATGTAACAAATTAAAAAAAAAAACTTTATTACTAATGTTCCTATCATTAGCAACCAACACAGATACTTGTGAACTGATAAATTTCTGACCTTGGCAAAAATCATATCTTGTGTTAGTCATATATTGCAATTATCTTCCCTTGCTATGACAAGTGCACTTCATCCTGTCTAAATGCATGTTTGCCCAAGTTTGGAAGCTCTATACATTTCCACTTTTTAAAATGGGCCATTTTTTCATGTAGGCATTTACCCAAAAAATCTTTTCATTCACACTGACCTGACTCTCCTTTCTATATGTGATTTGTGAAAAATATGTCCTAACACCTGAACAAGCTATTAAGAAGTCTATAAGTTCCTTATTAACAGTCAGGGAGTCCTTCAAAATGAAATAATTTGTATCAACATGAATAAAGACAGCTCTGTACTTCCTTACAGTATGGCATTCCAAGGCCGTACTCACATCTTGTATTTTTGCTCCTGGCAAACATAACACTGTTCAGTGTTCATTATCCACTCTGCATATGTAAGTATCAGTTCCTGTAATAACTGAAACTCCAGTTACTTGCATGTTATTTCTGACCAAATCTGAAGAATCTCCCACTTCCAGTTCTATAATATTTGCTCTATCGATTGTTACAAAGGAATGATCATCACCATTCGTCTTATTAAGCTCACTGTTTTCATTGCTTATTTAATTTGCAAGCAAACAATTCTCATCCAGCTATCTTTGTAGTTCCACAGCTTGAGCTAAATTGTCACCTGCAGTCGTTCTCCTCTTTTTTTTCTAACAATAATATTCTTTAATCCTTTGAAGTTCCATTGTAATTTCTTCCTTTTAGTCTACCCCTTGCCTCTTTTTTATCTTTTGTGTTGGAAAAATTATGCCATTTTCTATACACTTATTTTCTGTGTGTCACATAACAAAGCAGTGTCCTTTTTAGTGTGTGTGTGTATATATATATATATATATATATATATATATATATATATATATATATATATATATATATATATATATATATATATCCTCTTTGCATTATAGACATTAATCAGTTTATTCTTCTTCCTAGTTATTTATAAACTTCTCTCTTTTTCTTTTACTTTCCTTCTGCATTCTCTGAGTCCACAGATTGCTGAATACTTGTATCCTGATTTCCAAAGTTGACATTGGTAGTATCATGTTTGTTTACTAGAGGTTGAATGATCTTTCTGACAGTGGACTCTTCCTTTCCTAAACATATGTTCTATTTCTTCTTTGCCTAAAATTATTTATCTCATTCACACAGTCATTCATATATCAGGCAACATTTTTCCAAGACGTGCCAGTTAGACAACTGCATTCCTCATCATCAGTAAGTCTTGATTTACTAATACTAGTAGTAAACAAAGCATTAAACTTTTGACATGAGGAACATGGGTCCGCACTTTGTTCCTCAGCTTTCTCTGCTTTGAAAGGACCTTTTTATTTTCATTTGTTTACTTATTTACTAATTTACTTTTGCTTGCCAGCTTTGAAAGGAGGCTTTTTTTTCCTTTGCTCCTCAAGTCAGCACAAGGGGCTGCATCATATCTAGAGCACATAGTATTCTCTAGAGTACATTAGACAAGAGTAAACACTGAGAACCACAAGAAATTAGACCAGTGATGAGTGAGTGGCAGCGACACGTGTTTAGGAAGTTATTCATAGGACTGGAAGAAAACGCTTGAGATATATAGTGCACATACATGAACAGAAAAAAAGAAAGAGTAATATATGATTTTGAGTATATGAAGAGTTTTTTTTTATGTGTGCGGTTCAGCAGAAGAGGAATCCTGTTTGTGTTCTAGAAAATGAGCAGGAGGGTAGAGCTGGGAAATTAGGCCAGACAGAGAGGAAATGAAGATAAAGCAAACAGAAAGGGATATGACCAGTGAAGTAAAGAAAACAGAAGGATAGCGCAGATATACAGATTAATTTTGGGGATGACGAGGAAGTGATTAGCCTTAAACTTAGGGAATTTGGCTAAAGTAAATAGTATATGGCAGAATGACAAGAAGTGGGCTAAAGCATGGAAAACTGAGAACAGTCTAAATGCATTAGGGCTGGTGACAGACCAACATGTTACTTCATATGCAATTACTAGGCATTCATTCCTGGGGGCCACTGATGAGCCTAGCCCAAATTCCTTGTTGCCCCAAACCACTGTCTGATTAAATGACTTGCTTGAGGTCACATAGTAGGCTGAGAGAATCAAAGTCTGTACCCCAGGAATAGCTCATTGCCTTAACTGTCTAAGTCAACTGCCAGACAACATGAAGTTATTGCAAAGGTGGTATAGGACCCCTAAGAGATCAGAAGAGGAGAATCAGTGAGAAAACCTAGAATACTAAAGCTGCATGGAAAAAGTGGGTAATGTTCATATATGCTGGAGATGTAAGATAGGACAGAAAGAAAGGCAAGAGATAAACATTAATGTGCAAAACATCATATAATAAGACGGTTTAAGCAGGATAGCATGAAGGGGCAGGTGCCATAGGGAAGGGAAGGAAGATGGAATATGCTATTAATGGCAGGATGGTTGAAGAAAAAATAAAATATGGAAAGGAGAAAGTGGGGAAATTAGTAAAGTACATGCAGGAAAAGAGAACAGTGAATAAGGCAGATAGTGGGAAGTGAATTAAAGCACAAACCAGGAAAAAGATTATGAAACAGCTGGGATGCAGTATAAAGTGTACCCAGCAGAGGCAAGGGGATATCAGCAGAAATGAAGTAAGTGGTGAATGTTACAATATGCAGACAGGACAGTCTATTACTGCTGAGGGCAGAGGTTAAGACAAGGAGAAAGAATGTATGACAATTAAAAAATGTGTACTCATAAAATTCAACATGTGCGTCTAGGGTAGTATTTTATATATACTGTAGCAAGAGAATATATTTGTTATAAAGTGAATGGGTTGAGCAGTATGTTTGGAATTAATAGAATGCATATATTAAAAAAAATGTTTTCCGGAATTTTGAGAAGAAGAAAAAATACGTGGACACAGAGATGACATGAAGGCCCTGAAGAGAGGCTACTCCAGCTGCAAATTGAACTGCAGAACCAAACCCTATGACATAGCAACAAAAACTACAGCATCACTATGCCACCCTGCAAGAACAACAACAGATAAAGCAAACAAAATTCCATTGTCACTATATGCATGAAGAATCATAATACATACCTTTCAACTGTCCAGATTTTTACCTCATATTTTTGGTTTGTTCCCCACAAAAGTTATGCTTTTCTGGCAAACCATAGAGCATTAAAGTCACTAAATATCAGCATACACTTGTATTTCAGACTTCATCCCCGAGATTCATGAAGCTTGCACCAGGCGCAGGCGTAGAGTCAGTGATCTAACACCAAATATGGCCGCCGAGCGATCCTGGTACAAGCTGTTTCCACGTGCACTACTTGCGTATGCCACTGCTGCACAGCTCCCAGCGCATGTATGCTAATTACCCCATGCACAGCAGTGTAGCATGCAAACAAAGGTATATAGTGATTCATGAAGTGGTGCAGGCATAGTGTAAGCATGCAGAAATGTAAACCGAAAAAACAGTTTACATTTTTTCAAACATAACATCGGAGCCATGACAGCGGACCAAACTCACGTATTATACTGTTAATATATGCCATTGGCTAAATATATAGCCAGTGGCATAAATAAGCATGCACAACACATAAAAAAGAACATTTAATGTCATGGCCACACTAACGCAAAGTAAAATCGCAGATCATCGGTGCACAAACAGGATCACAATAAAAATATATTTATATGTAATAATGGCAGGCATGCTACACCACACCATGGCGCAAGGGTTGCTAAGGGGCTGTGACAGTGTTCTGCGAGGTAACTAGGAATTAGTAGTCAATGCCATGCAAATGAGACAAGTAATAATGAATCACAAAATCCCCGCCGGCGTAAGGATGTACCTCACAGTGTAGTGGTACGACACCGAGATGTGGCCTGGAGATAAAGATGACATCAAGAGAGGGGTGCGCCACCTTAGCTGTAAGCACATTGGAGCATTGCTAATCTGGTTTGCCTGTTGCTAAGCAAAGCCGCAGGATAGGGGTGTGTTGAAGTAGCCATTGCTTTGCTTAGCTGAGAGCACACAAGGTAACCAAATGTGCATGTGAATGTGGATGAAAATGCTCTCGAAACCCGGTAAATGGCTGTGCATGGCACGCACCAGAGCTGAAACAGGAAGGATACAGGAAAAAATAAGGAAATGCTGCAGCATGGTAATTGGAGTACAAATGAGTAATTAATACCTAGGAACCCACAGTGGGCCATTGACAACAGTTAACAAGGCTGCTAGCAACTACCTGCAGAACAGAAAAGGGGAGGTGCCGTACTGCAAAGAAAAGAGAACTGTCACAGCAGAACAAAGCAAACTTGCAGTAGATCAGCTACATAACACATTTTGCTACACAATCCTGGGTTGGGAAAGTACAAAACAAGAAAGCCGGCAGCTGGATGCATGTCTGACAATGGGAGGGGAATCGGGTTGAAAAGTAAAGTAAAGGGCAATAGATGAATAGTGTCAGCCAAGCGTAATTCAACACCAAAGGCCCCACAATAGCAGTACCTGCTGTAAAACCCACAATTAAGATACCCTGCAGCTAGAATTGCACATACACACCCAATTACACCAGCAGTATCCATAGCACAATAGTATAAACTGTGAAAGCACCTCACACACACACTTGTGTATTCCCAGACACTCTGCACCATTGTTGTATACAGACGGGGAACTTTTAATATGTACATGTTAGGGGCTGTCATAGCTTTGATCCACCAGCATGTGTTGGAGACTGAAGGTGGTGTGAAGGATGATGCTGACAACCATCTCTGGCACCGGAGGAGGAGAAGAGTGTTCAGACCCAGGGTAACCTGCCAGGGGCTACGTGATCTGGAGATAGTAGAGCATTACAGAGTGGACAGGGACACCATACAGTAACTTGTTGAGCTGTGCCGGCCACGCCTCAGAGACAGAAATAACAGAGGGGAACCCATCCCAGTGGACACGCAGGTATGTGTAAGCTTCAGAATACTAGCCACAGGTACCTTTCAAAGGCCAACTGGGGATATCATGGGGATCTCACAGGCATCAGCATCCAGGGTACTCACCATTTCCTGGACGCCATGTTACCACATGTCAATGAGCACATATACTTCCCCCGAACACAGGAGGAGTTGGCCAGCAATATGCATCTCTTCCACCCTGTGGCAGACTACCCAGAGCTACTGGGTTCAATAGACTGCACACACATACACATCAAGTCACCATCTGGAGAGCAGGGTAGGCACTACATAAACCATAAGGGATACCCCTCCATCAACTGCCAGGTCATGTGCAATGCCCAGGGCATTATCATGGATGTGTGTGCTGGCAGCCCTGGAAGCTATCACAACTCCTACATCTGACATGCCTCACAGCTGTATCAGGTATTTGCCAGGGGGGACATCCCATATGACCACCTGGTGGGGGATGCTGGCTATGCACTGGAACCATGGATGATGACTCCCATCAGAAATGCACACACACCCATGCAAGAATGCCATAATGAGGCACACGCAGAAACCAGAATCATCATAGAGCATATGTTTGTGATGCTGAAATCATGGTTCCATTGCTTGGACATATCTGGTGGACCCTTGCAGTACTCTCCAGGCATGTCTGCCCACATCTTCATAGTATGTGCCATGCTCACAATATGATCCTGTGGAAACAGCTGCAGCAGGGACAGAATGATGATGGCCCTCACAGCTCACCACCATTGCCAAGGGCCACACAGGCACAGAGGGACTCAGACCACGAACACCCTGTGCCAGCCCCAGTAGGCAGATGGAGGCATGCCCAGTATGCCCATGCCTTGGCAAAGAGGGAACGTATAGCACACACACACTGACAGTGTAGGCACCTATGAACTGACACCATTCTCCACCTGCACACCCAGTAAACATGGATGGCACACACACACGACCACCTGTAAATTGTCATGTATAGGTGGTCTACTGTGTGCATCCTACATAGGCAGCCCTCAACTATTGTACACACAAGTGCCATTGGCACAAGGTAAGTCAATACCTGAACCATAAATTAAGCTATCAGCATGTGTCGATACTGTATGTATAGGTTCATAAGTACATGGGTAGGTACATGCCTAACTGCCCAAGGGCATTCATAAGCCCAGCCAAAATGTGTCTGCTGTCACCACCCCATTGATTAACTAACTGTCCCTCTGTGGAGCAGAGCCAATTGCGGGATCCCTGGGGTGTATCCACTGTTCCCCACCCACTCTGCAAGGATTCCCTGGAGTGTTAGTGAGGGGCTCCATATAATGTAATCAGGGATGTAGTTCCAAAGCATGGGGAGTACCCATGACAGGAATCTGTCACTCCAGTATCTTCCAGTTATGGTTGTGGCAAGGTGTAGCTCATTACAGTGTGTGGCTCACTGTGACATGGATTTCCATAGTTGGAGCATAGTTGGAGCATATCCATTAAGCCTGACTTGGACACAGCTTTGTTGGCCAGCAAATATCATCTCTGAGTAAACGAGATGCCACTGAGTAATGCAAGAGTTTATGCAGTCTGGCAGCATAAGACACATGTCTGAGGGCATTATCCCTCTTGACGAGGTACGCTCGTGGCCCTTCCAGCTGTTGGATGTGTCTCCTGAGGTACATCCAAAATGGGTTATCATACTTGATGATCAGATTGATGAGTGATGAGTAAAGGGGCACAATAACCTCAGTCTGTTTAGAAGCGAACCCTTATATAATCAGATGGTCTACATAGACGGATGTCCTAACTACTTCGCAGATATGATTGTCAAAGGAGAGATCACTATCTAATGTAGTCCCCACATACCCATTACGTCATCTGAATTATAGTGTCTGCCACTCATGTGTTAATATGTGTGTGTATAGTTTCCCAAAATGGAATGACCATGCAGTATGTGGCCTTTAGCTGGAGGCCATGACTCTGACACCCTGTGTTGGTCTATGTGAGGCCCCTTGAAGGACGTCTGTGACAGCTGGACTGTCAGTTACGGCTCCCAGTCTGCAGTAATCGCCAAACATGGTCTGCTGTAGTCCACCTGTGTTAGCCCGTACCTCTGAGAAGTATATGGCAAACAGTAGGGGTCCCAGGACTGAGTCCTGTGGGACACCAGTTGTGACTGGTCAAGAATTGGACCTGGAGGCTGCTAGGCTTACCATGTGGGTTCTGTGTGTAAGCCTGTTGGCAAACCAACCTGTGATGTATGGGTGTATGTACTGGCTGGTGAGTGTATAAATAATACCTGAGTGGGGAATGGTGTCAAAACCCTTGGCGAGGTCCAGGTAGTATGTGTGAAGTACCACACCCCACACCTAAAGTCTAGGTGACTGTAAGATGTCAAACAGGTTCAGTAGACATAATCTACACTCAATAAAGCTGACCTGGGTTGGGTCAAGTGTCTGGAGGTTACCATTGTCTATGTTAATGAGTGCCATGAGGATGCACTCCATAGCCATGCAGATCAGGCTACTCAGGCTTATGGGGTGGTAGTTACCATGGTCAGTTGTGTCACCACCTTAGTGGAGTGGAATAGCTGTTGCCATGCGCCATTGAATGGCCATGTAGCCTGTGTAGAGGCTGATGTTGAATTGCTATATTAGGCGGGAGGGGTCACTTTGTCTTGTAGTGACTGCAGGATGCAGTCTGGGACACCATCTGCCTCCATTGACACTCTGTCGTGCCATTTGAAAGGGCCATTACCACCTGTATGTCTCAGATGTTTGGGATACTGTACATTTTGAATATTGTTGTGGGCCCTGTAGGGGGTGAAGCTTGCTCCAAATGTATCATCAAGTGTGTTGGTGATATCAGTAGGGTCAGTATATTCAGTGCAATATTGCACCAGCACAGTGCAAATCCTTGTGTTACTGCTTAGATCCTTGACATAGCCAAAGAAGCCTTTGTGGTCATATTCTGAATCCATGCCTATTTACCTGTGGATGTCAGCCTTGGATGATTACATGAGTAACATGAGTATCTTGCTAATACTGGTCATGGACGTCTGCATGTCTTGGGATTTGCTGTTGTTCTGGACTACTGTCCTACTTCTGTTGTATAGCCTGTATAATGTAGGGGTTCAGCAGACTGGTGTCATTGTGTAGGAGTAGCGAGTCCTGGTTTACCATTGATGGCACGACCCATACATCTTTGTAGGTGCGTCTAGAGTGCATTTGTAATTCTGTCTGTATCTTGAGCAGTGTCATCCCTGAGTGTGGGGGCTGTGAACCCTCCCACCTCTGTCATTAGTACTGTGAATTTACCTATTTAGCTGTAGGAAAGGTATTCACTGTGTGTTCCTTGGGTGGGGGAGATGGTTGGGAGTGAAAATCATCAGTGAATAGTTCATGGTCAGATCTAAACAGTAACCGGTTTACCTCTGCTGTAGTGCACCTGTTGCACATGTCAGTGATTATCACTTCTAGTATGTTTTCACCTCTCATTAGTCTGTCTACCAACTGATACAGGCCATATGAGGTGATAAATCTCAGGAAGTGTTGGGCCTGGAAGTGAATACTCGAGTACGTTATCCAGTTAAGTGTAGGGTAGCCGACATTTACCAATAACAGGGTGTCTGGTAGGACTGTCATGTTTACCACTGTCTCCAAATAGTTGTAGTGGTGCTCCTGGGTCATGGCGGGTTATCTGTAGCAGCTCACAGTTTGCATTGCAATCGTGGCTGATGTTAGCTGCACATGAATGATCACAGAGGTATCATGCTGCCCCACTAACTTGGAGGTGTAGGTATCCCCGATGAATATGGTTACACACCCTCCATGTCTGTGCCAGTCCATGTTCAGTGGCTGAAATGTGTGTTATGGGTTGTAGCCTGGTAGTGATAGTGTGCTCACAGGAGCCTTATACAGGTCCCAGTCACAGAACAGATGTAGATGTTGTCCATACTGAGGGGTGCTGTGAGTGTGTGCATGTTGTGAGTACTACTCCTGGTGCTGAGTAGCCTAACCCTCATTGATTCCGCTATTGTGCAGTTCATGATGGTGAGATTCACCTCTGAGACCTGCCTAAAAATGGCACCATGGGGGCACCAATAGCCTTGCTCAGAATTCCAAAGCCTTAGGCTGACACATGCAAGTTGGTATGGCATTGTTTCAGGCATGTTTCCCATCTGTGCTTGTGTCCCATCTTTCCTGTAGGTAACCAATTGGTAAGCAATACAAAGCCTGAAACCTATACAAGTCCACTAGCTTCCAAGATAGGCTTTTGGAGTGATTATGTATCAGTAGTGTGTATGCTATTGCTGTACTTAACTGTTGTCTGACTACATGGTGATTTTACACTGTATATTGTGATCAGAAAACACATGATCCCAGGGGTGTATATACTGTTGCCCAGTCACACATCAAGGTTTCCCCTGAAGTGTGTCAGTGAGGGGCTATGCCAAATGTAGTTAGGATGTTAATGTATAGTCTCTAAATTCATGTGTTATGTCGGTATTTCGAGAAGCTCACTGGGTGTGGGTGGCTCCGCCTGTTGTGTAGCCAAGCTTACACATAGGATTCATGGACATAGGAAATAGGCAGAAGGAATGTTAATGTCAATAATGTAATGGCTACAGCATTTGCATAATATCTGTGCAGTCATGGTTCAAATCCCAATAAAGTCAGAGACGTTTTACATGTTACATAGTATACCTTAACCACAGCTTGCATATATAGGTAGTAAACTCATGTGTGCTGGAGAGTACAGTTAACAGACAATATAATGTTATGTAAGCACACAGTGAGATGTTACGTCACTGAAATGTATATATCCTGAGTAGTTAGAAGAAGTGGCCATATTTGCATGCACAGGTTGTAGGATGTAAAGTTTGTTTAACTGTGTACAACCGCTGGTATAATACCACACAAACAACTTTAAACCTGCTTACAACTGCTTAAATTAGCCTTATTCTGTAGTAAAACATGTCTAATACATCACAGGTGTTGAACCCTGGACCAAGCACACCATAATCATGGGACCTAACACTAAGCCACCTAATCTGTATACATGGTAAGTGGTCATTAGACTACACCTTATACTACAGGCATTTCACAGTACAGACCACAAATGGGACAGTCACTTTGTGTACATATGTAATGTAATGTACTGTAATGTGTGAATCAACATATACAAGTCTACATATGTATAAGTGTTACAAATTAATACTAAATATATGTATATATATATATATATATATATATATATATATATATATATATATATATATATATATATATATACATATATATATATATATATATATATACATAGATGTGTGTGTATATATATATATATATATATATATATATATATATATATATATATATATATATATATATATAAACATCTATGAACACACTTTGTGACACAGAAGCATTCCAATTGGATAGAAGTATACACAAAACACATGCAGCTCTGGTATTATAACTATTAATATAAACCTAATTCACCATAGAAGCAATGGTTGCTGTGTATGTGGAGATTGGTGTGGGGGAGGACTACTGGCTAATGGAATATGCATCAAGGAGGGCCTGTGTCAGATGCTCATTACACGAACTGGAGGGGTACACATGGAGTATGGGCACAATGTAAAAAGGACACAAAACAAGAACCATTCTCATCCATAATACACCCTGTCAGGTCACATTGCAAACTGACTTCAACAAACATATGAACATTAACAGGTATCATACATATGTACACCAACTGACTTACACATTTGTTTGCAGAAGTGAGGAATGGCTGTAGTACACTGTACATACTAAACACCATAAAAGTTGTACATATCTGAGATGCTTCAGTGGTAAAGCCAGTGACTGTGGTGTTCATGGTCCCGGTTTCAAGACCTGCAAGGACTGTTACTTCATTTTGAGGTCCCGAATAAGGGATGTTGGATGCAGGTTATTAAAGCACTTTTAAGCAGACGTTAGTGGGTTATTGTGCCGATAAGTGCTGGTAAGCGGCACTTAAACATGACTACACGGATAAGCCCCACACAGGTTTAACCTTTGCTGAACATCACGCAGATCATGGGCAAAGCCGCCCACAACCGCTGAAATGTGCGTTAATCATCTTTGCAGTACCAGTGCCTGCTCTGAGAGGTAAAATGACCACTGCCAGGATTAGAACACACAACCATGTTCACAATCTTCACAATAACCTACCACTAAGCTACCTGAGCTGTACCAATGGCAGTTGTGTATTCTGACAAGTTAAAACACAAAAGGGAGGATTGTGTGGAAATAGGACAAACTGCCATGTACTCAATGAAAGGTGTATGCTATATATATATATATATATATATATATATATATATATATATATATATATATATATATATATATATATATATATATATAGAGAGAGAGAGAGAGAGAGAGAGATATGTCGATATATAGGGATATACATATATATGTAGATATATAGATAGGTTAACAACATCTACACAACCATGGAGGTAAATATAAATGGGATACCTACCAAATACCGAATGCATGACATACCAATGCGCGTAATCACGAGGCTTAAAGACCGAAAAACCACAGTACCGAAACACCAGAAGCACGAGTTTTAAAATCCCGATGTTAAGGGACATTTAGTTAGTGCTTCTGGTGTTGCAGTTCAGGTAGGTTACTGTGTGTAAGTGTGTTTCTGAGAGCTGTAATGTGTGTAAGTTTGTGTTCTGAGTGTGGTGTGTGTTTCTGGGAGACTGTAATGTGTGGGTGTGGGTTTGCTTTGTGTGTCTGATTGAGCAATCTCAGAGTTAGAATATTAAAGTAGGGTGGTGTGGGGGGCGTAACCACCCACCTGCTCATATGTAGTGTAGGATGGTTTGTTTGGATATGGTGAGTAGCAGTGTGTCTGTGTGTGTGTGTGTGTTCTGTGTTTGTGTTACTTTCGTGAGTTTGACTGTCACGAGTTTGAGTGTTCGGTAATGTGGGGTTTGGGAGTCTGGGCCCGGTACTGTGGGCGTCGGAATTGTGTGCGTTCGGGATTCCATAGGTATCCCATATTCAGCGGTTGAAGTGTTCATATATGAGTATAACATGGACCATAGCAATCACACATTCCGCCACGACCAAACGTTATGAAGAAAGGATATGGAGAGTATATGCCTATACACTATTACAAATATGTGCTATGGACATGAGCCAAAGAGGGTCAGTCACCAACACAACTCCAGTGACTGCAAATACCTATGACAGAAATACACAGACAGCTTTCATGTAGCAACACTTTATTACATTCCGATGTATTGCCAAAAGGATTGAAGGACTAACATCACCTGCATGCTATACAGGAACCAATTAACAGTGCCTTAATGAATCAGCCTGCAATTATCATAGTATTAGTCCACTAAAGGATAGGTGTTCAAATAGGGAAGGGAACCCTCACACACATATCAAATATGTATAAAAGCAGTTCCTACACACCTGCATCTGCTATGTACACCCACCAACATCTCCCCCACACCCAAACCAATTACAATACATACTGTAATAACATCACAAATAATTCACTCACTGCACGACATCTGCAGAAGCCTTAACATACCTTGTCAGAGACACACTAACATGGCCCTATGTGAAATAGTTGCTGTTATACAATGGAACAGCTGCTGATGTCACAGGTTGTTTGCACTAATCCCATTTCAGAGGGTTGTGTGTACACCAGGAAGTGTTACCAATTACTGATTAACAGCACATTATGATACACATGTACATCAAACCAAAGATGTCTGGTGAGCACACTGTAAACTACCTAACATTTTATGCATAGCCATACAGCCTTGAGCTGCTCAAACATCCTTGCCAGACTGAAACATCTGCAGACGTATCAGGTACAAACAAACCCTGCATAAGTAGCAATGTTCTGAAATATAACAGCTGTACTCACATGTAGAACAACATCTTCTAGGCATTACACACAATCCACGGGAGTCATGAAGCTAATATATCTCTGTGTGTGTCCATATAGCTGTTGCAATGCATCACAAACAACACATCCAGGCCATCTTCCTCGAAAGTAAGACAAAGGGACAACACCCAAGTGGAGTACTCAATTATACACCACTGTTGCCATGGTATTGGCTAATGGAGTAGCTGCACAGCTGATGTGCTTCTAATTAACTACTTTGGAACACCAGTTGGTGGTCAGGATAGCACATGTTACCGATATTTAACTATAAAAGGATGGCTTGTCACACATTCAAACCATCTGTATATACCAGCAGAACATTACAAAGAAGATTGAAACACAAACTGAAAAAGATTGAAATAACAATCAATGACACCTCGGGTTACTAATAAGGTATGTAGAGCACTCAGTATGTCTGTGTATGTAGTACCTGTTCTGTAATAATTAAAGTGTACGCAATACATATAGTGGAAACAGTTATCTTGTAGTGATGTATTGTTGAGCATAGTAATGCTTGTAGTATTTATGTGTGTACTGCTGTAGGTCACAAGGCAAACACCTCATACACCACAAGGGATGCTATATAAGAACTTTGAACCCAACAATTCCTCTCCAGCCGCTGTCAGTGGCAGGGTTGGTCCAACAAGTACGTGCTATAACAGGGGATAGTATATGTTGATATATTGTAACAGTAGGCATATGTATGGGTGTATTACTGAGAATAACATGTTGAAGGTGGGCCTATTGTGCAATTATGATTTGCATTGTGGGATATTGTGCCAATAACTGTGTAATGTACAGTATTGTAGGCAGATATGTATTACATTTTACATAGCATTACTGTTATGTTAGGCAAACATTAGTTATGTCTATTGGCATTTACAATACACAATAACAGGATACATATGACTTGTAGTCACCCGACAGTTTATCAGCATGATAGCAAAGTAAAATGGAAGAGCTAGTTAACTATCCATGCACATAAGACATGTAATAGGTTCATAGGTTCATAGGTAGGTACTAGGCTGTCTGCCCAAGGGCATTTATAAGCCTAGCTAGAATGTGTTGGCTTCCACCACCCCCTTAGGTTAGTTCTCTGTGCCTCTGAATAGCATAGCCATTAGTTCCCTGTGCCTCTGTCCAGCAGAGTCACTGCAGTGATCCCCGGGGTATATGTCTGTCTCCCATCCACCCGTCAAGGTTTCTCTTGAAGAGTGCTAGTGAGGGGCCCTGCCTGATGTACCTTGGAATCATGTTCCAAAGCATGGGGGTCTCCGGGTCAGAAATCTATCCCTCCAGCAAGTCCTAGTTATCATTGTGGTTAGATTTATATCCCTAGAGCATGTGGCTCTCATGGGCTTTTGTTTAGGTGGAGCATGTCCATCAATACTGGGTTGGACATGGGCCTTGTATGTCAAGCAGAGATCACCTCTGAGTACGAGGTATGCAACCGAGTACAGGTGGAGTTTCTTTAGTTGGGCTGCATAGGTCATCTATTTGAGGTCAGTAATCCTCTTGGTGTGGTACTGTTGTGGTCTTTCAGGCTGTTACAGTTGTCTTGTAAGGTACATCCCAAATGGGGTGTTGTATCCTTTAATGGGTCTAGTAAGTCATGAGTAGAGAGGCTCAATGGCCTCCTTTGTTCTGGATGCAAACCCATTTGAGATTAGGGGGGCCACGTAGAAGGATATTCTAACCACCTTGGCAATATGGTTATCAAAGGAGAGATTGCTATCTACTTGGGTTCCCAGATCCCTTATTACCTTTTCTGTATGTAGGGGACTACCACCTATGTGGTAGTCCACGGGTAATTAGTTTTATCCAAAGGGGATGACTATGCACTTTTGGCATTCAACTTGAGGCCATGATATTGACAGCAGGTATCTGTCTCAGAGAGACCCTTCTGGAGGGTGTCTGTATCAGCTGGGGAACCAATTATGGCCCCTAGTTTGCAGTCATCTGCAAACCTTTTCAGCCAAAGTCCTCCTGTGCTTGCCTGTACCTCAGAGAAGTATATACCAAACGTGAGGGGTCCTAGGACTGAGCCCTGGGGAATGCTACTTGTAACTGGTTTACAGTCAGACCTAGGGTATGCAACTCTCACTGTGTGGGTTCTGTCCATGAGCCACTTTGCAAACCATCTTGTGACATAGGGGTTAATGTTCAGGTGGATGGGTATGTCAATAATACCAGAATGGGGAATGGTGTTGAAAGCCTTTGAGAGATCAAGGTAGGCTGTGTGGACCTCCTTACCCTCATCTATGCCTTGGCAACTGTCTCAAAGAAGTCCACCAGGTTTAGGAGGCATGGTCTGCCCTTAACAAAGCCAAACTGGGTGGGGTCAAAGGTTTGGAGGTACCCAATGTCTCTGTGAATGAGATCCATGATGATGTGCTCCATAGCATTGCAGACCAGGCTAGTCAGGCTTATAGGGCAATAGTTCCCATGGTCCATTGTGGTGCCACCTTTGTAGAGTGGGATAACTGTTGCTGTGTGCCATTCAGGGGGCACAAAGCCTGATGCGAGGCTGTTATTGAACATGGTGCTTAAGTGGGGAGCCAGTTCATTCTGAAGTTCATGTAAAACACAGCCTGGGATGTTGTCCGGTCCCATGGATGCTATGTTTTTGGCTTTAGAGAGTGCAGCTTTTACCTGTGTAGTTGTGATTACAGGGACTCTGCATTCTTCCTGTATAGATATGGGCCCTTTAGGGGGTGAGAGGGGGTAAAGTTTTCACTGAACCTATCTGCCAGGATGTTGGCAATATCAGTTGGTTCTGTAATGTTCATGTCTTTGTGCTGTAACTCAGAGCAGATCTGGATGCTGCCATCAAGATTTTTGACATAGCTATAGAATGCTTTGTGGTTGTCCTTGGAATTAGTTTCAGTTTTGTTTTCGTAGCTAGCTTTGGAGGATTTTATAAGGGATCTCAGCTTCTTACTGAGACTGACCAGGGAGCTCCTCCACTCATGGGATTGCACTCTCTTTTACAACAGTTTCTTCCTTCTGTTGTACAGTTTGTTTATGGCAGGGGACCACCAGATTGGCTTCCTTTTTTGGAGGATAGCGTCTTGGTTCTGTTTGGGATAGCACAATCCATGCACTCGTATAAGTGCTTATAGAGTGCATTTGTGTAGGATTCAGCAGTTGTAACTGTATTGTCCATCTGCATGGTGTCATGAAGTTCACCACTTCTGTCTTAAGAAGCATGAAGTTGGCTTTGTAGAAATATTTTACTGTGGTTTCCTTAATGGGCGGTGGGGGCGGGATGTGGATATCAAGGGTGATTAGCTTATGGTCAGATCGAACCAATGAGGAGTTGACTTTAGGTGTGGAACACAGGTCACTCATGTTGATAATGACTAGGTCTAGGATATTGCTGTCCCTGGTGGGGGTGTGGATAAGTTGATCCAGGGCATTGGAGTTTATGAATTCCAGAAAGCGTTGAGCTAATGAGTTGGTACACGAGTAGTTTTCCCAGTTAATGGTGGGGTAGTTGAAGTCACCCATTAGTAGGGTGTTTGGTTGAACCCTAATAATTTCCAGTACTTCAAGAAAAGAGGATTGGGAATCCTGGGGCATGGTGGGGGATCTGTAGCAAGTTACACTTTGGATTGCAGTTTTGCCCAGAGTTAGTTGCACTTGGATAACCTTGGATGCATTGTGCTAAGCAACTAGCCTGGAGGTGTGGATATCCTTAATGAATATGGACACACCTCCACCTTGGGTGTTTCGGTCCAGGTGACATGGCCGAAAAGTGTGGTATGGGTTATAGCCTGGTAGTGCAGGGGTGCTCTCTGGAGCCTTGAACCAGGTCTCAGTCACTGCACAGATATTAATGTTCTCTATTTTAAGGAGTCCCTTGAGTGAGTGCATTTTGAGATTTAGACTTCTAGCATTGAGTAGCATTACCCTCAGTTTTTGCTTGCCTGTTCCTGTTATGGTGGTGAATATGTTATTTGAACCTTGCCTAAAAAAGGCACTATAAGGGGAGCAAGAGCCTTAGCCAGTATCCGGAATCCCAGGGGTGACAGGTGCAGGCCATCTGTGGCAAAGCATCATGGTCTGTCGACCATGTCATCCCAAGCAGACAGATACTGGATCCTCTTAGAATGACACCAGAAGCTTAGCCAATTGTTTGAAGTCAATCATCTTGTCCTTGTACTGAGGTATCATTCTGGGCCATGGCAGAATGCTACTCAGGGCTAGGGTCATACCTGCCTGGGCTACAAGATCAGAGAGCTCTTCCATGTCTCTTTTCATGTAGTCCAAGGAGGTACGTCTCAGGTCATTCACACCAACATGGAAAATGACAGAGTCATATTTGTACTTGTTGTGGAGTGACCTGAGTGCGTGGGTTATGTGGTGGATCCTGGTACCCGACAGGCAGCTGACAGTAACCTTCTCCTTGTTTAGCTTAGTGAGTGGGACATCAGTGTGCCCGACTATAGAGTCACCTATGACTAGTGTGTTGGGTATGTTGTTTTGCCTTATTGGCTGTGGTTGAGTGACACACTGAGTCTGTAGGCTATGTGTCATTGGGGTTGTGTTGGGGGATGGAGGCTGCTTGCGTTTCTGCTTTGGAGGTCTCCATTGCTTAGACAGATTATTATTGAGAACCTTCATGAATGTTTTTGTGTTACTATGTGTGGATTTTGGTGGTGTAGATTTAGTGAGTCTATGTGATGAGTGTGGTGTGGTGCAAATGTTTACCTTCTCCACATGGCTGTCAAGTTCAGTCTTGGTTGGAGAGAGCTTTACCTCCAGTTTGGCTAGATAAGTGCATCTCTCACAGGTTGTAGTGTTGGGTGGTAGGAGGAGAGGCTTGTCTGTGTACATGAGGCAATTTCTACATTTCCTCAATATGCCCAGATTCATCAGATAGACAGGAGGCAACACTGGAAGTTAACCCTTGGACATACCTGAATATAAAACTATTTACCTCTAGATAAGTGATGAAAGTGAGTACAAGAGCTGTTTTACTCTAAGCAAGTGAGAAAAGTACGTACAAAAACTGTTTACCTCTAGGTAATGAGGAAGACTGAGTGCTATAGTAATTAGTAGCTTATTTAGTGCTTACAAGTTCTAAACAAGTGCTGACCATGAATAAGCAATCCAGATAGGGTCTTGGATAACATAAACACACTGCCCCCCAAACAGGTACACAATCATATATCCATGTACACTACAGAGCCCCTGTAACCACAGCTATGCAGGTACAAGCTGCACTCAGGCTGCATGGGACCTGTCCACATCCCAAGTTGTATCATACACATATGGCAAAACAATTTGCTCTCCACATACACATCATGTAAAACATAGCTTCATGTCAGGCTGCGTACACACTGAATGGTGCACACCAACAGTTATCACAACCCACAAAGGGGGAGACACCACTGATAATGGGAAGTACTGCACTACTACCATGCTGAGTCTGGTCTGAAAGGCCATGAACCTTGATCAACTTATTTGATGTCAGCAGTACAGATGTAGATGACAGTAAAGTTGATTTCACACTTTATATCATAACCTTGCCAGGTCATAGGACATCATCACCCATACTGTGTTCCACCTACACTCAGTATACTAGATGTACATTCCTATGTCACAGGAGTGTTTTGCAACTGGACTGGTGGCAGAACCAACACTACAGAAGGTGTCTGAATAATACATGCACATCACACTAGTGCCAGCTGCAGTAAGACAGGGTTAATTCATTGTACTCCCCCTCATTGTAGTCTATACCACACAGACTAACAGAAGGCATCTGCCTATTGAGGTATGCGAATGACTATGACCTAGGAGCAATAGCTGACTCAGAGAGTTGTGGACAACATACAGAAGGGGCTTTGTGGGTGAGGTGTGTGACATATGGCCACAGTCTGTCAGCTGCATATTGCATTGTCACCCCTATGTTAATAACCCTGTACCCATGAACTACCACCTAGGCAGCGGTCAAAATAATGGACACTGTGTGTAAGGGGTGCAGCTGGGCAGTAGTCTTTCCTGTGATAGTTACATCACCACACCTGTCAGTTAGTCATAAGTGGCAACCCTAATAATGACAGGGTGCCATCCATGAATATAGAGATCATTGTTCAACCATACTCAACACTCAAGTGACCCATATCAAAGCACATATTTCCTTTAAGGGGTATTGGCCATGTTCAGATGGCCTACACCAGCCTTCCCAATCCCCATATTCACTATGTAGCATGATGCCTACCCTGAATAAAGCCATGTCCAACCCAGTGATGTTGGACATGCTACACGTACACATCCTGATCTCAAACACATACTTCATGGACATCCACCTTCCTAGTACAAGGATCACCACATGCTGGACAGAGCCTTGTCCCATACACTTTACATACTCCTGCCATACTATGCATCCCTGTCCAGCAAAGCTGCACATTGCCCTTCTTTCAGACATGGTGTGATGACTGCATGGTAAATGTATCATTAACCTGGACCCAGAAAACTGCCTGTCGGCTACAGCTAGGTAACCTTTCATCGTAAGCTCATACATGGCCCAGGACATATAGCCTACTAGTTGACTTTGACCGTACATGCTATAGTTGATATCCATCCCTGCAAATACCATCAGGCTAGCCAGTGTCCCATGTGTATCACATGTGCAACACAAGTGATACATGGCAGGATGCTGAACTGCTTTACAGTGCCGTGTAGATGTATATGGCAAAACGCATACATGTAAAAACTTCCGTGAGCAAGTCTGCAGGGTCACAGGTCATGTCCGTTAAGGCAGTGTAAGTCTTTATATGTGACATATACACAGCATCAAGGTCGACTGCATTAATGTGGACACATCCAGGCATGTGCTGATAGGTAAGAACACCAGTACAGGCAAACAGACATGCCCACATCAAGACAGCATCCACATGGAGTATGAGCAATGTAATCAGGTGACACACACATATATGGTGACAATATCCAATCACCACTGTGTGGCAAATGTGTGCAACACAAACATGTCAGTGGTGTCAGTGTCATGTAGATTTGCAAAGACAACTATTTAATCGTAATAAATGTGATACACATGTATGCTCAGCTGTAGCTCTGTATGTCTCTGTGAGTTACTGTGACCTGTCTCCATCATTATGTCTTCCAGGTATGCCATGTGCAAGGCTATCACCTTATACCCACTTGGAGGATGAGGCCCTCATCCCATACCTACATGATAATCATCATGTACTGTTCAGCCATGTGCCACAGGATGCACAGCAGCGGGATGCCCTGTGGCAGGAACTTCGCAGGAGGGTTAATGATGTGGGTGGCCACAACCGCACATACCAGCAGGTGTGCAGACACTATACAGACCTAATTAGACAGGTGAAACAGCATGTGAATGCAATCGCCAGGGAACAAGGTGCAGCAGGTGGTGGGCCATCAACCCATCCCCCACTCACACGTACCAAGGAGCTACTGGCCAACCTAAGGACACCTGCAGAACAACATCCACAAGCCTTAGCTGATATCGTGGAGGTGGGTGTCTCTCAACCACTGAGCCTGGAATTGCCTGGTAAGTCACTACTGCACATATAACAACTATATTCCATATAGTTACATGTGTCACTGTACAATATGTAATGTAACATCATATGCAAGGCATATATACACACATACCGCATACTATAGTATGCTACTCTGTGTCATGCACACATGTGCATACTCCATAGTATAGTCTATTGTACTGGCATATGTGTTAACATGCACATTGCACCCTGTAGCTATCATGCAGGCATGGATAATGATCATACTGCTGTGTCACTCCTATTTAGGTACCTCTGGCATTCTGCTGTGACAGCAGCCCGTTGCAGGTGAGACTGTTATTATTTATCAGGCATGTTAATGCACAAATCTATCTGCCATGTGGCCATTTACCACATGTACGCATAATGTATGGTCCTGTCACAATATACAGGTCAGACCGGCAATGCATCACAATTGCTACCCATGTGCAATACTTGCAAACTATGTGAAACACCAATATGAAACCTCAAAAACTGTCATTGCCAGATGTGTGAACCGCTGTGCATACAATGGTGGAGGTGTTGTTCACTGTAGGGACATGTACTACAGATCAGAACTACACATGTGGGGGATACAAACAGTACTACACAGTGAGCTGGGGTATGGCCAGCCCACAGGATTCACTGGTGTGGGTTATACCCCTGCTATGAATGTCACACAATGTGATGTGCTATCTGACATGTCCATGACATCTAGTGGGCTGGCTGCAACACTGCCTAACTATCCTGAAAAACATATCCCACATACCAAACATACCACCCTTTGTCTGCATAACCCTGTCGTCAGTGGAGCATATGACATCTATGGGTGTATGCCATACGGGACAACAGAGACATGTTAAATAGATGCCCGTCACAACCATTTGGCCAACACATGTTCACACCATGGAGGATGGCCAGAGACATGAAGCAACACACACAGTAGATGTGATGTGCGTGTGTGTACACCCTGTCGTACATTGGCTCCACATGGTCCAACTATGGCCTTTGTGTAATGGTTATATTGCAGATGTGGAACACTAGACATCCTACAGGCCTGTGCACATCTTATGTAGGTGTGACATCACTCCACCACATAAGATGTGTTGAACATCTTGAGTGTGTCACGACATGACAGCAGTCACCTGTACAGTATCCACATACATACACAGACAACCACATCAGCCCACAGATACAGTACATTCCCCTTGCTGGTGTCGGACATCACTGTCATCCTTGCTCCTCATGTGTGTCTGTGTGTGGTACACAGATGTCATGTGGGACATGGTGTACCGAGTTTGCCTTGTCTGGCCATAGTTGCCAGGCAGCAGCAATATGGTTGCAGATGTGCAGGGGTGTCATCCGTATACCCTTTAGTGACCTGTGTCACACATTCCACATCATGGTTTAGTGTGTATACACCTCAGTGATGTGGGTCACATTCCACAGTATATATGTATTGTATCTGAACACAGTCATGGCTATGAACTGTGTCTGTAACTCACACTGTATAGCAATAGAGACACCTCATGATTCCCTGCAATGGCCATGCACATCAGCTAAATGTGCAGTATATCTGCAGGGCGGACAGACAACACTGCATTGGGACACCATTACTCCACTGTATATTTGACAGGACACCATTGTGTTAAACATGTATGCATGTCATTGCACACTCAGCAGATCACATGTCATACTACATGTGATTGTCAAGGTCATATGCCACACATCAGGCAGGTGTACTGTTAACCTGTGCTGGTCTACATGGTGTAACACAGGGAAGTATGCTAACTACTACTATGATTGTGTAATTTGCATGCCTTCTGCTATGACACATGCATGCTGCTGTGTGCAACCCAGGGATGTATGATAAATACCACTATTATTGTCTGAGCTGCATGCCATCTGCCGTATCACATGCATGTTGCATGCCTTCTGTCATATCACATGCATGTTGGGTGCCATAGCATGTGTCTGTGTCTGTGTGAGTGTCTGTGTTTGTGTCTCTGTGTGTGTCTATTGTATAGATTGTAATATACAGTTCTTGTCTGCCCCTCAAAGGTGATGTAGGTGCATTCCCCTCCTGCGGTCCATCTGATGTTAGTGTCCCCACAGACTCTACCAGTGATGATGAACGTATGATTGAGGCACAGGCAGGGTTGTCAGGGGCTGAATCTGTGCCATTTGTTGCCATTCCACCTATATCCCCCTCATCCCAGCACACAGTTCTCATGCCAACACATACCCCATCACCAGTGGCCATAGAGGAAAGACAGTTGGCGTGTGGTCGCTTGGAAGAGCAAAGTGTGGAGGCTATGGAAGGTGTGCCTGCACACCATGGTGTCAGCCAACTGACTGGTGATGCCCCACACAGGCATGTGGCCAGTGCTGCTCATAGGAGGACCTCTGGCCAACATGCCCCTGCAAGACAGAGCACAGCAGCTGGTGTCACCAGACACATGTTTCAGGCTGTAATGGAGGCACAGGCATGTGCTGAATGGCACAACAGAGAAGATCAGAGGCTTCAGAGGGCTGCTGTCCATTATTTAAACAACAACATCCAGGCAATGTTAAATGCTCAACAGCAGATTGCTGAAGTTCTGGATAGATGATTAGGTGACATGGTTGGAGTACATGACCATGACATGACAATCCGAGAGCATGAGCTGTCTGTACTAGAACATCTGGTAGGAGTGAGGCATTGGGCACATGGACGCAGGCCAGCTACATCACCTGTTTCAGGTCTACATCAACGAGCTACCTCACATGCCCGCTCCCATACTGGCGGTAGCAGAAGCAGTGCAGCTGGAGCTGTGCTGTCCACACCGGGACACAGCAGGCCATGTGCACGTGGCCCTGGATGGTCCCATCAGGGACACAGTTCCAGTGGACATGTGTCATCAGACAGTACCCAATCTGCACCTCTGCCCTCTAGTGC
This sequence comes from Protopterus annectens, assembly GCF_019279795.1. Taxonomy (NCBI): domain Eukaryota; kingdom Metazoa; phylum Chordata; order Ceratodontiformes; family Protopteridae; genus Protopterus; species Protopterus annectens. The sequence continues at coordinate 854,047,892 of NC_056745.1, forward strand.
CCGTGCAACCCCTATCAGGCACAGGTCACATGGCCATGGCCGGACACCGTGAACTGTAAAACCTGGCCTGTACAGTCTGCAGCTGTCAATAATACCCCTGCGTAGGCCAGACACATGCCAGAGCTGTGTGCATACATACACGCACACACTGGAAACATATGTAGGGCACTGCAACACACACACATGCCTAACATCCACACATGCCCAATTATGTCAAAGGCCCTAACCCACACACATGATGTCATCCAATGGTGCAGCCTAGGCCTCTGGCAAACATTATCACCCTGTGCATTTGATGATGCGTGTGCCGCATCCCTGTCATTCACACCATCGGTGCAGGGACATGCTCATATGGTCTGATGCACAGGGTGAACAGACTAGGAAGATGAGTGTAGATTACAATTGTTGTGTACTGTTGACAGGCAGCAGACATACCATGTAGTACAGGTTTAGAATGCATTTTGCACTGTTAAAAGTATGTGTCTTGTGTAACAACAGTAACTGCATGTTGGTCATGATGTTCTGCTTTCCTCCTTCAGGTCTAATTGCATGTGCCGGTGGATGTCAGTGTTTGCAGTTAGTGTCCCATATGTAAATGTGGACTACTCACAGGTATGTATGAAAATATCAGCATGCACCTTGTAGCTTCCAAATCACAGTTAGAAAGTCCCACATTCCAAACACGTCTACAGATCTACTGATCCAAGAATATGATAGCTGTGTATTAAGCTACTGTGGCTAGAGATGTGACATCCATACTGGGTGACATCACAGGTACAGTTACATGGAGTGGGGAGGTAAGAGAGTGGTCTAGCTGATGACAAGGGTAGGGGCCAGTGGAAAGCATGATGCTGCATTGGGAAGCAGTAATGCACGTTCTCATGTAACATACATCCTCACTCCATGGACCAGACAGCCATACATACATACATACATACATACACACACACACACACACACACACACACACACACACACACACACACACACACACACACACTGTGGCATTCACTATTGAATACACCTATGTCACGCACATACAGACACCTCACATGTGTGAGATACACACCCCTGCCTATGTCCTGCTTTCTACATTGCAATCTGTACAGATGTCTACAACAGTGTACAGGAGAGTGAGTAACAACTGAGATGTATTTCTCACCATGCATGACATATTTGGACACACAGGCAACCATACATGCCAGTACTGTGAATCAAACACCTGCCTATCTCATGATACATATGACAGACTTACAGCAGAATTGCATGTATTACAAAGTGTACTGATGCTTCCTTTGGCAACTGTGCTGATATATGCACACAGGAGGTCTTAACTGTTACAGGTGTCAAGTGATTTACCTTCGGTGTCACCCTGACAGCTGTCTAAGTTGTGTGTGTTCCACTTCAATTAACAAAACCATAGCTTAGCGGCTACACAGGTTATTGTAGGACTGTGTGTGACATACCTGTGAGCTGTCCTCAGCAAACATCCATCTGCAAAGATGCCCCACCACTTAGTTATGTCCACATATCTGTCCATACCTGAAGTACATCTTACCATACTTTCAGCATATCACCATATACAGTTGGCAATGTTGAGGCTGCATTGCAACTGCATGATGCACTAAGACACACGTCACCTGCAAACATCAGCAACTGCACACACATGGTATCTGAATGCACACCACTACATGTACATGTGTGTAGGTCCTACATTCCTGTCATTTGGGCATGTTTGTAGGCATTGCAATTGGTGGACATGTGTAATGACATACATGACACATGGACTGTTGTATGATATGATAGGTGTCATGGGTGACCAGTACAGAGGGAATGTTACCTCTGTCAACATTGATATCATACCTTATGTACTGTTAGCATTCAGCAGACATGGACCTACCTTCCATGTGCATGTGTGTAATGGCTGTAGCTACCTGTCTGTACAAAGGACAACAACAGCTATGCTATTTACATATATGTTGTATGTGTGTGGCATGTACATATCCAGGGCAGGTACATGTATGTCATATCCAAACATGAGGGTGTTTACTGGTGTACAGCAACAGCCATCTGTTAATGCTGAAAATAACCGAGGGCCCCTGGTATGTGTACAGCTGACCTGATTACAAACAGTGATATCATTACATTGTATAACACATGATGCAACTGTGTCAGTACATGGGTACTCTGCACAGTTGATGTAGAGCTAGGTAAAGTCCACTGGTCAAAAGTCACATGGTGTTGTACTATTATATGTCCTACCACATGTATGAATGTGTGTTGGTGGTCCGAGGGCATGGTGGTGTCTGAGGGTTACATCCTAGAATGCAGATTTTTACACTGTGACCTTCACCTGACTCATCTGTGATGCCTTTTGTGGGAGTACTGGTCAGTACATGTGAGTGGCCTTTATGTATGTGGGGACACCACCACCTGGAGCGGTCCTGTATCTGTGTTATGGCCCACATGTCTGGTTCTGAGGTATATGGTGGTAGTGCTATTGTGCACTACAGAGCCTTCAGCCAGGTATTTCTCACTGCATAGATGTCAGTATTCCCCATTGTTGGATCTACAGTGAGCAGCTGTGATTACGAATGCTACACATCTAGCACTGGTTAGCATAAGCATACAATGCAGTTGTCCTCTAGGTGTCAGGGTGTTATCCTGTGTTTAGGACATTTGACTTGGAATGGCACTATATGGGTGAATGCGACCTAGGTATTATCCCCACTCCCTTGAATCATGGATGCATGTGATATGTGACAAAGGCATGTCTACTTTCAGTCATGTCATCCCAGAATGACAAACACTGAACAACCTCACAATTACAGCAGGACATTGGCTCATTGTGTTGGTCAAGCAGTTGCCACTCCTAGCAAGACATCACTGTGAGTGGTAGTATTGTGCTTGGTATAGAATGGTACATCTAAGGTGACGGACAGCAGCAGACATTGTGTAGAAGACTGGTGTCAGATATATGTAGTGCAGCGTTTCTGCTAACAATGACAACTACTAACACCAGAGTTCATTACAATGTGTTCTTTACATCTAACTGTAATAGCATGGCCACTGTGGCCTTCCGTGTTTAGAATCAGAGTGCATCCCAAATAGCCCTGTGCTACTAAGTGTATGAGCATGCCCAGTATAACCTTGTGTAGATGGACACATAGTGCATTCCGAACAGCCCTGTGCTACTAAGTGTATGAGCATGCCCAGTGACACATTGTGTCGGTTATGTGCCTCTGTGTGTATGGGCATGGCCATTGTAACCCTGTATAGTGATAGTAGTCGTCCATTCCACAGATGGGCATACTCTAGTTTTGGATGGATTCATACTTTAAACACACAGGTTCACAGGTATGTGCATCTTAAATGCCAGCATCCCTGTTGATGTCCGCATTCCTAGAAGGTCATAATGACAGCCTTGAAATGTGTAGTCTCTGTGGCGTGACTCGTAACTATGTAGTATTGTAATAGTGATCTGTAGATAGGCAGGTGTTCTGATTCCACCACTGGCGTGTGTGTGTGTGTGTGTGTGTGTGTGTGTGTGTGTGTGTGTGTGTGTGTGTGTGTGTGTGTGTGTGTGTGTGCCTCCATCTGCCTGAGGACAGAATAATGCTTTTAGACTGCTCACACTCCATACAATTCCTATACCCAACTTTGGCAAGGCTGATGATGTCACCCACCTAGAAATACACCTCTGGGAGTGCTGTGACCCAGTGATCTCGGTAGCGTGTTCTGTAACTGTGTAATACTGTAGTGTGATAAAGTAGTTAGATCAGTGTTCTAATCCCAGACTTACCAGCTGTGTGTGTGTGTGTGTGTCTCCATCTGCCAGAGGACAGAATAATGCTTTTAGACTGCTCACACTCCATACAATTCCTATATCCAACTTTGGCAAGGCTGATGATGTCACCCACCTAGAAATACACCTCTGGGAGTGCTGTGCCCCAGTTATCTTGGTAGTGCATTCTATAACTGCTTAATGCTGTAGTGTAATAAAGTAGTTAGGTCGGTGTACTAATCCCAGATTTGCCAACTGTGTGTGTGTGCATGTGTGTGTGTGTGTGTGTGTGTGTGTGTGTGTGTGTGTGTGTGTGTGTGTGTGTGTGTGTGTGTGTGTGTGTCTCCTTCTGCCTGAGAACAGATTAATGCTTTTAGACTGCTCACACTCCATACAATTCCTATACCCAACTTTGGCAAGGCTAATGATGTCACCCACCTAGACTACACATCTGGTAGTGCTGTGACCCAGTAATCTCGGTAGTGCGTTCTGTAAATGTGTAATGCTATAGTGTAGTAAAGTAGTTAGGTCGGTGTTCTAATCCCAGACATGCCAACTGTGTGTGTGTGTCTACCTGCATGAGACAAGTACAGTGCTTTGTAGAGTATGCACTCTCTGTACAAATCACATGACCACCTTTGTCAATCCTGCTGTTGTCATCCACCTAGGAATACACCTGTAGGAGTGCTGCAACCCAGTATTCACTGTAGCGCATGCCTTAAATGCATATTGCTGCAGTGTGATACGGTAGGTAGAGGTTCAAATACAGGACATGGCAAGTGTGTTTGTTTGGCTGTCAGAGCCTGTGTAGAGGTGGCTGTGAGTGTCTAACCACTGGACATGTTGGGGAGCAGATTTTGTAGTTTTCCTATATGGTGTCCGTCTTATGATACATTGGCCACCTCACAAGGAGTACAGATGTCAGTCAGTCACGGGACTGTGTTGGCAAGCCATACCCCTACATCTTGCAAAAGGCTTGGTGAACAAAGTATGCAACCCTACTAGTACCCGATATATGTCCTGCACCCATGTGTCATACACAAACACACTTGCCTATATATATTTATATATATGTGTGTGTCTGTAAACCAATACATACCTCATGCATATGCCCTTACACATGCGTAATGGTGTTTATATATGCTTCACCTGCAAACTAGTGCCTTATTCATTATGACACTGACACTTCACTCCAGTTATCTTGTAATCGGTATTTAGCACATTATACAGTGGACAGATGTCGCAATATGTTCACGTACAGATTACCGATGGTAATTGGAATGTGATACAGTGTGATTTGGTACAAGAATGTCTGTTCGTTAGGGGGTTGCTCTAACGAATGCACTATTGCTGTGCTGCTCCATATGCATATATACCCATATACCCACGGCTCCTGGTTCCCCAAATACACCCCAATACCTCCCTAACACTGCTGTCATCCATTCTCCTGTCAAATTTGCGGTGTATCGACACCACTATACACTGTCCACACCCTACTCCTTCAGAGCCATCCCATCGGTTTACTCACTCCATGTATCATCAGAAGTCCCATACATTTAGTCCACAAACACTGGTGACGTGAGTGACCAAAGGAATACTATTTGCAATTATTGGGCTGCCCCACATGGAACACGCATGTGTTTATGGCAAGATTAGACTCTATACTTTATTACATCCTTACTCCCGTTAACATGATGCTACAATTCATTAATATGTATGACTATGCGGTATCACACACATTACACATGGAAGCCTAATTATGTACATGTTCAGCATATTTCTTTTACAATTAGACCAGTTTAGTACTTGGCGTTGCCGTAGCAGGCAGATCACAGGAATGATTCCATGTGTGGGGAAGCCCTCACATTTGATTATCGTCAGCACAGCACTGACTTTGGACACTGTACACGCCTCTGCATTCTAGCAGTTTTGTCCCGTCCCTCTTCTGCACAGCCTATTATTCCATCTATTGTCGATGTTTGTATGTGCACATTCCTATTATTTATGTCTACAAATGGAATGCATGTGTTACAGAGAATGTACTTTCTACATATTGATGTCTGCATTTGTGTATGCATATATACCTATTACGAACTCACTGACCTCCACAGGGTGGTCCAGTTAGAACTGGGCCATCCAACCCTGGCACGCCTGGATCCATAATTTCATACCCATAGTTCCTCCACCCCACCCATGTTCAACTTACATGCGTAACTTCCATTATCCACTTGTTATCGCAGCCATGACACACCTCCAAACATTGCCCTCTCCAGAGCGTTAGGGGCCCTACACATATGTTGTCCCACCTCGTGTATTCTCAGGCTTTCCCACCATTTAGTCTTTGAACATACCTACCCTTGCTTGTATAATGGTAGGAGGGCTAAACGCTCTAAATAATTTTTTGGTAGTCCCAGCAGGGACTACCCTCAGTCTGTGTGTAAAGTGGACTTAGCAATTTAACTATGTTACTCCCACTGGTAATATCCTGCCTGTGGTGTGAGTAGCAGTGCTTTGCTCACTCCTGGCCAGTGTGATATGGCATATGCTGACAGCACTCTATGATACCATAGTTGCTGTTGATTCCCTTCTCATCCCTTGTCTATGCTTTATTGTTATGACATTCATTCTTTTGATATATACATATATATATATATATATATATATATATATATATATATATATAGATAGATAGATAGATAGATATAGTATGTTGGCTCACTCCAAGTATATTCAGACGTCCCAAGCTTATAGTCCTGGGACATACGTTCATATAATGATCAGGGTGTTCCATTACTCTTCTGGTTTTCGGCTCGTCTGAATGGTGACTTGGACTGTCCTGTACCTGTTTGAAAGTCAGACTTAGCACATGCATAAAATTAGTTCCACTGTTAGCATCCCACCTGTGGTTGGAGATGCAGGAGGTTTGCTCACCTCTGGGCAGCTTGATATAACAGCACTAAATACTATGGGGGTTCTGCTGCAGTTTCCTTTCACATTTGTTATGACTGCTTTATTGTGACCATGTTCATTCTTCATGGATATATATATATATATATATATATATATATATATATATATATATATATATATATGTATATATATATATATATATATATATATATATATATATATATATATATATATATATATATATATATATACATATATTTATATATAAGTGTGTCTGTACATTCACATGCATATACACCTACATGCTTATTTACATTTCCCATACTGTTGAATGACAGCCACTTACCGTCGTGCATACCTGCTTACGTCTGCTTTAAAGCACCTTAATCACCCTATTTCCGACTGCCATTATTGTGGGCATCATATAAAATTATCAGCCCTTGCATGGCTTCGACCCGGGAACAGGAACACCGTAGTCACTGGTTTTACCACTAAACCATCCATGATACATTCTGTATGGATGGTAATTAGGATATATGACTTTACTACAGGCATTCCACAGTACTGGCAACAAATGTGACGGTTGGTGTACATGTGTATAGTACATGTTACTTTTCATATGTTTCTGAGAGGCATATGTATACATTTGCAAGTATACATATTTATGAATAGGACACATACTTTACAACTACTTATATGCATGTATGTGTGATGTGTAGCTATGTGAATATAGGTATGTACATTTATAGATATATAACTACATATCTGGAGTTATACATGGCCATGTATATGAACAACCGCATACAGGAGGTACCTGCACCGTTTGTATACATGGGTTGTGTGCATCATTATGATGAGGAACCTGGATGGGGTATACAATTTGCGGGCATGTACTATTTGGAAGATGGCTATGGGGAAGCTTCATGGGAACATGTGAAAGGTATATATTCCTGATAATGCACGTCGGGAGACGTGCATCATGGTCAGGTGTTTAATCCCAGGTCGTAGGTTCTGTAGGACCGGGTGGAGGCTGAGCAGGGTTGTTGTCAAGTACTGCTAATCTGACTTGTGCCCGGATGTCAACAGGGGTGGACATCGTGTTATTCCACAAAGTCTAATCTTGAGAACAGACACTTATCCCATGAGGGATGTCCAAAAATTGTGGACGACGAACCCCATTCTTCTGGCTATTCGAAAATGCGGTAGGGTTATACATGCATGGAATACCTAGTTTGCAAGTCTGAGACTGCCTATTAGATGTGGGTAGGGGGCACTATGTGCAGATATGGCTGTGCCAAGCTAGCAGCTCGAGTATGGGTGGCTTTGGTGGACGTTCAGCAAGGGGGGGTGCTGTGGAGGGGATGATGGGTATTCAATTATGTATCCGGGTGTGTTGGGGTTGGATGGCTCAGTTCAGGCCAGACTATTATGTGGGTGTGAGCCCGTAACGTTTCTGTACATGTGTATCGCACATTTTAATCTTCATATGTTTGTGGGATTGTGTTCTGCAGTATGACCTGTCAAGGTGTATTGCGGATGTGAATGTATGTTCTTTGGTTTCCTTTCTGATTCACCCACTGCTCCCTCGTACACCTCCAGTTCACCTATTGTACATCCGGCCCAGTCTCCCCTTGGTGAATTATTACATTACCCGTCACCCCCCCCACCATATTCCACACACACCATCCATCCCTTCTCTGGTTGATGGCCCATGGCACAGACAACAGAACACATTGCGTATTCTACATATCTCTGATACAAATATGGTTGTGAGGACAACCCTGGCATATTTGATCTTCCACATGCTGTACTTCACGCACATAGGTACACGCAAACACTTATCTTTCATGACATGGTAGGTAGACCCGGGTAATACCCATTCATCTTTGGGCCGTCCAGACAGGGAAGACTTGGACCGAAAATGGGCAGATATTGAGCGAATGCTCTGACCATTGGTAGGGTTGCCACCTTTTCAAATGGCCATAGTGGGACATTTTCGGAACACACATCAGATTTTACAGGCCGACACATACCCACGATCAGTACAAAGGATAGAACTTTACTTTTATGCCTAAATGAAAGCGTATTCTTGTAGCAGTTTAGTTGCTTATTCTGTTTCTTGTAACATTTAGGTATTTTAGATACAGAAATAACTATTTTATGCAACTATTACATAAAATATGGGACATAATTATGTCCTACAATCGCAGGACATTTGTCATTTTTAATATTTTTGCTAAGGACACAACTGCCCAGAGAGGGACTGTCCATCACAAAGTGGGACAGGTGGTAACCCTAACCATTGGGCTAGGCTTAGCAAAGGGCAGTGGCCAACAAACACTCTGTGTTTCGCTTCCACTTGGTATAACAATCAACACTACAATTTTAAATGTCATTTGTTTGAGGGACTAGGGCTCAATATTCAGCTACGTGTCTTTGTGTTTACTTTTTATTTTGGTGTTTGCAAAACTGTCTTGTATGCTTTGCATACATTTCAGTATCCACGGACACTGACAGGAGTGATTACTATTAGAGGCAGGCTGTACTAGTCAGCATTTTAGGTTGCGCGTCTGCAGCCATGTTCACGCCTCCGTGCAGTGCTTGGACACGCCCCCTGCACTCGCACACATTTCCTGTGCACATGGACGTTGCAACAGCGTGCCTTCATTAATATGCATATGGTGCTGCTGCGCCATCTCTACGCCGCACATTTGGCGCAAGGCTAACGCCGTCCTTGCGCCGAGCTTCATGAATCTCTGGCGTATCTTTCAGAGAATGCATGCTAAGACAAACCCTGTGATTCTAGCAACTTTTCAAGTTTATAAGAGCAATACATAAAATCTGTCACAATTTTTGGGCCTTTGTCTTCCCATTATTTTAGGCTTTGCCCAGATTTCTTGAGTAAAGAGGTTGAGAGGTATGGTCAACAACCACAGTCATCATGTTCTTTCCTGACTTGTCTAGTATCAAGAAACAAGGACTACAATGAATTATAACATCCAAGAGAGTCAGAAATAGATGCATGCATGCATTCTAAAGATAGACTTTGTTCTAAAGCCTCATACTAACAGGCTGAATATCCCTATGGTCAACACATTTTTCTTGATGGAAACAGATCAAAGAAGTTTTGCAAATAGAATAGTCTATCATGGCTAAAAAGGCAAAATGCAGTTTAGGAAGTTAACTGAGTCATGCCATTTATCACAGAATAAATGATGTGTATCAAATATTAATTTGTATTGTGAACCAGAGTAGCTTTAATTAAAAAAATGCAGTGTCTTGCATGACAAAAAATGCTGTTGATTTTGTATTTATAGTATGTTTCCATAGCAGAGAATATATTCAGCAAAAAGAAAAAGAAAGAGAAAAGGTTATCTGAGAAGTACACTCTGCAAGAAAATGTACATGTATAACATTTTTCTTGTTGTATACATAAACACAAGCAAACTAGTATCTTCTATACTTTTTTTACTTGTCTATCAAGACAGAAATAAGTTATACTATCCAAAAGAATGGCAAAGACCTAAAGACAGGCGTTCCTCTGAAACCTCAGGTCTAGAAAAACAAGGCTGCAGTTCTATCTAGCCAACACCCTGGTTTATAATTGGGAGTAATATTCAGCAGTTTGCAAATGAAACATACAGACCTGGGATTAAGAAGTATAAACTGTCCCACACATTTGGTAACTGCAACAGAAGTCTTTTATAAGACAAATAATGCAATGTACGCAATGTACTTTTACATTTTAAGCCATAATAACTTCAATCAGAAATCTGCTTTGCCGTACACAATCAAATAATGTTGTATTTTCCATTGCCTCACAGCTTATTCTCAATGCAAAGAATCTTACACAGTAAACTAACAAAAACTGAAGGATGTCCTGAGAAATGCACTGTGTGAAACATCCCCAACTAAAACAGCTTTCTCTTTTTCTTCCTTTTTCCATTGCATGCCTAAATGCAAGACAGTAAAGGTGACATGTACTGTCCTGACCTGTCCACTATGACTGCTTGAGTGTCATTCATTGGACTATGGTGTAGTCAATGTATTATCACTGAACTTTTGTTTTCTTTTATTTTTAGACTCATGCCGATTATTGGTTTATGATGTGAAGAGGAACATTCAAATATTTCAATGCAGATTACGCAGTTTATTAAAATTTGAGATAAAATATCATGCATTAGGGCAATAAAGAAAAGTTGTGTATTTTTAATAACAATAGATCTCACAGACCAGGTACAACCCCTGTAACTACAGCACTAATGCTAGCAGATGTTAAGACTACATCTTCTCCAGGCAGCTAAAAATACTTCCCCTCCCACATCCCATAATACACCACACTGCCTAGCCTCTCTAGCACTAAGGTAAGCTGCACAGTGGTGTCCAAATTTGGAAAAACAGGGGTTATGTACTTATTCTAATGACAGAGTATGATAAGTAGATCCATCCTTATTAACAGTGGGACAACTGCCGTTAGGCAGTTTGGCACCTGAAACTTTCCCAGGCTAGTAAACCTTTCCATTTTAACTATAGTGGTCTTTGAATAGATCTTCATCTCCATATGTCAGTTATACAATGTGAAAGCATAATATAAAACAGAATTAATAATGGCTTCTAGACTACATTAACAGAAAGGTAAAGAGTAAGACGGGTGAGTAGTTTGACAAATAAGGACTTGCTCATCGAGATCTGTCATTATGGTAAGTACATGATTTCCATATTTGGAATGCGAAGGTCCAACTTCATCACTAACCGGACAAAGTCCCAAGCGTATTCTCTGTGTTTAATTTCTCAAAAACCACAGTGAAAAACTTCTCTAAAGCAAATTTCACACTCCTCAAAACTGAGGTGGAATCCTTCAAAGCCCCCGGGCATGTGGAAAATACGGCCCAGACCGCAGAATCCCTTATAAACGCATTCTATGAACACCTTCAGGAATGCCTGGATCATGCAATCCCAAATAAAACCAAGACCCAATCCTCCAAAGGCAGACGTCCTGTCTGGTGGACCCCAGCCATAAACAAACTATACAATAGAAGGAGGAAGCTACTACATGATAGAGCAAAATCCCAAAAAGGGAAGGCATCTCTGATCAGTATTAGCAAAAAACTACGGGCACTCATAAAATCATCTAAGGCCAGCTTCGAGAGAAAAATTGCACAGGACACTAAGGATAATCACAAGGCTTTCTTTAGTTATGTTAGGAACCTGGGTGGGAATTCCCAGATATGCTCAGAATTAGTCCAAAATGACAAAAAATACACCGAACCCACAGACATTGCCAACATCCTAGCTGACAGGTTCAGCGCAAACTTTTCTCTCCCCCCACCAAAAGGGCAAATATCTATCCCAGCAGAGTGCTGCCCCCCTGACATCTCAGATGCTCAGGTAAGAGCCGCCCTTTCCAAAGCAAAAAACACAGCATCAATGGGACCAGATAGTGTCCCGGGCTGCGTCCTACATGAACTCCAAGAAGAGCTAAACCCAAACATAAAACTACTGTTCAATCTCAGCCTTACTACAGGATATGTACCCAAAGAGTGGCGTACATCAACAGTGGTCCCTCTCCACAAAGGTGGTGCCTCAACGGATCCTGGAAACTATCACCCCATAAGCCTGACTAGCTTGGTCTGCAAAGCTATGGAAAGGATCATCATGGACCTCATAAATAAAGATATTGGGGACCTACAGACACTGGATCCTACCCAGTTCAGCTTTGTTAAGGGCAGATCCTGCCTCTTAAACCTGGTCAATTTCTTTGAAACAGTCACCAAGGCCATTGACGAGGGGAAGGTGGTCCACACAGCCTACCTGGACCTTGCAAAAGCCTTCGATACAATACCCCACTCGGGCATTAGAGATAAACTCACCAGCTTAAATATAAACCCCTATGTCACTAGATGGGTTGCAAACTGGCTTAAGGACAGAACCTACATGGTTAGAATTGCTGGAGCCATGTCAGACTCCAAACCAATTACAAGTGGCATCCCACAAGGCTCAGTCCTGGGACCTCTGTTGTTCGGTATATATTTCTCGGAGGTACAGACCAACACGGAAGGACTGTGGCTGACCAAGTTCACAGATGACTGCAAACTGGGCACCATAATCGACTCTCCAGCTGACACAATCATCCTCCAAAAGGGCCTCATAGAAACAGACAACTGGTGCCAGAGCCATGGCCTCAAGCTAAATGCCAAAAAGTGTATAGTCATCCCCTTTGCAAAAACAAAGTGCCCACAAATTACCACATAGGTGGTAATCCATTAAGTACAGAAGAAGTAATTAGGGACCTGGGGACCCAAGTTGATAGCAATCTCTCATTTGGCAACCACGTGGCCAAAGTGGTTAGAAAAACATTTTATATAGCCCACCTAATCATGAAGGGATTCACATCTAGATCAGGGGAGGTCATCATGCCTCTTTACTCATCCCTCATCAGGCCCATAATTGAGTACAATGCCCCTTTTGGGATGTACCTTACCAGACACCTGCAGCAACTGGAAAGACCCCAAAAGTACCTCACCAAGAGGATTAAAGGGCTCAAACAGATGCCATATGCTGCCTGGTTAAAGAAACTCCAGCTCTACTCAGTGGCATACTGCCTGCTCAGAGGCGATCTGTGCCTGACGTATAAAGCTATGTCCAACCCGGAATTAATGGACAAGCTGCACCTCAGAAAATCCAAATCCCATCGAGCTACGCGCTCGAGAGACTTGAACCTCAGCACTGAAATAAATAGGACATGCTGGAGGGACAGATTCATAACCCAGAGGCTCCCTTCACTCTGGAATAAAATCCCAGTCTAGGTTAAGCAGAGTCCCTCATTGACTCTCTTCAAGAGGAATCTTGATTAGTGGATGGGAGATCGTAGGTTTACCCCGGGTATCACTTCTGTGTCACTGTTAGATAGAGGCACAGTATACTAACCTCGAAAAGGGCATAGCAAAATTAATTTAAAATGGGTGGCGAAAGCCAAACACACTCTGGCTAGGCTTATAAATGCCCTAGGGCAGATAGCCTAGTATGAACCTATGAACCTATGAACCTATGTTTCTAATACCATTATATGAATGGACCCCATTGCTAAGTCTGGGTACAATTACAGATTATGAAACTCATATTGTTTCAGTTTTTGATGTTTACCAAAAGTGCTCTTATCAGCACCTACAATGTGTCCAAAATTGCCTCCTTCTGTAATTCATACAGGGTTACATGCATTGGTAGCATATCTAAGTACAACTGCAAATTCTTTTTAATTAGACCCATTGTTGCTACTATTATTGGAACTTCCTGAGTATCTCTCTATAACACTGCTCTCATTTCTGCCTGCAAATCCTGATAATTTTATCACTTTACATCTCTCCTGAAAGGCCAACCTCATGAGAATACATGTTTGATCTATATAGTTAAGAAGAAGACCTACCTCTAGAGATCACATCCGTCTTCCAGTGTCTTGTGAAAGTGAAGCCTACATAGCTGATGCACAAGTACTATCTAAGGTTACATTTCACAAACATAAAGGCCTAATAGGTAACCACAGCACTGGCTGAGAGTGCTCTAAGCTGAGCAGACATAGCTGTTTATTTCTTATAACAAAAAGTAATGTTATCAGTCAAACATTTAGATAATGTCACTTTATAAAACTTAGAGCCTCTCGTGAAAATGGTACAAATAACTGTAAACCTTTTATTAAATATTTGATTGTTTCCACATAAAATCTCAGCTGTCCATAGATGTCATATACTGTAGCATATATTCTCCTCTCTTTGAGCAGTTTGTGAAAAATACAATTGGGCTGATTGACTGTCCCAGTTAAACTCAGTGACAACCATAGGCATTGAAGATGGAGCTGGTCTTAAATAAACTCTATCCTTGTTACATGAATTTATGCACATGGCCAGAGGTTCAGAAGTGTTTCCCAATACAGAAATTTCTAGTTTGCTGTTGCAGCTATCTCAAAAACAGAAAGAGTGAGCTTTTCAAGTTCATAGTAAACATTCCATTGAGGAGCATTATCTAACTGAAAAGATCTGATGAGAAATGCAGCATTCAGGAAGGCATTACACACTTGTAGAGATACCAACAACAAATAATTGCAAACATAGTGGAAGTTAAAGATAGCAGCTAAGTGAACATTTCTGTGAAACAATAGCTGACACTTGTTTCAAATTTTTGAGAAAAAATAATCCAGTACTGCAAGTACTGGAGACATATATGGATCCAAACCTTTCAGAGAAAACTATGTCCATTTGTTCATGTATGTCTTTCTTATATTAAGCCACTGGGTGCACATAAGAACCTGGACTGCTCTCGATGGGTATGTAGTGTCTCATGGCATGATAGTGGAGAAACTATGTAGGTAGCCAAAGGAGTGGAGGTTCACAAGAAGCTTTTTAAGGAATGGCTCTTCAGGTACCTGAAGAACCACACTTGCAGTGGCTTCTCCAGCACGAGGCCAAAGCAAAGGGAACCAAATGTTTGGTGGTCAAAATGAAGACATGAGAATGAATGTCTTTGAACTTGTTCTGTATGGTCTTCTAAATTAACTCTGCAATAAATGGAAATGCAGAAAAGCAAAAAGGAATGCTGGAGGCCATTTCTGGATGACAGCATCACTGGACTTCTCCCCAGTGGAAGGATCAGGGAATGATGTTGCTCCAATTTATTTTTAATGGAGATGTAAAGAGGTTGCAGCAAGTCTTCCCTCAGTGATGCCTCAGCCTACATTCAGTTGATGGGCTAAGGGACCACTTGTAAAGTATTACTAACTAATGGCTGAGCCTCTCCACCAGAGAATTACCTTCATCAAGCATGAAGCTGACAGACAGAAGTTGTTTTTTTTTAACATAGTCCATTTCCATGCCTTCACTCACTTTCTCAGCTGAGAGGGTATGGGTGATTTCCCCCTCGCATAGTGCTACCAGTCTCAATGAGTCCTTCATTCCTTGGGGTTTAAGGTCGTGCCCTCGAGATCAAATTCAGTGTAGATTTTGTTGGATCAAAGCCAGCTTTAATGATGTTAACCTGCTGGCCTTCATCACAGAGGTATTTAACATCAGGCCCAATGTGAATGAGGCTGTCTGTCCAGGTCGTACATGTTAGTAACTTTGAGGCTGATCTGAATGCTGAGCATTTTGATATTAATGCTGACCTTGCTGGAGTTTGTTCTGTAAAATTTCAAGTCAATACTCTCAGTCTGGAGCTCTGTGTAAACATTGTTATCCACACTGTCAGTGCCAACAGTTCTGCATA
The DNA here is from genome assembly GCF_019279795.1 of Protopterus annectens. Lineage (NCBI taxonomy): Eukaryota > Metazoa > Chordata > Ceratodontiformes > Protopteridae > Protopterus > Protopterus annectens. The sequence continues at coordinate 854,063,838 of NC_056745.1, forward strand.
TGCCACCCTCAATGTCTGTACCATTTGTGACATCAGCCTCAGCTACAGATGCTTCTTTGCATGGCTTGCAACTATCTACTATGCCATAAGGTAGGACATAGGATCTGGAGGTCTTTTGCAAAGTTTTTCTATTGTAGTTGGAATCCATCCCAATTTACTTATTATTATCCATTAGCCCATCAGCCCTGAAAACTAGTAGGGAATGTATGTGCAAATGGAAGCATGTAAATTCACCCTTAGATTCTTCCACCCCAGATGATGAAGACACAGAGCCTCCTATCTTTATATGGCCACAAGTTTGTAGAGATTCTTGAAAAGGTAAACATGAGAAGGGGATTGTCCACAGATCCAATAACCTCTCCACAAAAGACTCTATAGTATTCTTTCCTGACCCATCAGCCTTCTTCCTGAGTGGTCCTACTCATTGATAAAATGGTCAGACTGTTAATGAAAACTGCATGGGGATGGCCTGATGAGGTGCTGCTAAATCTGGGGGTCCTGGCAAGATCCTCTGGCCTCCCAAGGATTGGATGTTTTGGATTGAGACTTGCAAACCTGATTCTACATGTTAAGGCACACATAGAAATTAGGAAAGGGAAAGAAAGACCCTTTCAGATGTTGCTGTGAATTTTAAACTCTGCAATTCACCTTTCTGAGGACACAACAGAGTTCATCTCAACTCTGCTTTAGGTTTGGCCAACAGCAACAATATAATCAGATGTCTTTAAACACTCAAAGGTACTGAGGTACTGTGGTGATATTCAGAGTGATTCCACACTCACAGAAATGAATAACTGGCAGCACTAGCATAAGATCCTTAGTCCTTCCTCTGAGAGACAACAGCAAAGTCCATGAGGCTGTCTTACTCGGGAGGCAGATGGGGGTCATCTGTCCTACCATGTGAAGCCCAGGTTAGCCATTACAAAGTTGCAGCAGCAGTGGATCTTACATGAACAAGTCCTCAAGGCATTATCCAAACACAAGAATACTTTTTCTTTGGGGCTGGATAAAATACAGGGCTGTTTACTAGCCAGCCTGAAACAGGACCTGTAAACCCCCCCTACAGTGGTATTCAGTATCAACCTCCAAACAGGAATTGTACAGGATGAATGGAGGACAGTGACTGTCATCTCCATGCACAAAGGTGGGGCTGTCAATGGCCCAAGAAAACTATAGATCCATAAATTTGACCAGCCTCATCCATAAAGTTATGAAAAGAATCATTATGGAATTAATAAATAATGACGTAGGTAACCTACAAATTCTAGACCAAAATCAGCTTGGATTTGACAAGGGCAGATCCTGCCTACTTAACCCGGTTGACATTTTTGAGAAGGTACAGAAGCAATGTATGAGGGTAGAATCACCACATACCACATTGCTAAACTTCTCAAAGGCATTCAACGCCATCCCTCACACAAATATCATAGAAAACGTATCCCAACTAATTGTTAATTCTTATGTAATTTGTTAGATATCAAATTGCCTCATAAATAGAATCCAGGAAATTATGGTTCTGCTTCACCTCACTAGTCGTGTATTTCTGGTTTCAGTCCTTGGGACACTCCTTTTTGGCATTTACTTCTCAAAGAAGTCAATTATGGCTGACCAAGTTTGCAGATGACTATAAACCTGATGCCATCATAAACTCCCCAGAGGGCATCACGATCTTACAAGAGGGCCTTTCCCAAATTTATAAAAATTAAATGCCAATAAATATATAATAGTAATCTATGGCAAGCAAGAAGTCCCTTGTCATTATCACATTGACAACACACCCTTAAAAACTGATCAAGTGTTAGGAACCTGGGAATTTATGTAGACAATGAACTGTCATTCGATCACCACATATCCACTACTGTAAGAAAGTCATTTTTCTATTGCACAACAAATTAGTAAGGACATGGTGTCCAGGCCCAGGGATATGACCATTCACTCCACTGTATTCTGCACTCATCTGGCCAATTATTATGTATAATACCCCTTTCAGTATGTACATATCTAACCATCTGACACAAGTTGAAAACCCACAATGTTTTTTACTAAGAAAAACAAGGGCCTAAATCCTGAAAAATATATGTACCATCTCAAAGCCTTGTCCTTGTTTTCAGTGTCACACAGGCTACATATAGGTGATCTCCACTGCATGTATTTAGTCTCAACAGATCCTTTGCTGTCAGATGTACTTCACACTCATAAGTCCAATGGGGGCATAAACACCTTCAGAATCTCTTTTGCAATATAAGTAGAACATGTATGAGAGATTAATATGTACAAAAGAAAATACCACTTCTTTTGAATCGCCTTCCTCTATACATAAAGCAAACTACTACTCTTACACGATTTAAACATACTTTGCAAAAATTGATAGGTAATTGCAAATTCAACCTGGTTTTCTTTCATGAATAGGGGCTGCATGCAAATGTTCTGCTTGGCTCTGGGTTATTATTCATACTTAAAATATAATGGCTAAAAACTTCACAAGAGTGTATGGCTGGGCTGCTGAAGATCCTCAAAGATCAACAGCCTAGTAAGTACCTATGAACAAATTAACCTATGAAATACTATATCCAGAGGTTACACATTTCTCATTCACTGTTTTCCCTAGGCTCACTCTCTTTCCTTGCCAGAATTCCTGGACTACCAAAGTGCACTGCTAGAAAACAGGTCCTAAACATGACGCAGAAAAGAGCCATCTGAGAGGTTCTACCATACCAGAAAGGATTAGGCTATTGCTGTATGTTTTTTGGTTACCAAAAGAGGCCAAGAACCTTAAGACCATATTAGATTTGAGTAGCATAAATTAAATTATTCCCTCAAAAATCATTTGGATAATCATGGTAAAGCCAATCTTTCTCATCTATGAGAAGAGAGACTGGATGTATTCTTTAGCTCTCTAGCACACCTGCCTCATCAAGACAGATAAGGAGTTCTGGAGATTCCTGTACTTTTGGGTAGTAGCCAGTCATTGGAAATTCTGGACTTTGCCATTCAGCTTTATCACCTTCTTTAGAATGTTCAACAAATATATGTTTGTAGTTGTAGTAAGACATAGGCTTTGAGGGATGAGTATGTTTCCTTAACTGGGCAAATGTCTCTTGCTTAGTTCCTCAGAGAATATGCTGATATCTGTTTGGTTCTCTCTTCTCCAGTTATTTTAGTCCCTGGAGTTTACAGCAGACACTGAAGTCTCAGTTAATGCCTCCTTAAATGCTGACTTTCACAGGTTATACTTTGGACACTCTGTCGTGCTTCCTTTTGACAGGATCATTACTTTACCAAATCTGGTTTATCAAATTCTTTAGTCTCAGTCAATAACCACCTTCATATGTGTAAGAGCCTTAAGACAGATGGCAATGACAATGTCAGTCTACATTTTCCTTCACAAGTATTTTTCTCTGACTTCTTTGGTTGAACCCTCAAAGGTTAGTGGTCCAGGCTACAAATCCTATTACCCTTCAAATCAAGATGTCCAGTGCATCACATCTCAGGAGGTGATATCACAATCCAAAGCTAATTCTTTAAAGTCCATTCCAAGTCCCCATTCCTGCAGTGTCTGATATATGGGCATCCCCACCACAGAGTGGGGTGGAGGACATCCTCGAGGCATGCTGTCCAAGGCATATGGTCTCATTTAGAGGCATGTTTGTACATCACTTTTCTGGAAACAAAGGAAGCCCTGCATAGACTTCAAATGTTTTGGGATCCTCTGCCTCTGGGTATCATAGCCATCCAGACCAAAAACATAGCAGTAGCTTGATATATGGACAACTGAGGAGAAATTAGTATGTAAGGAAAGCTGATGGTAGAATACAGAACTCCAGGAAGTCATCAAAAGAAAAAAGAGTGCAGGAAAAAGTGAGAGAGAGAAAAGATGGACCAGGATAGTAAGGAATATTGGCTGGCTAACAAAAAGGCTAAGAGAGGAGTTGCAGTAGTAAAAAACAAGTCATCAAAGGCACTCTACCAGCTTCTGGAAAGTAACTCAGTGGATTACACAAATAAACTATATCAGATTGCAAGGCAAAGACAGAAAGATAAAGAAGATAGTCAGATAGCCTTTATAAGGGATGCCAGCAACAACCTTCTCACCAATCCACAGGACATCAAAGTCAGATGGAAGGAGTAATTCTAGTAGCTTCTGAATAAAGAAACTCCCACCCAAGCTGTACTGCCCCAGACACAAACTATGATGAGAAAAGAGGAGGAGCCACTCAAGAAGACACAGTTGTGCAGCGGTTAATGTTGTCACCTCACAGCAAGAGATTCTCTGGTTTGATTCTCAGCTGGGGTGCCTTCTGTGCAAAGTCTGCATGTCCTCCCTGCATTCACATAGGTTTCCTCCGAGTACTCTGATTTTCTCTCACATTCCAAAGGCGCGCATCTGGAGCTTTTCTCCCTGGGCCTCCACTGAAAATAGGCTCTGTCCTAGTTGGACTTTCCAGGTCAACAAATGTTAAATAAATAAAAGCACTAAGGAAAATGAAGTTAGGAAAAGCAACAGGCTCAGATAAGGTCGCAGCAGATCTGAGAAAGATGTTGAGTGAGATAGGGGAGAAATGGCTCCTGAGGGTACTCATAGAAGTATGGAGAGAAAGGCATATCACATATGACTGAATAATAAGCATACTAGTGCCAGTGTAAAAGAACAAAGGGGGCATCCGCAACTGTGGGCAGTATAAGAATATTAAACTCATATCACACTGCATGAAAGTTCTGTAGAGGGTGAATGATAAAAGAATACACAGATTAGTGGAAAGTAAGATAGGAGATAAGCACTTCAGAATAAGCTAGAGATGGGGAAAGAGTCCAACTGGGAATTGCTAGACATGGAGAAAGTGTCTGACAAGGTTCCAAGAAAGATGATATGGACAGTCTTGTGGTGTTCAAAGTCCCAATAACATTTGTGGAATTAGTGCATGCTATGTACAATAACCCAATGACTCAAGTACAAACAGTGTCTGGTTAACAGAGGGGTTCCCAGTGGAAGTGGATATGCATAAGGGTATATCTCTAATCCCACTGCTGTTCATATTGGTGCTGGACTACATTAGCAAACAAGTCAGAGGGGAAAGATCAACAAAGTCGCAGTATGCAGATAATGTGGCATTACAGGCAGAGTCTGAGCAAGAACTTCAGCAACAGATAGGGGAATGAAATGAAAAACTGAGGGCACATGAGAAGAAACTGAGCATAGATAGTTGAAATGGCAACAAATGGGCGAAATCAGAAAAGTTGAGAATTGAGATAGAGGGGAAAATAGTGGAACAGTTCAACAGCTTCTAGTATTTAAGAGAGGTGGCTGAGGAGAAAGGAAGTCTGAATGAGGAGGTCAGAGCTAGAATCAGAGGGGCTACAGCCAACTGACACAGAGTGGCAGGGTTGGTGTATGACACAAGAATGCCAAAGAAGCTGAAAAGTAAGATGTACAAAACAGTGGTGCGACCAGTGCTACTGTATAGTCTAGCAACCTGAGCAGCAAAGGCAGAGCAGTTGAGGAAGCTAGAGGTGAAGGAGATGATGTGCCTGAAATGGGTGGTAGGATGTACACTGTTGAGCAGACAAAGACATAAGGACATAAGATCAGAAACCAAAGTAGCTCCAATTGCAGAAAAGATAAAATAGGACTGATTAGGATAGCTCAGACACGTGCAGAAAAGCAGAAGACAATCTGTTGAAGAAGATTTGGGACAGACAGGAAGAAGGTAAGAGGAAACGAGGATGTCCAGCAAAGATGTGAATGGAAGGTGTTTGAGAAGATCTGTAGCAGTCAGGCATGAGTGTCAAAGAAGGCAGGAGTGTGGCATTGAATCGAGAGAGAGATGGTGACAATTAACATGATACCCTGACAAATGTGGAGAATGGGAAAAAGGGGGCTAATGAGGATGATGATGCACACACACAAACTATATGTAACACATGTACTTATTTAATCATTTTTTATGTTTTTTTTTAAGTTTGATGTTATATTTTTACTAACTGTGACTAATGAAGTTGATAAATCTATGATTATGGCCCCTACATAAGGCCAGCTATCCATGAATGTGTATATACCTGATGAAGCCCTTTTATGTGAAAGCTGTTTGCTAGAATTCTTTAAAGATATTTATTTTTCCTGTTGATTCAAGAGTATTCATGGCAAGATTTTGACTCTGGTATTTAACTCACTCATCTTTATACACTGAGCTTTCTACATTTGTGGAGTTGGAATATATAATCTTGTTATGCACTGTTTTTACATACCATTTGATATGCATGAAGATGTTTTCTTGATTTCATGTCCAATTGATTCACTACCATTTGTGGCCAACCAATCACACTATAGCTGTGAGTTAGAACAGGAAAGACAAATTGACGTATAGCTTGGATTTTATTTCTCTGTGTCAAGATAGTTGTCAATACTAGCACTAGTCTTCTGATGTATTCCTTACTGTGTTTTTTTCTCATTTATTCATGTTTTATACCTGATCCTTCATCTTTTCCAGCCCCCTGCTATAAAGCTCGTTTTGGCGGGCTTTTCCAGCTATTGAGAACTCAGCACAGCTCCTCGTGGTGGCCAGCAGTGTTCCTCTAGCAGCAGAGACCAGAAAAGACTACCTTTCCAGATTTTAAGTATTTTTCTTGGCTTTTTCGACTTTTTGTGCCTTTCGACTACTGTTTCTGCTTATTTTATCAAAGTTTGCACTGTTTTTTCTGTGTTTATAAGTTAAAACTGTTTACTGCACTTGCTAGTTTAAGTTTTGCCTAAAAGTTAAACTACAGGCTAATACACTCAAGTGTACTAGCTTTTGATAGCATTTAATCGAAAATCATAGCATTTATTGTGTTTTCTGCTTTTCTGTAAAAACTTGAAAAAACAAAAAAATATCCTTGCTTTCCATACTTTCCTAAACTAGTGTTCCAGAGACCAGATTTTGCTGATCCCTGGTCTTTGTCTTGGTTCCTGTTTTCTCCATTTTCCTTGTTTGGTCAGTGAGTAGTTTCTTTACTCACTAGTGGGAGTAGGGAGTACTGAACTGCCTGTTTGTCCTCAGAGGAGTGGTTTAAGGCAGTAACTTGTAGTTTATTGGCCATTTTGGGTCATTTCCTGTCTTTTCCAGCCCCCTGCTATAAAGCTCGTTTTGGCGGGCTTTTCCAGCTATTGAGAACTCAGCACAGCTCCTCGTGGTGGCCAGCAGTGTTCCTCTAGCAGCAGAGACCAGAAAAGACTACCTTTCCAGATTTTAAGTATTTTTCTTGGCTTTTTCGACTTTTTGTGCCTTTCGACTACTGTTTCTGCTTATCTTATCAAAGTTTGCACTGTTTTTCTGTGTTTATAAGTTAAAACTGTTTACTGCACTTGCTAGTTTAAGTTTTGCCTAAAAGTTAAACTACAGGCTAATACACTCAAGTGTACTAGCTTTTGATAGCATTTAATCGAAAATCATAGCATTTATTGTGTTTTCTGCTTTTCTGTGAAAAACTTGAAAAACAAAAAAATATCCTTGCTTTCCATACTTTCCTAAACTAGTGTTCCAGAGACCAGATTTTGCTGATCCCTGGGCTTTGTCTTGGTTCCTGTTTTCTCCATTTTCCTTGTTTGGTCAAGGGGTAGTTTCTTTACTCACTAGTGGGAGTAGGGAGTACTGAACTGCCTGTTTGTCCTCAGAGGAGTGGTTTAAGGCAGTAACTTGTAGTTTATTGGCCATTTTGGGTCATTTCCTGTCTTTTCCAGCCCCCTGCTATAAAGCTCGTTTTGGCGGGCTTTTCCAGCTATTGAGAACTCAGCACAGCTCCTCGTGGTGGCCAGCAGTGTTCCTCTAGCAGCAGAGACCAGAAAAGACTACCTTTCCAGATTTTAAGTATTTTTCTTGGCTTTTTCGACTTTTTGTGCCTTTCGACTACTGTTTCTGCTTATCTTATCAAAGTTTGCACTGTTTTTTCTGTGTTTATAAGTTAAAACTGTTTACTGCACTTGCTAGTTTAAGTTTTGCCTAAAAGTTAAACTACAGGCTAATACACTCAAGTGTACTAGCTTTTGATAGCATTTAATCGAAAATCATAGCATTTATTGTGTTTTCTGCTTTTCTGTAAAAAAAACTTGAAAAAAACAAAAAAAATATCCTTGCTTTCCATACTTTCCTAAACTAGTGTTCCAGAGACCAGATTTTGCTGATCCCTGGGCTTTGTCTTGGTTCCTGTTTTCTCCATTTTCCTTGTTTGGTCAAGGGGTAGTTTCTTTACTCACTAGTGGGAGTAGGGAGTACTGAACTGCCTGTTTGTCCTCAGAGGAGTGGTTTAAGGCAGTAACTTGTAGTTTATTGGCCATTTTGGGTCATTTCCTGTCTTTTCCAGCCCCCTGCTATAAAGCTCGTTTTGGCGGGCTTTTCCAGCTATTGAGAACTCAGCACAGCTCCTCGTGGTGGCCAGCAGTGTTCCTCTAGCAGCAGAGACCAGAAAAGACTACCTTTCCAGATTTTAAGTATTTTTCTTGGCTTTTTCGACTTTTGGTGCCTTTCGACTACTGTTTCTGCTTATCTTATCAAAGTTTGCACTGTTTTTCTGTGTTTATAAGTTAAAACTGTTTACTGCACTTGCTAGTTTAAGTTTTGCCTAAAAGTTAAACTACAGGCTAATACACTCAAGTGTACTAGCTTTTGATAGCATTTAATCGAAAATCATAGCATTTATTGTGTTTTCTGCTTTTCTGTAAAAAACTTGAAAAAACAAAAAAATATCCTTGCTTTCCATACTTTCCTAAACTAGTGTTCCAGAGACCAGATTTTGCTGATCCCTGGGCTTTGTCTTGGTTCCTGTTTTCTCCATTTTCCTTGTTTGGTCAAGGGGTAGTTTCTTTACTCACTAGTGGGAGTAGGGAGTACTGAACTGCCTGTTTGTCCTCAGAGGAGTGGTTTAAGGCAGTAACTTGTAGTTTATTGGCCATTTTGGGTCATTTCCTGTCTTTTCCAGCCCCCTGCTATAAAGCTCGTTTTGGCGGGCTTTTCCAGCTATTGAGAACTCAGCACAGCTCCTCGTGGTGGCCAGCAGTGTTCCTCTAGCAGCAGAGACCAGAAAAGACTACCTTTCCAGATTTTAAGTATTTTTCTTGGCTTTTTCGACTTTTTGTGCCTTTCGACTACTGTTTCTGCTTATCTTATCAAAGTTTGCACTGTTTTTTCTGTGTTTATAAGTTAAAACTGTTTACTGCACTTGCTAGTTTAAGTTTTGCCTAAAAGTTAAACTACAGGCTAATACACTCAAGTGTGCTAGCTTTTGATAGCATTTAATCGAAAATCATAGCATTTATTGTGTTTTCTGCTTTTCTGTAAAAAAACTTGAAAAACAAAAAAATATCCTTGCTTTCCATACTTTCCTAAACTAGTGTTCCAGAGACCAGATTTTGCTGATCCCTGGGCTTTGTCTTGGTTCCTGTTTTCTCCATTTTCCTTGTTTGGTCAAGGGGTAGTTTCTTTACTCACTAGTGGGAGTAGGGAGTACTGAACTGCCTGTTTGTCCTCAGTGGAGTGGTTTAAGGCAGTAACTTGTAGTTTATTGGCCATTTTGGGTCATTTCCTGTCTTTTCCAGCCCCCTGCTATAAAGCTCGTTTTGGCGGGCTTTTCCAGCTATTGAGAACTCAGCACAGCTCCTCGTGGTGGCCAGCAGTGTTCCTCTAGCAGCAGAGACCAGAAAAGACTACCTTTCCAGATTTTAAGTATTTTTCTTGGCTTTTTCGACTTTTTGTGCCTTTCGACTACTGTTTCTGCTTATCTTATCAAAGTTTGCACTGTTTTTTCTGTGTTTATAAGTTAAAACTGTTTACTGCACTTGCTAGTTTAAGTTTTGCCTAAAAGTTAAACTACAGGCTAATACACTCAAGTGTACTAGCTTTTGATAGCATTTAATCGAAAATCATAGCATTTATTGTGTTTTCTGCTTTTCTGTAAAAAAAACTTGAAAAAACAAAAAAATATCCTTGCTTTCCATACTTTCCTAAACTAGTGTTCCAGAGACCAGATTTTGTTGATCCCTGGGCTTTGTCTTGGTTCCTGTTTTCTCCATTTTCCTTGTTTGGTCAAGGGGTAGTTTCTTTACTCACTAGTGGGAGTAGGGAGTACTGAACTGCCTGTTTGTCCTCAGAGGAGTGGTTTAAGGCAGTAACTTGTAGTTTATTGGCCATTTTGGGTCATTTCCTGTCTTTTCCAGCCCCCTGCTATAAAGCTCGTTTTGGCGGGCTTTTCCAGCTATTGAGAACTCAGCACAGCTCCTCGTGGTGGCCAGCAGTGTTCCTCTAGCAGCAGAGACCAGAAAAAAAAAAAAAATTTTTTTTTTTTTTTTTTTTTTTTTTTTTTTTTTTCTTTTTAAATTAAAATTTTTCCCTTCATTTGTTTTGCCAAAAGTTCTGGCTAATCCTCAAGTTACTGTTTTGTGTTTAATAAAATTATTTTATTGTTTTTTTGTTTTCAAAAAAATTAAAAAAACAAAAAATACCTTTTTTCCCAATTTTAAACTAGTTTAAGCCAATTTTGGGACCCCGGGGGCTTTTTTGGGTTCCTTTTTTCTACCTTGGGGCAAATTTCTTTCCCCTTTGGGGGTCGAGCGTTTTGTCCCGGGGTGGTTTGGGTCTTTTTTATTCCTTTTGGGGTCATTTTGTTTTTCCCCCCCTGAAAAAGGGGGGGCTTTTCCAGATTGGTAGCAACTTTTTGGGGGCCCAAAGGGTTCCTCTCCGGGCCAAAAAAAACTCCTTTCCGTTTTAAGTATTTTTTTTGGCCGCTTTTTTGTTTCACATTTTTCTTTTACACAAAGGACTTTTTTCGGTTTTAAGAAAAATTTTTCCCTTCATTTGTTTTGCCAAAAGTTCTGGCTAATAATCAAGTTACTGTTTTGTGTTTAATAAAATTATTTTATTGTTTTTTTGTTTTCAAAAAAATTAAAAAAAATAAAAAAAT
>NC_056745.1:854075263-854107114 GCF_019279795.1 Protopterus annectens
AGGGGTCAGGGCTTTAACCAAGGGTTTAGACCCCAACATCAGCACACATGCATACATGCACACCGCTACACATGGAGGTGACACTTATCAGAGCAGATGATCTACCCATCTATTAATGTACAATACACAGTGATACGACCATTGCACCATGGTGGCTTGGTGTTAGAAACTGTGTAACTGTGCTTGTACCATGGATGACATCCATATGGGCTTACAGTAGGTTGGCAATGGGGGCGTTCACAGGGACGAAGAGGCACACAACATGGTATAGCCATCACATACACACACTGAAGGCAACCACAGGGGCTGTGCATACAGAAACACATACACAGTTGCCAATAGACATATTAGTAACCTTACATATCCACCTGTATGTACTATAGTGCTACGTACATATGACATGCTCCACAGAGATTATTTGCCTGGGACATAACACACAATCCCTTACAACAGGTAGTCTTTTGAATGCCTTCATGGATGGTGGGAAAACCCACCAGACATAGCAATTGGTCTAGTCTACTGCTCCTACAAACCTGCACAAGTGATAGAGTGACAGACTTTGTATCAGCATGATGTGTCAGTCAGGTACTATGTCTGATGTGGACATGTGTGTCGGTACAGTAACTGTGACATATTTGGCAATGATATCACAGGTACGCTCATTGTCAGGGGACACAGACCACATATAGGTTGCAAACATGTGGATATCCCACGTACATCTGTACAGATGAGTGGTACTGGCTGTATAGTGTTACATGGTGCATGTGAGGCAGATGACATTAACAGGGTCTTTAAAGTTATGCAGGCCTTAAAATACACAACAGCCACAGGGGATATGCTTCACACATACTACTCTAGTTGTCGGTATTGTGATTAGAACCCCTACCTATCTAAGTATTTCCACTATAGTATTATGCAGTTATTGCACATGCCACAGAGCTCAGAGGGCTGACAAGTGTATACAGGTACATCTAAGGTGAATGACATCAGCAGGCCTTGTAAAGTAGGGCAATGGGACTTGTCCTGGGTGGCACATGCCTCAAAATGATATAACCTAGACCCCCCAAGTATATGATTCTCACCCAACCACACATTATATCACAGTTGCCAGTATTGAGTTTAGAATCCCTACCTATCTAGTTATGTGTACTACAGTTATACACAGTTATCACGTGCCACAAAGCTTATAGGATTTCACAGTATTGCAAAGTATATCTAAGGTGATTACAGCAAGAGCCCTTGTAAAGTATGGCAATGGGAAATGTACTGGGAAGGAAGGGCATCAAAATACATTACCCTACAAACATACACACTTACAAACACATTCACACACACACACACACACACACACACACACACACACACACACACACACTTGGCTCAACTGAGTGTAGAATCCCTGCCTATTCAGTCATCTGTACTAAACTGTTAGTTATTACATGTGTCATAAAGCTTATAGGGCTTGGGCTGTGCAAAGTTACTTCTGAGGGCAATGACATCAGCAGTACTGCTAAAGTAGGGCACTGGGAAGTGTTGTGGGTGGGAAAGTCCTCAAAATACTTCAGCCTACAAACATACACACATTTGCCAGAACTGGAAATAAAACCCCTGCCTATCTACTGATTTGTAATATACTGTTACATAGTTATTGCACATGCTACAGAGCTTATCAGGCTGGGGCTGTGCTAAGGTACTTCTAAGGGGAATGACATCAATAGGGCTTCTAAAGTGGGGCACTGGGAAGCTTACTGTGTGGCAATGGCCTAAAACTATTTCACCTACAAACAAACACATTCACATTTGCTAGGTCTGAGAGTAGAACCCCTACCTATCTAGTTATTTGTACTATAGTGTTATGTAATTATTGTACATGCTACAAAACTTACAGGGCTGACAAATGCCCAAAGGTGCTTCTAAGGTGAATGACATTGGCAGGACTGCTAAATATGGACACTGGGAAGTGTACTGTGTGGGAATGGCCAAAAACTGTTTCACCTACAAACAAACACACATACTTACATTTGCCAGGACTGAGATTAAAGCCCCTCCCTATCTAGTTATTTGTAGTATAGTGTTACACAGTTATTGCATGCACTACAGAGCTTATAGGGCTGACATGTGTACAATGGTACTTCTACAGTGAATGTCAGCAGCAATTCTTGTGGAGTAGGGCAATGGGAAGTGTACTGAATGTGAATAGTCACCTAATACTTAGACCTACAGACACACACACACACACACACACACACACACACACACACACACACACACACACACACACACACACAAGCAGGTGATGTGATATTACAACATCCACCTCAGTACTGTTACATAATGGAGCTCGTCTTCATGCTGGCACATGCAACTAGTTACAACCAGTATGCCACTATCCACAGCAGGACATCACTTTATGCCATTCAGGGTATCTGTGTGTGTGACTCACTCTGTGTGTGCCCCCGTGTGTCTCCCTCTCTATCACTGTCTGTCTCTCTCTTCCCATATCTATGTGTGTGTATGCTTGACATATTATCGGTTGCCCATATATATGTCTGTGTATCACACACAACAGATGCAGATATATCACAATATGGGTCACCTACAGCTAGCTGAGGGCAATCCTGTCTGATGGGTGTGTAGGGACAGTTAAGGAGCACATAGCTGTCTGTCTGCAAAAACATATATACACAATACAGTTATATAGTCTGATGTGGGTTCCAACATAGCCTGTGATTCTCTAAGTGTAGGAACATGCCCAGTGTGACCTTCTATAGTGAGAGTGGGAATCCATTCTAGAGATAGGTGTACTCCAGTCTGGAGTTTGGTGTTCTACAGCCATACCTCTCAAAAGTAAACAGGACTTTCCTAGCATTGCTGGGTTTGTTGTAGCAGACTTTTTTCAGACATATCTCAAGTCTGACACTGCAGTGTGTTGTGTCATTACCTAGTGACAAACATCTTGAGATCATCACAGTGCTTTACCAGAGGAATACAAGATGTATGATGCACATACCAATATTATGAACTCAATTATAGACATTCTTGCCCAAAAAGGCCAGTTGAGAGGTGTGGCTACATTTGGTTGACTGATGAAGCTGGTAAACAGTCCAGCAACTTGGTGGTATACTGGCTGGGGATCTCCTACTTGTGTGGTATTCTTCTTACCTGAAAAGTCATATCCTGATGTGGTCATACCTCTGAAATGTACATTTTGTGGCTGATTGTCCAGGTGTTTGCCTAGAAGTTTCATCCAGTCTACTTAAACTTGTGTTTTTATGTCAATTTAGTTGCATATACTTGAAGACTGATGTTACAAACTAATGTAAGACATCAGCTTTTCAGACTTCATAACCTTCAGACACTTCCTGCTAATGCAAAATTCCTTATCCTACCAACTTTCTCAGTTTGTAAGGGCAAATATTTACAACATGTGCCTATCACTGTGCCTTTGTCCCACTTTTATGTATTACCCTGTCCAGATGTCTTTCTGTCAGAGGTTGGGAGGTATGGGTGTGGGTACAGACTGCATTCTACTGTGCAGAAATGTCCATTACATGTGTAGTATATTCCACATAGCACTGTGACTTCCAGGCATGTCAGTGGCAGAGCAGTACGGAGTACTGTGGTGAACCACTGACAGACAGTTGTGCATAGGTTGGTAGTTTGCTATGCCATTAGTAGGGTATTGGCCCTCAAACCCTTAGAACCCACACAGATGAGGGTGTAGCCCATGTTAAGACATGTCAGCATGCAGAGCTCCTGTCCAGCAGTGACACAGGTGGGATCACAGGACTGTATTCTGTGTTTCCTGTGCACTTATACAGGGAGCACATCAATAGGGGTATTGAGGCACTTGACTTGCTGTTGACAGGGAGTGTATTCACACCAACAAGCTGTACTGATATCACAGCCCAGGTTGATGCTGCACCTACAGGTTGATGGAGTGAGCCTTGAGTTCCAGATGTGCAACAGTCCCATCAAGGCAGGGTCTGGATTGCTTTGTATGGCAGACAGGAGTCACCTCAGCAGAATCTGTATGGAACAGGGTAGAGGGACAGTGCTATTAGCCTATCTGTGTAGGGTAGGTGCTTCAGGTTTGGGGTAAGGCCTTAGTGTTTGCAAGACCCTGGTTTGTGGAGTTAACATGGTCTGTGGTGTGTAGGTTAGAGGAGTTCTCATATGATCTTGCCTCTGAGGTATCCATTGTTTTGGTTTTGTTTTGTTGCGGACCTCCACATACATGGGTGCGTATTGTGTATTTGCAGGTGATGTTTACCGACTCCTTACACTGCATGGCACTTATGTTACAGCACAATCTGTTCTGGTGTGCACATTCTCCATTTATCTGGCCAGTGGTTCCCCTTCCCCTTACGTGTGTCTCTTTGTCCTTCTGTAGTCCAGTCACAGGCTTTGGCCACAGTGGCTGTTGTTATGTATTTGTAATTCTGATGTGGGTGGGGTACATGCCGTTACATCACACACAAGGTTGTGGACTTGACACCTGTGAGTGTACCTATTTAGCAAGTTATCCATCATTGCACCACTCCATTTGCTGTGGTCCTTAAACAGTTTGTGTTGCAATATGTTATTATGAGGCTACATGTGCGCCTAGCTGTCATACCATCACAGACTGACATCTGGAGAAGCCCAAATATGACAGTCAGACAAAGGCCCACACATCATGGTGACATGGTGTTAATAATGTTCTGCCAAACATGGACACTTGGGAGACCTGTTTGGTAATTGCTTGTTTGCTGTTATGGGTATGACGTCAGCTTCCCAACTGTCTGCCATTGCTGTTTTGATATCCTTTCTTGTTTTGCAAATAGTTGGCAGGGAAATGCAATGTTAGGACAAGCAGAACAGATATACAAGGCATACTTGTGCTCCTTCTGTGACAACCTGTGTCATTCCAGGGGTATGGCTGTTGGCCAGTGACATGTTGTCAGTGCTGACACAGAAAAGTGGCAGCCTTTTATACACTGGCATGTACCTGCTGTCCTAATAGGCACCATACCTCTCAACCTTTGTGAGCCAGACATCTGGACAAAGCCATAAGTACAGACAGAGGCCTAAATATAGGGACCATTTTTAAGTATTGGCCTTACAAACCTAGAAAGGTGATTCAGTAACAGGTTTTGCATTAGCATGTGTTTTTCAATATGGTATGATGTCTAACACTACAATCTGTCATTATTTTCTGACCTTAGTCTTACCTGATTTGCCAGTGAATTGCCAGACAACCACTACTTCATGATGTGCATACCACAACTGTGATGCTAACTTCTGGACATTCTACAATAGGTCTGTACAGTTGAAAGGTATGGTAGGCACTGTGTAGGTTACTCCAAGCTGTGTACTGTCCATATGTGTGCCCCCCTGTCCATGACTTGTCCAGCTTTCCTGGAATAACAGATACTGACATTTGGATAGTGTGTACAGCTCCTACTGTAGGTGTAGCTGACATGCAGATTAGTTAGCACTGCAGTTCTTGGAACATGGCATTGTCAACCATAGTACTGTATCTAGGCCACTATGACACAACAGCTGGAAGTATGCGCTGGCCACATCCTGACAGTATTAACCACACATGTACAGAGCTCACTGACCTCTGCATGTCGTGGACATGCAACAAGTTATCATGTAAATTGGGACAGGCCTGGCAATCTGTGCTCTGCTGCTATTTCCCTACAAACATACATATTACTGCAGTTCTATGGAAATATGTGTGTGGGAGGGGCACACCTGTCAACTGTACACATTTCCACAGACTGTGCTGATATTTGGTTTACATTTTGTACATTTTGGTTCCATTTTCATAGTATTGTACCCTGTATTGGAAACTAGTGGCATATCACTAAGGACCACAGGTCAGATTGTAATGGCATATTTTGAGTTTCAGACTTCTTACCCATCAGAGCCTTACTGCAACACCTGTTGTACTATCACTATGTAATGTCTGTAGGGGGGAGTGTTCATCAGTGTTGCCATTTGTGGGCCTTTGCCAGACATTTCTTAATGATTTTCTACAGCTGGCTTGCTGGGAGAGGCTGAGGGGGGAGTATGGGACTCCAACACTGCCATCCATGCCTGTGATCTATGACTCCCCAGTTAGTTGGTCACCCACATATACTGCATTGGGATTTGTCATCTTGGGTACTACTGCATAGTGTGGGGAGGCCAGTATTGGACAAATATTTCCTGGTGTCCCACATAGCTGTCAGTTGTCTGCTGCTGTCCCAGTAGGCCACCCCATTACCTTACATGCATGCAGTGATACCATAGCTATGCTACCAGAACATATTAATCCATTCATTTATTGTTAAGAAGGCTGGCTTACCTTGTGTCTGAGGCAGTTGTGAGGTTGGTGCTTGAGGGCTGCTATGTCAGATGCATGCAGTATACTGCCTATACATGGTAAGTTACAGGTAGTGTGATGTGTGTGTCATCCATTTTATTGTGTGTGTGAGTAGGAGAGAGGTGTCAGTCCCTGGGTCCCTACAGTGTCATTATGTGTGCTATGGGTTGCCTATTAACCATGGCCAGGGCATACTGGACACTCCTTCATCTGCCTAAAGTAGCTGGCTCAAGGGGTTCCTCCTCCAAGTCCCTCTGTGCCTGTGGGGACCTTGGCAATGATGGGGGGCTGTGTAGCCCTTCCCTGTGCTGTTCCTGCTGTAGCTGTTTCTGCAGGATCATATTTTGTAGCATGGCACATGCTATGAACATGTGTGCACATGTGGCTGGAGAGTACTGCAAGGCTCCACCAGATATGTCAAGGCAGTGGAACTGTGACTTGAGCATCCCAAACGCATGCTCTATAATGATCCTGGTTTGTGTGTGTGCCTCATGATGGTGTTCTTCATTGGGTGTGTGTGCATTTATGATGGGTGTCATCATCCACGGCTCCAGTGCATAGCCAGCATCCCCCACCAGATGGCCATATGCAATGTCCCTACTGGCAAATGCCTGGTACAGCTGTGACGAATGACAGATGTGGGAGTCATAATTGCTTCCAGCTCTGCCAGCACACACATTTATGATAATGCCCCTGGCATTGCACATGACCTGGCAGTTGATGGAGGGGGAAGTCCTTGCAGTTTACGTAGACCCTACCCTGTTCGCCGGGTGGTGCTTTGATGTGGATGTGCATGCAGTCTATCTCACCCAGTACCTCAGGGTAGTCTGCTACATGGTGGAAAAGACGTATATTGCTGGTCCTCTCCTCACGGGTGTTGGGGAAGTAAATATGCTCATGGCATATGGTAGCATGGCATCCAGGAATCGGTGGAGTACCCTGGATGCAGATGCCTGTGAGACCCCCATCATGTCCCCAGTAGGTCTTTAGAAAGTACCTGTAGCTAGACTTCTTAAGGCTACACATACCTTGATATCCACTGGGATGGGTCCCCCTCTGTTGGTTCTAGCTCTGAGTTGCGGCTGGCACAGCTTGATGATTTGCTGAAGTATGTCTCTGTCCACCCTGTAGCACTCTACTATCTCCAGATCATGTATCCCCTATTAAGTTACCCTGGGTCTGAATACTTCTCCTCCTCCTTGGCCTTTGGCAGTTGTCAGCATTATCCTCCTCACTGACCTCAGCCTCTAGCACATACTGATGGATCAAAGTGATGGCAACCCCTAGCATTTTGTTAGTTAAAATTCCCAGGTTTACTCCAATGGTGCAGAGTTTGTGGGAAAAACCAGACTGAAAGGTGTTTGCATACTTTATACTGGTGTGCTACAGATGCTGCCTGTGTGATTGGCTAAGTATGATACATTCCAGCTGCCAGCTATATTATTTATGGCTTTGAATTGGCCACTGTGAGTGGCAGAGGCATTAGTGGTAATTTGTATTGATTGCCTTTATTCTGCTATTTCCCTTTTTTTCTTTTCTTTTGGTAACATTTCCTCCCATGTTAAACCCTGCAGCCACCTGCCAGCTATATTACTGAGTGCTTTGAATGGCCCATTGTGAGTTGCAGAGTCCCATATTACTGATTTGTACTTCAGTTCCTTTATTCTGCTAGTTCCTTTTTTTCCTATTTTTGCTCTGTTTAAGCCCCATGGCCTGCCGCGCAAACAGTTGTAACTAAGGTAAACACTGCTGAGCTGTAAAGGCCCCCCCCCCAGGTGCGAACATGCTTATTGTTTATAAGCTCAGCTAAGCACAGCTATGCAACCTCAGACACACACCCTGGCTTAGCTGTCCTTAGCTGAGCACAAACAGGAGCCGTGGAGCTCCAATGTGCTTACACCAAGCATGATAGACCCCCTTTTCATGTCAGCTGCTTCTCCTGCTTACACAACTGCCTTATAGCTCCTACACGGTTAGGTGCAGTTAGGTAATGGTCTCCTTTTTGTGATTCAGTAAATCTCCCTCATTAGCATACCCCACTTCCTTAGTCTCTAGTTACAGCACTGCACCAGACCATTTCCCCTTTGTTCCCTGTTATTGTTTTCATTTTGCATGCTACCCACTATAATGGTAAAATGCAGATTTCACTTAGAAATATCTTTTCCCTTTTTTTTTTTCTGCACCCTCTCATTTGCACACTGCTGCACTATGGTTAAATGCCCAAAATTGGCCATAAAAAAGTTTTATTTTTGTAAATTTGCAATGCTTTTCCATGCCAGTGGCCATATTTTTGGCCATTGGCATGCCTAAGGATTAGAATATATGCTTTTGTTCATGCTGTCATGCCCCCGTTTTGATTTTTGCAGAAATGTACGCGGTGAGTAACCGAGTACATTTTTGCAAGCTACGCTATTCTGCCACAGATGCCTGCCTGCTTACTGGATCTCTGATTGACCTCATTTGCATTGTTTTCACCAGCAAATGAGGTCATTAACATAATTCAGTCATGTCCGTGGCAGAATAGTGCTAGCAGGCTTGTGCATGCCTCCAGCCTTGTTCACTGGACCACTGGGCGGCCATATTCCATCCAGCAGCTGCTGCACTATTTGTTATTGAAATCCGGGGATAGTCCATAATTTCATAGGGCTGTAACACATAAAGTGCCCAAGCTCCTTGCAGTATCTACATACATTGCTATGTAAAAAGAGTAGTACAAATAGACAGTAGATATGACAATTAAATCCTTTGCTTCATTCTTTTATTCATAAATGTGTATCAGAGAGGATCATGTACAAGTATGTTTGAAATTAAACAGACCACAACCATGGACTAACACAATGAAAATGAAAATCAACATCACAAATGGCTATGTAGCAGAATATTGTAAGCAACAAAATATTTTAGCTCTGAATAGTACGGCATTTATCATTATAATGTGATACCGTAGCTTCAAAGCTGCTTTCAGATTGCCTGCTTCACACCCAAATGCAGAGATCCAACCATACTGAAAGGTTGTTTCCATTGTGATATAACAATGCCCCCAACTGATCCGCTCATTAGTATATTAGTATGCAAATCACACATGGTCCATGTGCAAGAGAAAGGAGCTGGAAGCACTCATGAATTGGTCCTTGCTATCTAAGCAGAGTACAGAATAGTGTGCTTCTTGTCACCTTGTGTGGCTATGTAAGCAGAGTGCAGAATAGTCTGCTGCTGTCACCGTGTGCAGCTATGTAAGCAGAGAACAGAATAGTGCACTGCTGTCAACTTGTGCAACTATGTAAGCAGAGTAAAGAATAGTGCGTTGCTGTCACCTTGTGCTACTGCACCCATTCACACCTGTCCTTATCAGGGGTGGCTCATGCTATCGGACTACAGGACTGCAGCCCTCCCACCTAGAAACAAAAGAAATAAAAATAAATTGTGAAACATAAAATTTAAAAAAAAAGATTTTACAAGTACCGGAACTTCCGTGCATGCGCAGACACACTCAGACTGCCCCACAGATGTCCAGGAATCTGTGCAAACTCTGACTGCCTGAGGCAGCATTCCAGATACAGGGAAGGTATTTTCTGCCCCACAGATGCCCAGGAATCTGTGCAGTAGACGACCACACAGAGGAGCTCCGGACTGCTTGATCCACAGACAGGACCAATCAAAGCTCTCGCAGGGAGCACAGGACCAATCAGGAGAGAGGTAAGTTGAGTTTGAAGTATTGAAGTCGAGCTGGACCTTGTGTGTGGTTTGCAGTGAAGCATTGGACCTTGTGTGTGGCTTACAGGGAAGCACTGAAGTCAGTCGAGTGCATTCTAGACAATGGAGTTTTGCTGCTTCAATCAGGAGAGAGGTAAGGTTTGGTGTGTGTGTGTGTGTGTGTGTGTGTGAGTGTGAAATGCCCCTGTTAACACATAGTAGTGGGTAGAGATACTCAGGCTTGAACCCTGTACCTTGGATGCAGGTGGCAAGGACCTGAATTCCCTACCTACCACTATTTGTAAAACATTGCAGATTTTTGCCTCATATTTGTTCTGTTCCTCATAAAATCTGTGGTTTCTGTATCTTCAGTTTTCCTTGCAAAGGTTTGTAGTGCAGTGGTGCACTGGTAGCATTGTTGCCTGATAGCTACAGGTTCTCTGGTTTGATTCTTGTCTGGGGTGCCTTCTGTGTGGAGTCTGCATGTCCTCCCATCCCTTACAAAGATGTTTCTGGAGTGTTTCTCCCTGCTCTGCTGAAAATTGGTTTTGTTTTGTTCCAAGTCAGACTAGTTTCCTGGTTAACAAATGTTTATAAATAACAGGCATTTGAATTTCAGACTTCATATTTTTCGGAAAGTACATGGTAAAACAACATTTTATTCTAGCAATTGTCTAAGTTTATAACATGGATATTTGAAATTTGTTCATATTTTTGGGATTGTATTCTCCCATTATTGGCCTCGTCCAGATATTTTGTGCTAAGGTTGATAGCTATGGTGAGAACTGAATTCACTGAATGTTTGGGGGCTGTATTCCCCGCATTACTGGCTTTGTCCACATGTTTTTTGCTAAGAAGTTGAGAGCTATGGTGAGAACTGAATTTACTGAATATGTTTGGCAGCTGTATTCCCACATTATTGGCTTTTTTCAGGTGTTTTTTTTGCTAAGAGGTTGACAGCTATGGTGAGAACTGAATTCACTAAATGGTAGCCATTTAAGTTTGTCTTCCTCTGTTTCAGCTGATTTGGCATAGTGGTATGTTTCTCTGATTGTTTTGCACAGGGTCCTCTGGGTTCAAGACGTGGAAGTGAAATGTATGGTGGTAACACAGCATTTTATTCTAGCAACCTTCCAGCATTATACAAGCAATGTTTAAAATGTGTCCCTGTTTTTTGGCCTTTTGCCCCCCCCCCCCCAATAAATTTTGGCTTTTTCCGGATTTCTTGTGCTGCAAAGTTCAGAGATACAGCTGAGTGTTGAGTAGATTTTACAAGGAGCTGAGAGCTGCAGGGGAACAAAAGTTTAGTGCTGCTTATGCTGAGTCTGCTTGCATTGTTAATAGCACAACAGGTAGTGTACTTGCTTTTGATGCAGAAGGCTGTGAGTTCTACTCCCACAGTAGGTAGATGCATTGCTGATACTGTACTGTGTTGTAAAGGGGGTGGATGCTCCAGTCCTTTTTGGCAAAGATACCTAGTAACTATGAACCTGTTATCAGTTTGCCATCCATTCCCTATTGCGGTATTACTAGCTTATAATTTTTTAATGCATGCAACATAGGCAATTTATTCTTCAAAGGCAACAGGCACTTTATTTGTAGATGAAACAATGACATATAAAGTTGTTTGCTAGCAGCAACTTCTTTATTAGTTACAGATTTCTTTAATATGGATTTTACTACTTCAGGGATTGTGCATATTTACTGATACTGGTGGACTATAGAAGGTTGAGTAGACATTTTATGATGGAAATGTTCTGAATAGGGCAGTTTTGTCATTGGTGCATGCATTTTGTTTCATTGTTTACTGGGAAAATGTTCAAAACAATACATTTAAAATGCCCTCTAACAACTGTACTGTATTGTACAAGGAATATAATGTAATACAGTCAGGAAGGTGTATCAAAGAGCATGTGTATGTTTCATGTTCAAGGGGCCTATGATTTTGAAAATAGCCCAGAGTTAATCTGTATCTGCCACTGGCAAAATCTATTTTCTTTGAATGTGGGTTTCAATGCTGTTTCAATGAATGTGAGTTTCAAGGGCAGAGAAGTTTTAATGCTAAGTCTATTTTCATTGTGAGACTGCATTGCTTTGTTTAACAGATATCTATTAGAGTTTGTGCTGTAAAATGCGAAATAAAACTTTCAAATGAAATCTAAATCATCGCAGAAGTAAATCAGTATGTACATTACAGTGTTTATGGTAAATGGGGCAAAATAACCAAGGAATGGTACATTGGAATGGCTGCAAGGGGTGGTTCCATTCGACCATGATTTTGTGTGTGTGGGGGGGGGGGGTAGCAAACTCAGACAGCCCCGGCTGAACTATACCTCTCAGTTGTCCATATTTTTGCAGAATGAATAGATATTTGCGTCTTATTTTTGGTTTGTTCCTCATAAAATTTGTGGTTTTCTAGCAAATCATTTAGGAATGAAGTCACTAAATGAAAGACATTGAGTTTCAGAAGTCATAACCTTCAGAAAAATGCATGCTAATGCAAGACCTGTTATTCTATCAACTGTCTTAAGTTTATACAAGAGCAATTTTTAGTAGTGTTTGAATCTTCCCCCAATATATTTGGCCTTGTTCAGATTTCCTGCATTAAGAGGTTGAGAGGTACGTGCAAATCACTTTGTAGAATTAGGAATATCCAAACCACTCAATTGTCCCCAATTTTGGCTCAAAATGTTGCTCTCCCCTAATAATCCCTCCTCAAAATGGCAATTTTGGAAGAAAATGTGGAGGGTTTACTATTATATAGAACTGTAATGATCAGAGTTATAGATTACTTTTATTTCAGAAATGCATGTAGATTCTCTTATTTTGTTAGCTGCTCAAGTTAACAGTGTTAATATTAAAATGTTGTTCCTTTTTTGACAGGTTCCCAGCTGTATTGTGTGGCAACTTTATATTTTTGCATGACATTTTTGGTCTGTTTTTCATAAAATTGTGGTTTTCTGGCAAATTAGCGGCAAGTCATTAAAGATTGAAGTTAGAAAATAATGGCAGACATTTCAGTTTCAGATTTCATACCCTTCAGAAAATTCGTACTAATGCAAGACCTACTACTGCTCTATTATCTAAGTTAATAAGAGCAAGATTTAAAAATTGTCTTTATTTTTGGGCCTGTGTCCAACTTCTAGTTCTATGTATGGCTTTGTCCAGATTTCTTGCTCTGAATTTGAGAGGTATGAGTGTCAGAGCCATCACCATCAGCCAGAGACATTTCAAATTGTGACATACTTGTTGCACCACACTCCTCATTGTAGTAGCTCTGGATGTGTCCAAGGAAGGCAAGGAGCAGTTATGCAGTGTAAGTGTGCAGAGTATTCCCCCATCCAAGGTAGACCACAAGTACGACCGTGGCTTTTCATCTGTCCTTGATTTTGCAGAATGTTCTGTTTTTTCTGTCATATTTTTATACTGTTAATTTATGCTTCTTATTATTCAGGAAATGCATGCTGTCACAGTGCCCTGTTGCTCTGTTTAAGTAGCAATGATTTAATGAACATCAGGTAAGCTTGTCTGAGATTGTAAGATGCAAGTAAGCTTTAATAAGTATACTGTTAAAGAATTACCAGCATTGAAAGCCTTTTCATTGTTGCCATGCGGAGAATATTTACATAACTAGATAATGTATAAGCCTTGGGTATTGAAATGCATATGACAGTATTTGTAATAAAAGGACAGGAGTACAGTATTTTCAGAAGCTCATTACATTTGTTGGAGACTTGCAGTCATCTTTTGTTGGAGACTTGCAGTCATCTTTGCAGGCTTTACCCGTAAACTAAACAGAATGCCAATCTATCATGTGTGGTCCATAACTTGTGTAGGAATCCGTTAAGCAATTTATCTTGAGCTTGTTTCTTGTTTGCTGTTCATTTTTACTTTGATCATATCTTCCCCATGAAACAAGTAGATAGTTGTGTCAGGCAGCAGGTCTTTTGGATAAGAAACATTTTTACAAGTGGGGGTATCACAGAGATTGCTACTTTCAGCATGTTACTTGGTAATTTTATAAAGCTGAATATAAATTATAATTAGAACTGCAGTGCAATGAGTAGTGGTTTGAGTTGAGTGCTGCTTGTTTTTTTATACTTGATTTTGACTGGCATTCCAGTAATGTATTTAAAAAGTAATTTATTTTTTCATGCCGCACAACCTGTTTCTATCTGGATATTAAGTAAGTTGTCATGTAGCCAATGCATTGAAATATTTTTTTTCTACTACACTTCATTTTGTCTTGATTGGACTCTCGTAATGACTGTTTGGCACCCAAGGCAGTGTATTTAATTAAAGTTCCAGTTATTGTGGTTTTGAGCATAGCTCCACCCCTTTCTAGTTGGCCACACTCCTTCCCATTGGCCCCACTCATTCAGCTGTCTCCTGCAGCCCTCCTTTAATTTGAAGTCAGCAGCTGCCACTGGTCCTTATACTGTGTGTTCATGCATTTTACATTAGACAATCACTTTGCTGTGGTTGTAGAGAAATCTACATACAGAGACCTTTTTTTTTGGTATAAGAAATTATTGATTTGATTTACCCTCTGTTACTGCAAGCTCTGACAGAAGTTGGGAGCAGAACCGACATAAGATGTGATGCAAAAACAGAAATGCTGGCTTTTCACATGCTTTCAGTGAAAAAGTACACAATTTGATTTTTTAAAATGGTTTCTTGGGGTCGAAATGTTTAGATTAAGCATATTAGATGAACCAGGGAGTAATGTGTGCTGTCTGTGCATGCTGTACAGTGCAAGTCCATGTTCATTGTGCAAGAGGTCCATATGTGCATAGAGTTACATTCAGTGCAACTTTTATCATGAACTGTGTTAATGTCTAGACCACATACCAAAGAAAGTTCACACAGTGCCTGTTCACAACTATGAATTAGCTCCAGAAATTCCCCAGTTTAAAATTAGTTCTATGTCTATCAAGATACCCAAATACTTTAAAATATCTATTTTATCATCTGGTCCTTGACTGTTTATAACTTCTTTACACAGAAGACTAAGTGAAGAAATAGTAGTTTGCTCCTGTCTGTTGTTAATAGCCCAATTTTTAATTACATTGGACCTTAGTTCCTGTTCATGAAAGAACATTTCCTTCATATTAACATGATGGAATAGGATGGACTTGTCAGCATATCGGATTGTTTCAATTACATCTGCATGCCAGGACATTTCATTTGCATATAATGAATATACAAGTGGCCCAAGGATGGATGCATTATAGGTAAGTACTGGGCTAGCTGTCCTTGTGGGACATTTTAAGCCTAAACAATTTTCCTCAAATGTGAGAATCAAACCCTGTGCCTTGTGTCTGTGAAGTAAACACCTTCACCATTATGCCAAACCCCATCATTGGGGTATTGCATTCTTGAAAATAAATATCTAATAAAAGATGCAATGACATTGCCTGCATTCTCTCAATTAGATAATTGATGAATCAATTCAATCATCTAGTGTGGCAACTAATGACTTTAAGTTTACTACTCAAGATGCTATTATCAAGAAGCCAAAGTCCAGAAAAACATCATCCATGTACTGACCCTGTCTAGGTAATGACTAATTATATCAGTAAGGATCATGTCCATGAACAGTTCAAAAACAAGCAGTGTTTTAAACAGTATGTTGAAAATGTGAAGGTTATCTATTAACTATCTGTGAACTATGTTCTCAAGAACTTTAGCCAGAAGAGTTAAAATGTTTTTGGTGCAACAGTTCTCAACTCTGTAGACATCACTGCCTTGAGAAGTAGGATGGACTTGAATATTTTCTAGATGCCAGAGATAATTCCTTCCAGAACAATTCTCCTTTACAGTATAGTCACTGGACGAGCTACCATCCATCCATCCATCCTCGACCCCTTTTCCCATTTTTGCACGTGGAGTAGGGGTGTCACTTCCACAGTAACAATCATCTCGAGCCAAGGATTACATCACTGGGTGGATAGCCCTGCTGTGGTAGTTCATTCGCACCACTCACTCGCGCACACACACTCACCTTTGGCCAATTTAGACTGTCTAATCCACCTACTGCATTTCTTTGGAATGTGGGAGGAAACCGAAGCAACCAGAGGAAATCCATGTGACCATAGGGAGGACATGCAGATTCTGCACAGAAGGCACCCCAGCCAAGAATCGAACTGGCGAACCTCTGAATGAACTACAAAGTCAGCTATTTGTCATAGCAAAGATAGAAGAAAATTGTCAGATGAAGACAAATTGTTGAGCAGGTTCCTTATGGCCATCATGCTTATTAATTTGTTTTTCATAAGTCTTTCTAGTAGGATCAAAATGTATGTTTGTAAATTACTTGTTTTTTTACCACAGTTTCTGCGTTGGTCCCCAGAACCTTTTTCAACAAACATATCTGGCTCACTTTGGTGGGCATACAGAACAAAGTGTAGGAACATCTTTCTACTCCAAGTACAATGCATCACTAATCAGACAAAAAGCAAAAAGATACATTGTGCACCAACATGCTCTCTGAACTATTGAAATCGTTTAAAAAGAAAATTAAATAATAAATTGATTACTTAATTATTTAATTAATTAATGTAAATGTGTTGTACTGCCTGTGTTCCTTTTGGTCTGTTCGTCTATATCATGTATGCATTAAAGTGAGATGACTCACCAAGAATCTTGACCAGCTGTCAACTGCTTCAATAGCTTAATAATAGAGCAGATAGAAAGGTAATCCTGGGAGTCTAGGTTCAGTTCTTTGCCAATTTTTAACACTTCATTCCTAGATTTAGACTTTTACTTCTACAAGCTTCTGCTTCATACAGAAGTTTATCTAAGCTCTGTTTCAGAAAGCATGTTGATGTATACTCTTTTTTTTCTTTGACTCATTATTTTTTTTTTCTTGTACTGGACACTGGTACTAACATAGTTACCGTATTTGAGAAAGAAGGAAGATGGTATCCTTAAGTGGGGAAGTTGAAAGATGCAGGTAGTTCCAAGATATTTTTTGATTTCAGACAACAATCAATTGGTATGGCTTAGTGGAAATGTCAGTTAATTTCTGAAGTAAGCAAGTTTTGCATCAGAAACATGTATATTGCTAGTATGTTTAGTTCCCTGTAGACATATTTCACTGAGGTGGACCATAAGGCTTCCATTTTTTCAGACTAGATCTTTTGCTTCCAGTTTATAAGTCATTTGAAGGTCAAGAACACTGGACATTTCTGTCCCTATCTGCAGCAGCTGAGAAGTCTTATACTGAAGGCTACACAAATTGTGAGTGAAGAAGTCTAAGCCACAGTTTACATTATGAATACAGTAGACTGGTTTCAGGTAGGTAACAGCAAGTTAAATATACAGACTGCATTCCTTGAGGAAAGAGATGCACCTGCCCTAAACTAGTACTGAAGTAGTGTGTCCATCATGAAGGACCCTAGGATACTTCTAGGCAGCTACTGCTTAGGCCATTATCTAGCAAAGCAAAGGAGGCATGTATGTTAGGGGAGCTGACATTATCTGCATTTTGGATGGATTTCAAAACTGTTTTGATCAAATGTTTGGTTTACTTTAAAATAAATAAAAGGGCATTAAGTATAAAGTTGATTTTTTTTTGTGGGGACAAAAGCCTTCACTCCACCCATGGAGGTGACCTTAGCACCCCCTGACACTGACTGTAACTGATTTTATTCACTGCATCTTACAGAAAGGGCCATGTTTTTCCAAAGTAGAAACCTCATTCAAAGAAAGTAAAATTCAAACAAATCAGAAAGTCTCTACTCAGATGATCAGACTACAGTAATACTCACTTTGATCATCGATTCAATAGTTGAATGATTCCCTTTAGGACGACAAAAGCTCAAAAAGCATAGACTAGCTATATGAGATCACTAGATCACTATCATGTGAGCACTTTCGTATCTGTCAGCTAAAGTCTCCTGGGAAAATAAAATGTACTTGTCACAAATGCATAAAGTTATACTTCTGCTAGCAGGAGGGTAAGAAACTTAAGAAAAGATGGGGGGGTGCATAGACTGCAAAACCAGAACAATTGTAGCATAGTGGCAGTTAGTCCCTGTAAGGATAGTAGCACAGGACCTGACAAGCAAGAGTTAATAGCTAATGAAAAGCATGTGCAAACAGGCTTATTTAAGGCCCAGTGCAATGCTATTAGGCAGAATTATTATTTTATTTTTACATTTTACAGCTGTATTACATCTTACTTCTAGTTCATCAAGGATGCAATCTATCAACAGCCATTTCTTCACCTGCCAATAGGTCAGAAAATTATGCCAAAATATCTTTCTGCAGTTCACTAGAATGTATATGCTTATTTCCGAGACTGAAAAACAGTAGAGAAAAGGGAAAACCCCACCGTCACTGATAGGGGTTTTGGCACAATGCCTCTGATCTATTGGCAGTTGAAGAAATGGTTGTCGATAGACTGACTGCAACCCGGATGAACTAGAAATAAGCTGGTAAGATGAGATACAGTTCTAAAATGTAATAAATAAATAAAGCAGAGCATTTTTAGAAATTTGGAATTTTAAAATTAGTATGTATACCCTGCCTTGCCCATGATACAACAACCTAAGGAAATAAAATCTAAGAGAACTGTTAACAGAAACCTGTCTCATATGCTTGAATGAGAGACTGCAGCTGGTTCCGGAGAGCCATGAATGTAAGAAGAAAATATCCTACCCACACATTTCTACCTTAGTCTACAGAAAAGACTACAGCCCAGCATCTGATGACCTAGGCTGTCTTGAATAGATATAAGGCCTCAATAATTCTTTTTGACAGGCACAAGTCATCTCAGGTAGGGCACAGAAGGTTAATGACATCTGGCCACAATCCGCAGCCAGCATAAGTCTCCCAACACAGACAAAATCTGAAATGCTCTAGGTGAATCACACAATCACCTAGCAGCATCACTCTTTACCTGCTGTAGGCATAACACATCACTATTTGACAGTCATAGGTAAAGAGCATTGCAGTAATCCAGCTGGGATAACACTAGTTATCCCAACATTTTAATTTTATCTTACATGAATTTCATACTCAAAAGCTGGTCACATTGATTCATTTAACAGTAGCAAGCAAAACTCCACCCCCCATGTCAGAACATGAAGTACTTGATCTAAGCAATATACTTTGGATGGAAGCACAGTGTTAACAATGGCTAACCTTTGGCCCCTAAGTGTCAGCCTATCATCAAGAATCACACCCAGATCATGAATTTGAGAAACAAATTCCAATGGATTCCCACAACAGACACAATCATTCTGAGAACTCAGGACTATTTGAGAGATGGGCAGTGGTATACACTAGCATTGCATCGATCTTGGCTGGATTTTGTTTTGTTTGATTACACATCATCCAGTCCAGGATGGTATCCATATAAACTTCCAAAGGAGAGAAATCAAGCACAATCATTGCTAATAAGGAGACAAATAGCTGACTATGATCAGCATATATTTGGTAAAGAATATACCTGCTTAACATGACCACCCTTAGTGGCAGCATGTATACTGAGAATGAGAGGACCCAAGTTCGAATCCTTATGTACATCACTCTCCAGTGTATAACAGTCAAAGGGATTCATCCATGGCACCTCACCCAGTGTACATGCAGAGAAATAAGACCAGATTCAGTCCCAAACCATACCAGATAGCCCACAGTGCATCAGTAATTACTCAGCCAAGATTACTTTATCCACATTGTCAAAATCCACCTACAGCAATCAAGCAGGAACAAGGTTTAATGCTTTCCTTAATCTCCCACTATCAGGAGGTCATTAACCACAAACACAGTTTGACATAAGCACGTTGCATACCTGACAGAGTTTGCTATGCCGATAACTGCGACTGCGTACTAGCATGGACGTGCTTGTTGGCTCTACAATTACTAATACGCTTGTAGCTGAATACATTGATATGCATGGAATTCAGGAATCTCTCATGAAGAGATTATAGATAAATGCGAATGACCCAATAATAAAATGAACTGCCATTTTAATAAGGTCATGGAAGATGAAACCATACAGAGAATATTCCTAATCAAGAAGTGAGTGCAGAAGGTGCATAACCTCACACACAAATCTTCCTGAAGATGAAGAGAGGTATGTGTGGAGAGTCTAGTGGAAGGAATTGCAGAAAGGATCGGCAGAGTAATTCTTTGTAATGCCATGCTTAAATAATACTTCAAAGTGGGAGGATGTGGCTTGTATTTCAGTCTGAAATATCATTGTGTGGCTGAGAGATACATTCGCCATGCATCCTAATGTGATCTGGCTGTATGATCCATGCATCCTAATGTGATCTGGCTGTATGATCCATGCATCCTAATGTGATCTGGCTGTATGATGCATGCATCCTAATGTGATCTGGCTGTATGATGCATGCATCCTAATGTGATCTGGCTGTATGATCCATGCATCCTAATGTGATCTGGCTGTATGATCCATGCATCCTAATGTGATCTGGCTGTATGATGCACATCTGCCAAAGTGCATATGATTGAAAGCTTACCTGTCTAACTGACATAAGCAATCATTGCATAATTTATTTATTTTATTTGTTTACTGGGAAACTCCGACTGGACAGGTTGCCCATTTTCAGCAGAGCATTGGGGAGGAAAGCCACAGTATAACTACAAATAGTTTAAGACATCAATATACATAACAGTTTTCTGGAAAAAAGAGCTCAACTTAAGGCAGTAGCCATAGATATACACATTATAGCTTGAGAGAATATCTTACAGTCAAAAATAATTGTCATATCATATAACTTCTCAACTTAATAAAATAACAGAGATCGTTGTATATATGTAGCAAGAATGCCATTTCATGAAAAGAAAACAGAGAAGGGTGGTGTGCTTAATCCCTTTGGTAACATAAGTACAGTGGGCACCAATTAGTTGAAAAGATTAGAATAGGTTAGGCTGAACTTCTAAATGAAAAAACTTGAAAAGCAGTTGTAGAAGTAGGGTGATTTGTAAGAAACAGAAACACTTTAGTCATAGGTGATTCTATAGTCCGTCACACTGATGTCCCACTCACCAGGTTGAACAAGGAGAAAATTACAGTCAGCTGCCTGTCGGGTGCCAGGAACCACCACATAACTCATGCACTCAAATCACTCCACAACAAGCACAAATATGACTCTGCCATTGTCCATGTTGGAGTGAATGACTTGAGACGTACCTCCCTGGACTACATGAAAAGAGACATGGAAGAGCTCTCAGATCATGTGGCCCAGGCAGGTATGACCCTAGCCCTGAGTAGCATCCTGCCTTCGCCCAGAATGATACCACAATATAAGGACAAAATGATTGACTTCAACAATTGGCTAAGCTTCTGGTGTCATTCAAAGGGAATCCAATATCTGCCTGCCTAGGACGACATGATCGACAGACCACGATGCTTTGCCAAAGATGGTCTGCATATGTCGCCCCTGGGATTCAGGTTACTGGCTAAGGCTCTTACCACCCCTATAGTGCCTTTTTTAGGCAAAGTTCAAAGGACAAAACCACCACCATAACAGGTACAAGCATTCAAAATCTGAAGGTAATGCTACTCAATGCTAGAAGTCTAAACCTCAAAATGCACTCTCTCGAGGCACTCCTAAAAATGGAGAACATCGATATCTGTGCAGTAATTGAGACCTGGCTCAAGGCTCCAGAGAGCACCCCTGCAATACCAGGCTACAACTCTTACCACACTTTTCGGCCACCAAACCAGGACCAAAACACTAAAGGTGGAGGAGTGTCAATATTCACCAAGGATATTCACACCACCAGGCTAGTTGCCCAACACAATGCATCTGAAATTCTCCAGGTGCAACTAACACTAGGTAAGACTGAAATCCAAATTGTAGCTTGCTACAGATCCCCCACCATACCCCAAGATTCTCACTACACATTTCTAAACATACTGGAAAATATTAAGATAGAACCAAACAACCTAATACTGGGTGATTTTAACTACCCTGCCATTAACTGGGAAAACTACTCATGTACCAACACCTTTGTCCAACGGTTCTTGGAATTCATAAATTCCAACGCCCTGCATCAACTAATCCATAGTCCCACCAGGGGCTCCAATAACCTAGACCTGGTCAATACCTACTTGGGAAATTGATGCTCTACAACTATGGTCACCCCCTCGTTAGTCAGGTCTGACCATAAGCTAATCACCCTTAACATCCACATCCCACCCCCACCCCCCAGTAAGGAAACCTCCATAAAAAACTTCTACAAAGCCAACTTCATGCTACTCAAGCCAGAAGTGACAAACTTCATGACACCCATGCAGACGGGAACTGAAAGTTCAACTGCTGAATCCTACACTAAGGCACTGTACGAGCACATCCACTCATGCATGAATCGTGCCATCCCAAATAGAACCAAGATGCTCTCATCCAAAAAAAGGAAGCCAGTCTGGTGGTCCCCTGCCATAAACAAACTTTACAACAAAAGGAAGAAACTGTTGCAGAAAAGAGGAAAATCCCAGGATGCAAAAAACTCCCTTACCAGCCCCAGTAAAAAACTGAGATCCCTCATAAAATCCTCCAAAGCTAGTTACGAAAATCAAACTGCCAAAGATTCCAAAGACAACCACAAGGCATTCTATAACTATGTCAAGAATCTAAATGGCAATGCTCAGATCTGCTCTGAGCTAAAACAGAATGGCATTAAATATACTGATCCCAAGCATATTGCCAATATCCTGGCAGATCGATTCAGTGCCAACTTCACCCCCCTCTCACCCCCTAAATGGCCCATCTCAATACCGGAAGATTGCCAAATTCCGGTAATAACGGCCACGCTGGTAAAAAATGCACTGTCCAAAGCTAAGAATACAGCATCCATGGGACCAGATAACATCCCGGGCTGTGTACTACATGAACTACAATATGAAATGGCACCTCACCTAAGTGTCATGTTTAATCATAGCCTCACCTCATGTTTCATGCCCACTGAGTGGCGCAGAGCTACAGTTATCCCACTCCACAAGGGGGGATCCACCTTGGATCCCAGAAACTACCATCCCATCAGTCTGACAAGCCTTATCAGCAAGGCCATGGAGTGTATTATCATAGAACTTATAAACAAAGACATTGGCAACCTTCAAACACTGGACCCCACCCAGTTTGGGTTCGTGAAGGGCCGATCTTGTCTTCTGAACCTGATTGACTTTTTCTAATCAGTCTCCAGAGCCATGGACAAGGGTAAGGTGGTTCACACAGCTTATCTAGACCTTGCCAAGGCCTTTGACACCATCCCCCACTCTGGAATCATAGATAAACTTACTAAGCTGGGCATTAATCCCTACATCACCCAATGGGTTGCTAACTGGCTTACTGATAGAACCCACACTATAAAGGTAATAAAACCACAACAGGCACCCAAAGAGGCAGAAGGTAATAATAAAACACGAGCCTGTAGGTGTAAGCAGCAGCAGGTTTAATCACATAAATGCCACACAATACAAAGCGTTTTCGTCCACCAGACTTCCTCAGATGTAAAATGAAAGAATGAATGAAGACTGTGCCTGCTTATATACGCCTCCCAATCTAATTAGTAGTTAAAACAATTGTTTAATTGACACCAATTAAATCCTGTAACTAAAATATTCATGACAACCTTTTCCACAAATACAGATGAAAGTAGATAAAAACATGCACATTTTTTTAAAAGAACTTTAAAATAAATATATAAATACTAAAACCATCACAATATGTTGGACAGATAAATAAACTTGAATCAAAAACCAACAAAAAGAAACAAAAAGAGACAAAAAGAACTTGCAAAACATTGAGTACTTATTTTATAGTTTTGCAGCTCTCATTTTTAAAATAGGGGCAATGGATATGTATTCATTCAGCCCTGGGAATCTGTTAGCTTCCAATAACAACTGCCAAAATATTTCTCTCACCTCTATCCTATTTTCCCACGGGCCCCCCCCTCACATCACATTGCACCTTCTCTACAACAAAGAAGCCCCATTTTGCTTGGGGACATGTCAGTGTATGCTTAAACAAGGCATTTTTAATATCTTCGACTCTAATAGCACATAAATGCTCATAAATCCTCCTTTTGAGTTTACGAGTAGTTTTTCCAATGTAAAATGCACCACAGGTTTTACATAGGGCCAAATAAATCAAGCCTTCACTATTACAATTGGAAAAACTACTACTCTGAATCTGATGGTCTCTTGACAGGATGTATACAGAATCCTGTCTAAGTATATATGGGCATTGGGCACATGCCCCACATTTGTAGGTTCCCAATTTCTTACATGAAACAATAGAACCATTATACTCCAGCAAATCCTTGAGGTTCCTGCCTTTTTTATATGTAAATCCTAGGGTGTTGGTAAACAAAACATCCAACTCTGAATAACACCTAAACCTGCTCCAGTGTTGAGTAATAATGTTTTTAACCCTAGAGGTATTCTGATTATAAAACATCACATAGTTACCCCCAAGGTTTCTTGATTTCATCCCTGGTAACGTCACCCCGGTTGTTGTGTGGTACCCTGCACATTTATTGGTACTATCACACTTGTATCTCCTGTTCCCAAAATAGGGGCAAACCTATCCTTTCTCCCATTCTTTACTTCCTCCAAAACCTCATCAATTAAATAGTTAGGATACTTCCTAGATATAAACATTTCTTTGACTCTCTGACTTTCGTCTTCGAAGTCCGAGTCCAAAGAGGTCATCCTACAACTACGGACAAATTGTCCCTTGATAATACTTCTCTTCTGTTTAAATGGATGGGAACTAGTGAAATATAGGTACGAGTTAGAAAAGGTTTCCTTTCTATATACATTAGATGTAAACTGCTGCCCCAGGATGTCTTTTTTAATAGTGACGTCCAGAAAGTTCATATAGTCATGTGTAATATGGGAAGTAAATTTCAAAAAAGTAGTGGTATGGTTTAGATAGTCTATGAATTCTGTTAACTTTTCCATACTACCTTTCCAAAAAATGCAAATATCATCCAGGTAACGTTTGTAATATACCCAATATTGTGCATATTCAGACTGGAACACAAACTTCTCTTCCCAAACCATGAGCACAATATTGGCATAAGTAGGGGCACAACTTGCCCCCATGGCCACTCCCTGGATCTGTTTAAACAACTCACCCTCAAAAAATATAAAGTTGTATTTCAATACCAAATCCATCAACTCTGTGTAAACCAGAAAAGTATTGTGGTCAAGCTTTCCATGTTGGTGAATGGCATCCTGGAACCATTCTGACCCTGTAGAATGTGGAATCACATTAAATAAATCCTGAATTGCCCCTATTTTAAAAATGAGAGCTGCAAAACTATAAAATAAGTACTCAATGTTTTGCAAGTTCTTTTTGTCTCTTTTTGTTTCTTTTTGTTGGTTTTTGATTCAAGTTTATTTATCTGTCCAACATATTGTGATGGTTTTAGTATTTATATATTTATTTTAAAGTTCTTTTAAAAAATGTGCATGTTTTTATCTACTTTCATCTGTATTTGTGGAAAAGGTTGCCATGAATATTTTAGTTACAGGATTTAATTGGTGTCAATTAAACAATTGTTTTAACTACTAATTAGATTGGGAGGGGTATATAAGCAGGCACAGTCTTCATTAATTCTTTCATTTTACATCTGAGGAAGTCTGGTGGACGAAAACGCTTTGTATTGTGTGGCGTTTATGTGATTAAACCTGCTGCTGCTTACACCTACAGGCTCGTGTTTTATTATTACCTTCTGCCTCTTTGGGTGCCTGTTGTGGTTTTATTGGTTCCTGGTTCTGTGGCACCCTTTCCTTGGAGTTTTTGGATTACACTATAAAAGTAGCCGACTCCAAATCCAGCTCCAGACAAGTAACAAGTGGAGTATCTTAGGGTTCAGTCCTGGGACCGCTTTTGTTTGGCATCTACTTCTCTGAAGTACAGACCAACACTAAGGGACTCTGGCTAACAAAGTTCACAGATGACTGCAAAATGGGAGCCATTATTGAATCCCCAAATGATGTGGATACTCTACAAAAGGGCCTTACAGAAACAGATGCTTGGTGCCAGTGCCATGGGCTCAAGCTCAGTGCCAAGTAATGTATAGTTATCCCCTTTGGGAAAAAAACATGTACCCATGAATTACCATATAGGTGGCAGTACACTAAACACTGAAAGTGTGATAAGAGACTTAGTGACACAGGTGGACAGTGGTCTCACCTTCAATAACCACATTGCCACAACAGTCAGGAAATCCTTCTATGTGGCACACCTCATCACTAAGGGCTTTTCATCCAGAAAGAAAGGAGGTCATTGTCCCACTGTACTCATCCCTCATTAGACCCATTATAGAACACAACGCCCCATTTGGTATGTACCTCTCAAGACATCTGCAACAACTGGAAAGGCCGCAGAAATATCTCACTAAAAAAATCACAGGCCTAAAGCAGATGCCCTACGCTGACCGCCTTAAAAAACTCCAGCTATACTCTGTCACATATCGTCTACTCAGAGGCGATCTCTGCTTAACATACAAGCCCATGTCAAACCCAGAGCTGTTGGACATGCTAGACTTAAAGAAATCTCAATCCCTCAGAGCCACATGCTCCAGGGATCTAAACCTTGTCATCACAATAAACAAAACATGCTAGAGGGATATGTTCCTGACTCAGAGACTCCCCAGACTCTGGAATAGATTGCCCATACATGTCAAGCAGAGTGCTTCTTTGGCCCTCTTCAAAAGGAACCTTGACGATTGGATGGGAGAAAGGAAATTCATCCTGGGGATCACGTCAGTCACCCTGCTAGACACGGGTCCAGGGAAGTAAATAGTGTGGGAAGAAATAGCCAGGGAATTGTTATGGCTAGGCTTGTATAGGCCCTAGGGCTGATAACCTAGTACCAACCTATGAACCTATGAACCTATGAACCTATGTGTTAGTTTGCATAGCCCGAGTCAGAGTAGTTGCTTTAGCCTGGCACATTACTCCAGTACCTGACATAAATATGCTTCAAAGGTGTGAAATTTTGTTAGACCTAAAACTGTTTACTGGGGTGTATATGCTTCCCCATTACTTCATTTACTAATGACTGATCACAACTCTATTAGAAATCAACAGTAAAGTAATGGTACCCATGAACATTGAGCTGTTTATTAAACAGTCATATTTACTAAGACATCAGTGATCTACATATTAATATTGTCAGTATATTAAAATTGACTCGTATGTACACATCAACATCATTTTATTATAGCAACATAACCTCCTAGCACACTTACAACTGCAATATTATGCAGAACTGATATAGAGTACATAACTAATACTAGTAAAAGGGTTTCATAAGTCTAATATAGAGATAAATCAGCTAATGAGCACACAGTAAAAATGCAATAACCAACACAAAAGAATGCGGACACATGGAAATAAATTGTGGTGATCTATTTCTTTTTACTATGTACCCACATGATCCTTCATCGCTGTATTAGTTTAAAGAAGCACAATAGTCGTATCGGTTAAATATTCTACATCAGTCATATGATGCTTGTGAAATCGTGCATTGCAGTATTGATTAAGAAATTTGCACATGCAACAGTGATAGCTATGTTCCCTGATGTGTTTGCAATATTTGTGCTAAAGATTGCCTTTAATATGTGCATTTTTTCTATATTAGTGCCATCAAGACTTAGATTACTGGTGTAGTATATAATGTTTTAATGTAATAAACAGATCACTAGTAGTGGACTCCATCAATAATAAGGGCAGGTTTATGATAGTGCTGTAAACATTAGCCCCAGGATTCATTAAACTCCGTGCAGGAATACTGTTATTCCTGCACAGAGTGGTTTGCGTCTGTGTAGAACAGCAGCACACCTTGCATATGCATCAAGGCATGCTGCTGTTTAACCCACATGGACATGAACCATGTACAAGTGCAGGAGGTGCACCCTGCGCTCAGAAATTGCCGTACGGCACTTTCTAAGCCATACTGGCATAATATTACAGCTTAGCTCTAATATTATGCCAGTATCGCAGTGTCCACGGACACTAAAATGTAAAATAGATCATTTCAGTGTCCGCAGACACTGAAATAAAAACGGCCAGAGGAAAGAAATACAGGGTGTGTGTTACAGCTTCTGTGACACACTCCCTGTATTGCTAAAGCACCGTACGGCACATCTGCATCCTGAAGAAGAAGGAAATGTATGCATTACATACCTCTCAACTGTACAGATTTTCACAGAATGTCCAGAGTTCTGCCTATTATTTTTGGTCAGCTTTTCATAAAATTATGGCTTTCTGGCAAATTAGTGGAAAATTATTAAAGATTGAAGATGGAAAATAATGAGACATTTGAGTTTCAGACTTCATACCCTTCAGAAAATGCATGCCAATGCAAAGCCTGTTATTCTGTCAACTTTGTAAGTTTGTAAAGCAATATTTAAAAATTGTCCCTATTTTTGGGCCTTTGTCCCACTTTTATTTATGGCTATGTCCAGATTTCTTGTTCTAAGAGGTTGAGAGGTATGCACACAACAGCTATAAATCCCCCAAACGTAAATAAGCAAAGCCCCACAAAAACAAGAAAGTCCATAGAGAACATGTCATGCATCAGCATGAAACACGCACAGAATCCTGAAAGCCCAATTATTGCCATTATGTTATAAATACAGTCCCAAGTAGTTGTCAGAACACCACAATGCACACCCATATAACTTAAAAAAAATAATAATATATCCTTGTTTTTAATGCCCTAAGGAATGTTTAAGTCTAGCTAAGTGGGTGTGTACATTACAGAGTAAACATCCCATAGGAGCTAAATGAAAATAGACGAACGCTAGTTCTAAGCCACGATAATGTACTGGTTAGAGTTGCAACTTTGCATGCAGGTGTTCATGGTTCAAGTCCCAAAATAGACAACCTTTTTTCTCATGTGAAAGTAGTGTTAAAATTATTTCAGTAAACATAAATTATGTAGCAACTATTTTTTGTTAACCAGGGTAGTGTAGCAGTTACAAAAGTGAGATGTCAGTGTAGAAAAGATGTGAAACCACCATATAAACACACATGCCCCATACAGTATAGTCACACAAGAATATAATGTAATGAAAGCACATAGGGGGATGTCATGGAAGGTAAATGTAAAATTATAATGTATATGTAAATATTTATTTTATATTATACAATGACTGGCCATTAACATACAAAAAGGAGTATGCTAATTGGCCAGCCCAAACAGAGTGTCCTTTGTAAATCCGAGAGTATACTCAATGAAAAAAGGTCCGGTTGCCTGGACTTTTTCCATTTGTATATCTCCTGTTTTTCTTTTTTATTTTTGTCTGCAGAGATAGCAACAGAGAAATGAAGATCTCTGTTTTTTTTAATGTATCTCGCTATGTGTTACGAGTTAAAGAACTCATATAACATAGCAAGCTATCATAAAAAAATGCAATGGAGATCTTCCTTTCAACAGAGAAAGGAAGATCTCTGCTGCTTTTTTAATATATCTCACTATGTTATACGAGTTCTTCAACTCGTATAACATACTGAGATATGTTAAAAAAAGCAATGGAGATCTCCCCATCTCCATTGCTACCTCTGCACAGCACTGATGTACTGCGTAAGTGTGGGAACACGTCCCTTAGGCATGTGCAGTACATCAGAAATACCCCAGGATACCGGAAAACTGCAGAAGGGCAGCATGGAGGCATGATACAATGACATTATATAAGAAAGGTAAGTACTATTTTTCTTAAATAATGTCATTGTATAATAGTAATAACCCACGGCTGGGTGTGGGCAGTGCTGGATTTATAAATAGGTTCATAGGTTCATAGATAGGTACCAGGCTATTGGCCCTAGGGCATATATAAGCCTAGCCAAATGGTACCCTGGCTTTTGCCAACCAAGAAAATTATTTTCCTGTGCCCCTGTCAAGCAGAGCCACAGAAGTGATCCCGGGGGAATTTCCTATCTCCCATCCAATCATCAAGATTTTTCTTGAAGAGTGCTAATGAGGAGCTTTGTTTGATATAGATAGGTAGTTTGTTCCAGAACGTGGGAAGTCTCTGAGACAGGAATCTATCCCTCCAGCATGTTCTGTTTACTGTGGTGAGAAGTTTTAGGTCCCTAGAGCATGTAACTCAGAGGGATTGGGATTTCTTTACGTGGAGCATGTCCAACAGCTCTGGGATTGACATAGCTTTGTATGTTAGACAGAGATCGCCTCTGAGTAGGTGATATGCGACAGAGTAAAGCTGGAGTTTTTTTAAACGGTCTGTGTAGGGCATCTGTTTGAGGCCGGTAATCCTCTTTGTGAGGTATTTCTGTGGCCTTTCCAGTTGTTGTAGATGTCTTGTGAGGTACATACCAAAAGGGGCGTTGTACTCTATAATAGGTCTAATGAGTGATGAGTAGAGGGGAACAATGACCTCTTTTTTCCTGGATGAGAAACCTTTTGTGATGAGTTGTGCCACGTAGAAGGATTTCATGACTACTGTGGTGGTGTGATTATCAAAGGAGAGACTACTGTCCATCTGTGTCCCAAGGTCTCTTATCACACTTTTGGTGTTAAATAGACTACCGCCTATGTGGTATTTCATGGGTACAGAGTTTTTACCAAAAGGGATGACAATGCACTTTTTGGCATTGAGCTTGAGGCCATGGCTTTGACACCAGGCATCTGTCTCAGTGAGGCCCTTTTGTAGGATGTCCACATCATTAGGAGTTTTGATTATGGCTCCTAGTTTGCAGACATCTGCGAACTTTGTTAGCCAAAGACCTTCTGTGTTAGCCTGTACTTCAGAGAAGTAGATACCAAACAGGAGAGGACCTAGGACTGAACCCTGTGGTACTCCACTTGTCACTGGTCTGAAGTTGGATTTAGAGTCTGCTACTTTCACAGTGTGGGTTCTGTCAGTGAGCCAGTTGGCAACCCATCTTGTGACATAGGGATTTATACCTAGTTTAGTGAGTTTATGTATAATTCCAGAGTGGGGGATGGTGTCGAAAGCTTTGGCGAGATCTAGATAGGCTGTGTGAACCATCTTACCCTCATTTACGGCTTTGGTGACCTCTTCAAAGAAGTCTATCAGGTCTAGGAGACATGATCTGCCTTTTACAAACTTGAACTGGGTAGGGTCCAGAGTTTGGAGATTACCAATGTCATTCTTCACCTTTGTGTCCAAACCACACCAACCATGGGTAAATCCAGCATTGCCTACACCCAGCTGTGGGTTATTGCTTAAATATAACATTATGAGTATAATATGCTTAAACGTGCCTTAATCAGTCTGTATCCATCAGACCTTGTTCTGCCCAGCAACAAAATAGTCAGCCCTGCCAAGCCTTGAACCTGGGATGCTGTCCTCTACAATCACAGCAAAATACTGCTGCACCATGTGAGCTGTGGGCAGATGCAGTGCTTTAACAAACATATCTGCATTCAGGTCATTTAATATTAATAAAGAAAACAACAGTCCCAACTGTTGAACCCATGACCCTGAACACTACAGTCACAGGAATGTACCACTATACCATCCAAGCTACAGAAAAATAATGTCGCATTTTCAAACATATCATGCAATAGAGGCATACAACATTAGGGAGAAAGCTTTGTAGAACCTTTTGTGTGTTTTATGTAGACACACACACATACACACACACACACACACACACACACACACACACACATATATATATGTGTGTGTGTGTGTGTCTGATGAAACATATATATGGAAAATTACAGCCATAATATAGATATACATATATAAAAATATAAAGGAAAATATATATATATATATACACACATATATATATATATATATATATATATATATATATT
>NC_056745.1:854107614-854129056 GCF_019279795.1 Protopterus annectens
GATTTTCCTCCAACGAAGAAATTCTTGATTTTAAGAATTCCTCTTTCTTAAAGTATTGTTTTTGAAAAAGCAGCTTTACTAATAAATAAACCTCTTAATCTTGCTTTACATGCAGCCCATTGTATGTCATAAGGAATGTCTGATGATTCAAGACTATTCACCACTTCATTTAGGATTTCTGAAGCTTGTTTGCAAATATCTTCATTTGACAATAAGTTATTATTTAAGGTCCACTTATTAAACATAGTTTTATTTTTGATATTGGGTTTTATGTTCAATTTTAGTGAAATTCTTGAGTGATCCGAAAAGAATCTGGGTTATGTAGTAAAGTCCACAATATATTTTGAAATATAATCTGAAATTAGAAAGAAGTCTAATCTGGACCATGAATGATAGCACTTAGAATAATAAGTATATATATCATTCTTGTTTATATTTTAACAGTCGGAGGGGATCTATTAAATTATATTCTGTCATCAAATCATTTATAGCCAGAGTAGATTGAAGATTATAGGTGACAGTGGAGCTGAACGATCAATTACAGGGTTTATAACTGCATTCCAGTCACCACCCACTATAATATGATGATCCTTATAGGATGCAAGAATATTGTAAATTTTTAAAATGAACAAATGTTGTGAATTACATGGGTCATATAGATTTAAAAATTAATAAGGGTTTGTCCAAACCAGCAATAGAAGCGTAAATAAGCACCACCTCCCCTCATCATCAAATTTCTCATCAATAATATTCCCAATTAATTTTTGTTTAATGATTATAGCTACACCTCTGGAGTTAGATGAGTCACCTGAAGCTATAATCTTTTTGATCCATTTTTTAACTCTTTATTCCAATCAATACGTTGAAATATGGGTCTCTTGAATAAAACAAATGTTAGCCTGTGATTTAAAGATCATATGAAATAATAGTGACTTTTTGCTTTATCTTGAATGCCTCTAACATTCCAAGAATCTAAAATTATGTCAACAGGCATAGTCTACAAGTATAATCATTATTGATGCTATAAAAGTGAACTCAAGGTGCAAATCCAACACAACATTAAAAAGAAGAAGAAAAAAATAAAAGGAAAAACAGTCTTTAAGTATTCAAGCAAGTGATCAAATAACATTTGTTGAAAAAAAAAAGAAAAAGTTTTTAAGAACCATGAAATGTATAATAATAACCTTTATCCTAACCCTAGTGCCTACCCACCAATCCCCGGTGATAAAGGAAGAGCAGAAGAACATGAAAAAAGATTGTAATTATAGATAATAATAACCTCAAGTTAGAATACAAATTACTCAAAGGAAGCCTAACATAACATAAAGTCCGAGT
The DNA here is from genome assembly GCF_019279795.1 of Protopterus annectens. NCBI lineage: Eukaryota > Metazoa > Chordata > Ceratodontiformes > Protopteridae > Protopterus > Protopterus annectens. The sequence goes on from NC_056745.1 coordinate 854,108,950, forward strand.
AATACTACTAAAAATATATACAAAATTAACTAATTTCAAGTCGTCCAACATGCTTAATCCCTACTTCTAATACTAATCTAAAGCTCCTATCCTTAAATTGAAATTTATAGTGATTAAATGTATTTCCTCAAGTATTTCAAGAGAAAGAGAAACAAGTAAATAATAAATAAATCACACTCTGCTTAACTAGAACACTCTATCATAAGAAGTAATACAATTAAAACTGAAAGATCGTTAAGATAACATATATAAGTATAACAAAACCAACTGGTAACATTATAATATAAGTAAATAAGCATAGCATTACTGAACTAAAGATAATAGTCATGCACTATCTACTGAACCTTCTTTAGTACTTTAGTGATAATTTCATTAATCAACATGACCATTAGTATGATAAAAGCACTAATACCTGTAGAATAAGTATTTGGTTATACTTCAAATAAAGCAAAACAACTACCAAGCAACCATATCTCAAAATGAAAAACAATTCAGTCTGAGATGCATCTATTAACTAGATAATAATAGTACAGGAACTATTCAAAATGAAATATTATAAGCTGTAAGGTTTTAACACTAGTTAATATACATGAATAAAGTATAATTATATTATTAAATAGTAATTTAAACAGCATCATATATATTGGACTGAATGTACAACAATGTGCATACATATAATTTTAAATCTACTTTTTGAATATTTTACTAATGACTCTGTTAGGTTATGTAGCAATACTATTCTTCTAAGCTATAGATGTAACATAACAAAACAGCATGAAAAGACAAGGCTTTTAAAGTAAACATTTTGAACATCTAGTTAAAACAGAAACAAGCAAGCTAAATGCAGTAAATCTAAGGGCTTAAATATATACATGTAGATTCAGCTAATCATATTAAAGATAGTTATTTCAAACCTTTCAAATAAGTAAAGGCTTTCTTAAACATAAACTACTAATCATAAATATCACATCCAGCCTCTGAGAAGAGAGAGAGCAGAGAATAGAAAGAACATGAAACTTTCATATGAACAGGTATACTTTGTAACATTTGTCAAATTAAACACTTCAGTATAATATAAAATATTGTATGAAAAAATATTCTGAATAGGAAAATATGTTCATTTCTTTACACATCCTTTAGAATTTTAATATATAAAACTAACCTGTTCATTTGTTTCCAGAAACATTTTCACTCTGCTTTATGAAAGTAGCAGCTTGCTTTGAAGTCATGCAGACACACTAAAAGTCACTGAATATATTATGACATGAATCTGTTTAAATTTAAAAAGCAACCTTCATTTATGAAGAGAAAACACTTTAAATAATAGCCAGATCTATTAAAAAGTTAGTGCTATTGAATACTTGTTGAAAACAAGCAGACTTGTGTATTTGAAACTGTCCTTCTTTCCTCACAAATGATGACATCACCATCCATCTCAGAGAGACTGTAGTGTGCATGTTCATGCAGAGCATCAGCTGGAACTCTGAGGGGAAGATTTTCTTGCTAGAATGTTGAGATGGAATGTTTTTCCTCCAAAATCATTTAGCTTACACAGAAGGCTGTAACTCCAAAGCTTGTAGTAAAATTAACATATTATCTATTTACACAGCAAGCATATGTGAGAGAAAGAAAAAAGTAAATACAGGAATTTAAATGCTTCTATTAATCCACACAAATCTAACAAGCATATATCCTGTCACTGCACACTGCCACACCAAATCCATCATGTGTAAATTACATGACAAGTTCTTAAGGTAATATAATTATGTCACACCAGAATTACAAATCATGTAACACAAATACTGTCAGATTAAAGAAAAGAAAAGATCAAACCTTATTGTAGTTCTTTAACAGTAGAATATTAAGATACAGTGTCAGGAAGCTTTTTAAATGTTTTAAGAAAAATGTCTTTTGCATCTTTAGGATCTGAACATACAAATCTTTTGTCATTAGCTGTGAAAGACAAGGTATTAGGATATGCCATTCGAAATCTAATCCCTCTTTTATCAAGTCAGCACAATAGGGGCTAGTTTTGTCTATTTAATTTGATCTGTGCAGGAAGATCTTGGGAAAATGATAGTTTGTGAGACTTCCATATGAATTGTTTCTTTGTTTTAGCAGTTTCTAGGATCTGGAAAGTGTCTTGAAAGTTTAGTAACTTAGTATAAATTAACCTTGGTGTGGAAGAATCTTGCTTTGTAATGCAGTGCTCTGTGTGCTCTCTCTACAATTATAGATTTTGAAGAAGCTTCACAATTTAACAGTGTTTCAAAGATATTTTTAGTCACAGATAACAAGTTTTTATTGTCATAAGATTCAGGTAAACCACGAATAATGATGTTATTTCTTCGACTCCTGGCTTCCAGATCCAATATTTTAGCTTGTAAATCTGAAACAGTTTTATCTCTAGATTTAAAGTCACTTTCCAATAAGTCTGTTTTAACCTCCAAAGCTAAGATTTTATTTTCAATAGTAACAATACTATCGTTTATTTGCTTTAAAGATTTACTAAAGTCTGTAAACTGTTCTGAAAAGTTTTGTATAGCACTTTGGATTGGTTTTAATGCTATTTTTAGTTCTTCTAAAAGGAAATTTGAGCCATTTAAATCTTTATTACTTACATTAAAAGTTTCTGTAGGTTGTCTAGATGATTTCAGTCTTTTTGAACCTGAATCTTTTTCAGGAGAGAGCATTGAAGTATATTTGGCCTTTGTAGGCTGAGTCTCCATGGAGTCAGATTTTGTAGCCATGCCTAGAAATGGAATGCAATTAGCAGGATACCAGGAACCAGGAACAGACTGGAGCAGTAGGAGTCCCAGCAGCAGAGAGACCAAGAATGTTCTGAGGTAAAATAAATCCCAGGATAATAATTCCAGAAGAAAAAATAATCCAAATGCGTAGAAAAAGATTTATAAAATCTTTTAGTATAAAAATTTGAGGAAAAAGGTTGATGTAAAGTTGTAAAAAAACCAAAAGTTAAATAGCTGTGAGGAGCTCAGAGAGTAAGGACTAGACTAGTCGGCGGCCATCTTGGAATATAAGTGCCAAAATTTAAATCCCTCAGACTGACTAATGGGGTGAACATAACACAGTCATTGCATAAGATTCTTTTAAGATTATCACAATTCCTATATAGAAAACTAGGTCTGTCACCCACTAGATCTTTGGTGGTTCGATCCATAGTAAAAACATTCCAATTACGAAGAACCACTCCCTGTAAACTCTTGACATCGCTTGTATATTTAATAGTATAATTAATGTGTTTACTGCACCTATATGTTCTGTAATGATCTCCATAACCCTTAGTCTCGTTGACATTTATATTATTGTCAGTAATACCGGATTCAAGTGGGCCCAAGACCCTGCGTCTGATATTTCTCACCATATTTAAATCATAGCCCCTGTTAACAAACTGGGATTCCATTAAGTCAGCCTCTATCATTAAGGAATGCTGTTCTTTACAAAGTCTCATGAGTCTTACAAACTGACTTTTGACAATATCGGAAAATGTATGTCTGGGATGCATACTATCATATTTCAGGATGGTATTTTTCCAAACCGGTTTCCTGTATAACGAGGAAACAATACATCCAGAATCATTGATCTTGAGGGACACATCCAAAAAAGGTATAGATGTTTTGGAACTTTCCATGGTGAACCTAAGGAAAGAAGTAGTTGATTCCAGATAAAGTAAAAACTGATCAAAATCAAATTGGGAGCCTTCCCAGACAATAAGGATATCATCAACAAAACGTTTATATAATCTAACCTTTTTAAACAAATAGTGGTTGAACAAATAATTCCTCTCCCAATGGAGAACCACTAAATTTGCGTATGAGTTAGCGCAGGGTGTGCCCATGGCTACACCCCACTGTTGTAGAAAGCACTTATCACCAAACATAAACACATTATTATAAAGTACTATTTCAAGTAACTGGCATATTAGGGCATTCCTATCTCTACTATATATGGATTTAGTAGCAAGTAATTCTCTAATTGATTGTATACCCAACTCATTCGGTGTAGATGTAAATAAATTTTTTACATCAAGAGTAATGAGGAAGTATTCATATTTATCAATATCAAGTGATACATCAGTTAAGCTTTCCAATAGATGGTAAGTACCTTTCAAAATGGATGGAAATTGATCGACCACAGGTCTCCTAAAGGAAGAGATGGTATAAGTTGCCCAGTTGTCCCCTGAGACAATAGGTCTCATTGGAATGGGGACAATATCTTTATGTATCTTGGGCAGTCCCTTAATTACTGGTGTAACAGGATGTTCAATATAAAAATATTCATAAATCTCTTGACTGATCTGTCTACACATTAACAAATCATACAAAGCATCATGTATATTGTAGATGATAGTGTTGACCTCATTCGGATCAATTTCCTTATATGTATCATGATCAGTTAGCATTGAAAACATCCTTGCATTGTAATCCAGTGTATTCAACACTACCACCCCCCCCCCACCTTTATCAGCAGGTTTAATGGTGACATCCCTACTGCATTTAAGATCATTAAGAGACTTGTATTCCAATGAGGTTAGAATGTAAAATGCCGCCCTTTTATTCTTATTTGAAAAAAGAGCATAAAAATCATTCTCACATAATTTCAAAAAGCACTCCAGATGGGAGGGCATAACAGGCATAAAACAGCTCTTATGTTTGAACTGAGATAACTTTACAACACTGTCATTCTTGTCTGGTTGGTCTACAAAAAATAATTTCAGAGAGACAAGGCGACAAAAAAGTCTCAAATCAATGAGAGTCTCACTAAGAGTACCCAGACTAGCTGGAATAAAATTAAGTCCTCTATTCAATAGACTGATATGTGATGTATCCAATACAATATCAGAAAAAATTGAACACCAAATCAGTCAATGTTTCGTTCTTCTTGCTTGCCCGAACCTTTCCGCTGATGACTTTCTTTTCCGTGGACCTCTGCTGTTTGAGCGTCCTCTGTTTTGGAAGATTTGCTTTACTGGATATGGCAAAAAACGTGCATTATCTATACCAGGAACTTTTGGTTTAGCGCCAAGGACAGATGCAATTTGATTGTTAACCAATGCTTGTTGGTTAGGTGGGGGTGTGTCAGTTCCCAAAGAATTAATATTACAGCAAGCGTCTAACGGCGACACTAATAGAGGCTCATTACCTCCTGCCATGTTAGAAATATTGGGTAGAGACAAACCAGATGATGATTGAACCCCCAAACTCAGGTTCGCATTATTTGTAGATGCCAAAGAATTACTTAAAGTGACAGCTTCATTGCTGGTACCGGTAGTATGTGCTCTGGGCCAAACGAACACCTGGCCCCGCAGAAAATCTGTGTGATCTCTTGACAGCTTCCGTTGTTTGGTATGTTTCAACCTTTCACCAAAAGCACTCACTTGCATACAAATATTATGTAGTCTATTCTATTTGAACAATAGTCTGAGGTAAATCGCTCAATTAAGTCTTTATAAGCGACATCAACCTTTTTACGTAGATCTATCTCTAAAGGTTGAAAATACTGTATTAATAATTTCATATAACTGAAGCCTAGTTCTATATTTAAATCCTGCCATTGTTTCAGTAAAACAGGGTGGCTGTCCCCATACGTAGGCATGCAGAAGACCCGCATGCCTCTAGGCACCACCCAAAAATGCAGACAGGCTTCCAAATGCAACCTCTGCCAAACATAACGTTGCAGCTTATATAAGTCATCTTCAAAGGCTTTTGATAACATATGAAACTCATTTAAACTCTCACCAGTATGCGATGGTGTTTCAGTATCGTTGGTATTGACAAAGTCCAGAGCCAATAAAGGGTTCCCATCCTGATGTAATATGCCTTTCCATAAGGCAGAGGTGTCCCTCGTCTCCGGACGATAGTGTAGCTCAATCTCTACAGATTCCATCGTGTGCAGGGAGTCGCAACAAAACAAGAAGCAAGGCGAAACCACAAAAGAGATGCAACTCCAATGCCAAAAAGACCCCAGTCACAAGCCAAGGAAATGTAAAATAAACAAAAACAGAGGTCTAACCACGATCTGGATACACAGTCATATACTCGTCGTAAAACAAAGTAGTAGTTTATTTCACAAAAATGAAAATATGGATGAGCGCTTTCGCGTAGTATACTCTACGCTTCATCAGATGACAATATATGCAAGGACATTACCTTAAATACAAAAACAAGCGGGAAAATCAAGATAATTGACTGTCAATTAGTGGATACAATCATGCATCTGAAAGCATTTTCAAAAGTAACTAAGGCTTAACAATGCAATGCAGTCTATAAAGACAAGCAACTCCCGCTGCTGACATTAATAAACACAGAAATAACAACACAGTTTATGAACTGAAATCTGTGTCAATCACACGTTAATATAAAAGTTACTAAAATTCCCAGTTACAAGATCAATTCACAAAAACCTGCAAATACCTACAAACATCTTTAACGTGATCTAAATACAAAATATGAACTTACCATTAGTAGGGGACATTAATCATGCATGTACACATGCCACATGCATAAGTTCCATGAAGTTTAACATTTTCTTACTATTAATAGGGAGTGATAGTCATGCATGTGCACATGACAGATGCATAAGCTCAATGAACTGTAACATTCTCTTACCATTAGTAGTGGTTTTTAGTCATACACTTACACACGCCAGATGAATAAGTTCCATGAACTTTAACATTCTCTTACCATTAGTAGGGGGTATTAGTGATGCACTAACACATGGCAGATGCATAAGCTTAATGAACTGTAACATTTTCTTACCATTTCTGGGGGGTATTAGTCATGCACGTACACATGCCACATGCATAAACTCCATGAACTTTAACATTTTCTTGCCGTTAGTAGGGATATTAGTCATGCATGTACACATGCCACATGCATAAGTCCAGTGAGCTATAACATTCTCTTACCATTAGTAGGGGGTATAAGTCATGCACTAACACATGCCGCATGCATAAGTTTCATGAACTGTAACATTCTCTTACCATTAGTAGGGGGTATTAGTCATGGACTTACACATGCCACATGGCTAAGTTCCATGAACTGTAAATTTCTCTTACCATTAGTTGGGGGTATTATTCATGCATGTACACATGCCCCTTGTATAAGTTCTGTGAAGTATAACATTCTCTTACCATTAGTAGGAGGTATAAGTCATGTACGTACACATGCCACATGCATAAGTTCTGTGAACTTTAACATTGTCTTACAATTAATAGGGGGTATTAGACATGCATGTAAACATGCCACATGCATACGTTCCATAAACTGTAACATTCTGTTACCATTAGTAGTGGGTATTAGTCATGCACTTGCACATGTCACATGCATAAGTTCAGTGAAGTGGAACATTCTCATACCATTGGTAGGGGGTATTACTCATGCACATACACATGCCACAGGCATAAGTTCCAAAAACATTAACATTCTCTTACCATTAGTAGGGGATGAGTCATGCATGTAGACATGCCACGTGCATAAGTTCCATGAACTGTAACATTCTCTTACCATTAGTAAGGGGTATTAGCCATGAACATATACATGCCACATGTATAAGTTCCATGAACTGTAACATTCTCTTACCATTAGTAGAGGGTATTAGACTAACACGTAAACATGCCACAAGCAAAGTTCCATAAACTGTAACATTCTGTTACCATTATTAGGGGGTATTAGTCTTGCACTTCCACATGACACATGCATACGTTCCATGAACTTTAAAATTCTCTTACGATTAGTAGGGGGTATTAGTCATGCATGTACACATGCCACATGCATACGTTCCATGAACGGTAACATTCTCTTACCATTAGTAGGGAGTATTAGTGATGGACTAGCACATACCAGATGCATAAGCTCCATGAACTTTAACATTCTTGTACCATTTGTATGGGGTATTAGTCATGCATGTACACAAGCCACATGCATAAGCTCCATGAACGTTAACATTCTCTTATCATTAGTAGGCGGTATTAGTCCTGCATGCACGCATGCCACATGCATAAGTTCCATAAAATGTAAACTTCCCTTACCATTAGAGTGATGTATTAGTCATGCACCTACACATGCCACATGTATAAGTTCCATGAAGTATAGCATTCTCATACCATTAGTAGGGGGTATTAGTCATGCACTTACACATGCCACATGTATAAGTTCCAAGAACTTTAGCATTCTCTTGCCATTAGAAGGGGGTATTAGTCGTGCATGTATACATGCCACATGCATAAGTTCCATGAACCTAAATATTCTCTTGCCATTAGTAGGGGTATTAGTTATGCGCTTCCACATGCTGTGTGTATAGATTCCATGAACTGTAACATTCTCTTGCCATTAGTAGAGGGTATTAGTCATGCATTTATACATGCCACATGCATAAGATCCATGAACTTTAACATTCTCTTACCATTAGTAGAAGGTATTAGACTAACACCTAAACATGCCACAAGCAAAGTTCCATAAACTGTAACATTCTGTTGTCATTATTAGGGGGTATTAGTCATGCACGTACACATGCCACATGCATTAGTTCCATGAACTTTAACATTCGCTTGCCATTAGTAGGGGGTATTATTCATGCACGTATACATGCCATATGCATAAACTCCATGAACTTTAACATTTTCTTGCTATTAGTAGGGGTATTAGTCATGCCTGTACACATGCCACATGCATATGTCCCGTGAGGTATAAAATTCTCTTACCATTAGTAGGGGGTATAAGTCATGCACTAACACATGCCACATGCATAGGTTTCATGAACTGTAACATTCCCTTACCATTAGTAGGGGGTGTTAGTCATGTATGTACACATACCACATGTATACGATCCATGAAGTATAACATTCTCTTGCCATTAGTAGAGGGTATTAGTCTTGCACCTGCAGATGCCAGATGCATAACTTCCATGAACTTTAGCATTTTCTCACCATTAGTAAGGGGTATTAGTCATGCACCTACACATGCCACATGCATACGTTATATGAATGGTAAAATTCTCTTACCCTTAGTAGGGGGGATTTGTCATGCACTTACAAATGCCACCTGCATAAGTTCCATGAACATTAACATTCTCTTACCATTAGTAGGGGGTATTAGTGATGTATTTACACATGCCACATGCATAAGCTCCATGAACTTTGACATTCTCTTACCATCAGTAGGCGGTAGTAGACATGCGCATACATATGCCACATTCATAAATTCCATGAACTGTAACATTGTCTTACCGTTTGTCAGGGGTATTAGTCATGCACGTACACATGCCACATGCATAAGCTCAATGAACTGCAACATTTTCTTACCATTAGTAGGGGGTATTATTCATGCACATACACATACCACATGCATTTGTTCGATGAACTTTAACATTCCCTTACCATTAGTAGGGGGAATTAATCATGCACTTACACATGCCACATGGATAAGTTCCATGAACTGTAACATTCTCTTACCATTAGTAGGGGGTATTAGTCATGCATGTACACATGTCACATGCATACGTTCCATGAACTGTAACATTCTCTTACCATTTGTAGGGGGTATTAGTTATGCATGTACATAAGACACATGCATAAGCTCCATGAATTTTAACATTCTCTTATCATTAGTAGGTGGTATTAGTCCTGCATGTACACATCCCACATGCATAAGTTCTGTGAACTGCAACATTCTCTTACCATTAGTAGGTATATAAGTCATGCACTAACAAATGCCACATGCATACGTTCCACAAAATGTAAAATTCTCTTACCATTAGAGTGGTGTATTAGTCATGCATCTACACATGCCACATGTATAAGGTCCATGAAGTATAGCATTCTCTTACCACTAGTACGGGGTATTAGTGATCCACTTACACCTGCCACATGTATAAGTTCCAAGAACTTTAGCATTCTCTTGCCATTAGTAGGGGTATTAGTCCTGCATGCATACATGCCACATGCATAAGTTCCATGAACCTAAACATTCTCTTGCCATTAGTAGGGGTATTAGTTATGCACTTCTACATGCTGTGTGCATAAGTTCCTTGAACTGTAACATTCTCTTGCCAATAGTAGGGGTATTAGTCATGCATGCACACATGCCACATGCATAAGATCCATGAACTTTAACATTCTCTTACCATTAGTAGGGTGTATTAGTCATGGACATACACAGGCCACATGCATAAGTACCATGAACTGTAACATTCTCTTACCATTAGTAGGAGGTTTTAGTCATGCACGTACACATGCCACATGCATTATTTCCTTGAACTTTAACATTCTCTTACCATTATTAAAGGGCATTAATCATGCACGTACACATGCAACGTGCATAGATGCCATGAACTGTAACATTCTCTTATGGTTAGTAGGTGGTATGAGTCATGCACATACACATGCCAGATGCATAAGTTCCATGAACATTAACCTTCTCTTACCATTTGTAGGGGTATTAGTGATGCAGAAGTTCCAAGACATTTAGCATTCTGTTTCCATTGGTAGGTGGCATTAGTCATGCACTTACAGATGCGACATGCATCAGTTCCAAAAACTTTGACATTCTCTTACCATTAGTAGGGGGTATTAGTCATGCACCTACACATGCCAGATGCATAAGTTCCATGAACTTTAAAATTGTCTTACCATTAGTAGGGGGTATTAGTCATGCACTTACATATGCCACCTGCATAGGTAACATGAACCTTAATATTCTCTTACCATTAATAGTGGGTATTGGTGATGCACGTATGAAGTCTACATGCATAAGTTCCATGAACTTTAACATTCTCCTACCATTAGTAGGGGGTATTAGTGATGCACTTACACATGCCATGTGCAAAAGCTCCATGAACTTTAACATTCTTTTACCATTAGTAGGGGGTATTAATCATGCATGTACACATGCCACATGCATAAGTTTTATGAACTGTAACATTCTCTTATTAGTAGGTGGTATAACTCATAGATGTACACATGATACATGCATAAGTTCCATGAACTTTACCATTAGTAGGGGGTAGTAGTTATGCACGTACACATACCTAATGTATAAGTTCCATGAACTGTAATATTCTCTTACCATTAGTCAGGGGTATTAGTGATGCACTAACACATGCCAGATGCATAAGCTCCATGAACTGTAACATTCTCTTATCATTAGTAGGGGGTATTAGTCATGCAGAAGTTCCAAGAACTTTAGCATTCTGTTTCCATTGGTAGGTGGTATTAGTCATGCACTTACAAATGCGACATGCATAAGTTCCAAAAACTTTAACATTCTCTTACCATTAGTAGAGGGTATTAGTCATGCACCTACACATGCCAGATGCACAAGTCCCATGAACTTTAAAATTGTCTTACCATTAGTAGGGGGTATTAGTCATGCACATACATATGCCACCTGCATAAGTTACATGAACCTTAACATTCTCTTACCATTAATAGTGGGTATTAGTGATGCGCGTATGCATTCCACATGCATAAGTTCCATGAACTGTAACATTTTCTTACCGTTAGTCGGGGGTATTAGTCATGTACATACACATGCCAGATGCATAAGCTCCATGAACTGTAATATTTTCTTACCATTAGTAGGGGGTATTAGTCATGCATGTACACATGCCACATACATACGTTCCATGAACTATAACATTATGCCACGTGCATAAGCTCTATGAACTTTACCATTATTTTACCATTAGTAGGGGGTATTAATCATGCATGTACACATGCCACATGCATAAGTTCCATGAACTGTAACATTCTCTTACCATTAGTAGGGGGTATTAGTCATGTACATACACATGCCAGATGCATATGCTCCATGAACTGTAACATTTTCTTACCATAACTAGGGGGTATTAGTCATGCATGTACACATGCCACATACATAAGTTCCATGAAGTATAACATTCTCTTACCATTAGTAGAGGGTATTAGTCATGCACGTAGACATGCCACATGGATAATTTCCATGAACTGTGACATTCTCTTACCATTAATATGGGGTATTAGTCATGCACTTACACATACCACATGTATAAGTTCCAAGAACTTTAGCATTCTCTTAACATTAGCAGGGGGTATTAGTCATGCACGTCCACATGCACTTGGGTTAGTTCCATGAACTTCCACATTCTCTAACCATTAGTTGGTGGCATTAATCATGCTTGTACACATGCCACATGCATAAGTTCTAAGAAGTTTAACATTTTCTTACTGTTAGTATGGGGTATTAGTCATTTACATACACATGCCACATGCATATATTCCATGAAATGTAAGATTCTCTTACCATTAGTAGGGGGTACTAGTCATGAACGTACACATGCCAGATGCAGAGGCTCAATCAACTGTAACATTCTCTTACCATTAGTAGGGGGTATTAGTGATGCACTTACACTTGCCACATGCATAATCTCTGTGAACTTTGGCATTCTCTTGCCATTAGTAGGGGACATTAATCATGCATGTACACATACCACATGCATAAGTTCCATGAAGATTAACATTTTCTTACTATTAATAGGGGGTGATAGTCATGCACGTGCACATGGCAGATGCATAAGCTCAATGAACTGTAACATTCTCTTACCATTAGTAGGGGTTTTTAATCATACACTTATACACGCCAGATGAATAAGTTCTATGAACTTTAACATTCTCTTACCATTAGTAGGGGGTATTAGTGGTGCACTAACACATGGCAGATGCATAAGCTTAATGAACTTTAACATTCTCTTACCATTTCTAGGGGGTATTAGTCATGCATGTACACATGCCACATGAATAAACACCATGAACGTTAACATTTTCTTGCCATTAGTAGGGGTATTAGTCATGCATGTACACATGCCGCATGCATAAGTCCTGTGAGCTATAACATTCTCTTACCATTAGTAGGGGGTATTAGTCATGGACTTACACATGCCACATAGATAAGTTCCATGAACTGTAAATTTCTCTTACCATTAGTTGGGGGTATTAGTCATCCATGTACACACATGCCCCATGTATAAGGTCTGTGAAATATAACATTCTCTTACCATTAGTAGGAGGTATAAGTCATGCACGTACACATGCCACATGCATAAGTTCCGTGAACTTTAACATTCTCTTACCATTAGTAGGGGGTATTAGTCATACATGTATACATGTCACATGCATACGTTCTATGAACTGTAACATTCTCTTACAATTAATAGGGGGTATTAGACATGCATGTAAACATGCCACATGCTAACTTCCATAAACTGTAACATTCTGTTACCATTAGAAGAGGGTATTAGTCATGCCCTTGCACATGCCACATGCTTAAGTTCAGTGAAGTGTAACATTCTCATACCATTAGTAGGGGGTATTAGTCATGCGCGTACACATGCCACATGCATAAGTTCCAAAAACCTTAACATTCTCTTACCATTAGTAGGGGATGAGTCATGCACGTACACATGCCACATGCATAAGTTCCATGAACTGTAACATTCTCTTACCATTAGTAAGGGGTATTAGCCATGAACGTATACATGCCACATGTATAAGTTCCATGAACTGTAACATTCTGTTACCATTATTAGGGGGTATTAATCATGCACATACACAAGCCACATGCATTAGTTCCGTGAACTTTAACATTCGCTTGCCATTAGTAGGGGGTATTATTCATGCATGTATACATGCCACATGCAGAAACTCCATGAACTTTAACATTTTCTTGCCATTAGTAGGGGTATTAGTCATGCCTGTACACATGCCACATGCATAAGTTCCGTGAGGTATAAAATTCTCTTTCCTATAGTAGGGGATATAAGTCATGCATTAACACATGCCTCATGCATAAGTTTCATGAACTGTAACATTCTCTTACCATTAGTAGGGGGTATTAGTCATGCATGTACACACGCCACATGTATACGTTCCGTGAAGTATAACATTCTCTTACCATTAGTAGAGGGCATTAGTCATGCATGTACACATGCCACATGTATACGTTCCGTGAAGTATAACATTCTCTTACCATTAGTAGAGGACATTAGTCATGCACCTGCAGATGCCAGATGCATAAGTTCCATGAACTTTAACATTCTCTTACCATTAGTAGGGGGTATAACTCAGGCACGTATGCATGCCACATGCTTACGTTCCATGAATGTTAACATTCTCTTAACATTAGTAGGGGGTATTATTGATGCACTTACACATGCCACATGCATAAGCTCAATGAGCTTTAGCATTCTCTTACCATTAGTAAGGGGTATTAGTCATGCACCTACACATGCCACATGCATAAGTTATATGAATGGTAACATTCTCTTGCCCTTAGTAGGGGGGATTTGTCATGTACTTACACATGCCACATGCATATGTTCCATGAACATTAACATTCTCTTACCATTAGTTGGGGGTATTAGTGATGCACTTACACATGCCACATGCATATGTTCGATGAACTTTAACATTTTCTTACCATTAGTAGGGGGTATTAGTCATGCATGTACACATGCCACATGCATACGTTCCATGAAGTGTAACATTCTCTTACCGTTATTAGGGAGTATTAGTGATGGACTAGCACATACCAGATGCATAAGCTCCATTAACTTTAACATTCTCTTATCATTAGTAGGCTGTATTAGTCCTGCATGTACACATGCCACATGCATAAGTTCTGTGAACTGCAACATTCTCTTACCATTAGTAGGGGTATAAGTCATGCACTAACACATGGCACATGCAAAAGTTCCATAAAATGTAAAATTCTCTTACCATTAGAGTGGTGTAATAGTCATGCATCTACACATGCCACATGTATAAGTTCCATGAAGTATAGCATTCTCTTGCCATTAGTAGGGGGTATTAGTCCTGCATGTATACATGTCACATGCATAACTTCCATGAACCTAAACATTCTCTTGCCATTAGTAGAGGTATTAGTTATGCACTTCAACATGCTGTGTGCATAAGTTCCATGAACTGTAACATTCTCTTGCAATTAGTAGGGGGTATTAGTCATGCATGTACACATGCCACATGCATAAGATCCATGAACGTTAACATTCTCTTACCATTAGTATGGCGTATTAGTCATGGACATACACAGGCCACATGCATAAGTTCCAGGAACTGTAACATTCTCTTACCATTAGCTGGGGGTTTTAGTCCTGCATGTACACATGTCACATGCATTATTTCCTTGAACTTTAACATTCTCTTACCATTATTAAGGGGCATTAATCATGCACGTACACATGTGATGTGCATATGTGCCATGAACTGTAACATTCTCTTATGATTAGTAGGTGGTATGAGTCATGCACATACACATGCCAGATGCGTAAGTTCCATGAACTTTAACATTCTCTTACCATTTACAGAGGGTATTAGTGATGCAGAAGTTCCAAGAAGTTTAGCATTCTGTTTCCATTGGTAGGTGGTATTAGTCATGCACTTACAGATGTGACATGCATAAGTTCCAAAAACTTTAACATTCTCTTAGAATTAGTAGGGGGTATTAGTCATGCACCTACACATGCCAGCTGCATAGGTTCCATGAACCTTAACATTCTCTTACCATTAATAGTGGGTAAGAATGTCTTCCATTTTTGGAAGTATGGATGTGGCCTTTTCTTATAATTTTTCATCTAAGAAGAACCCTTCCAATATCACGGACTGTGTTGATGAATACAGAACAATTTCATTGTGTGGCCCAATAACCTATTGCATATAGAAAATTGCTATCCTCTCAAAAAATTTCTTGTGCACACTTTTATAAATGAAGCACATATATATGCATATAAAAAGTTCCGTCGGGTTTAGCGACAGCTTTTAACTAATGTTGTATTTTCACAAAACAGGCTGCTTTGATCATTTAATACAGTGTTCATGTCCTTTTGATTATTTAAAATTCATTTACAAAAAATGCTTTTGATCTGGTGCTACTTGGATCAGGGAGATCAGATGTTTGACAGTGTTACTACTGACGTTTCAGCATAATAGCATCATGATTATGTGAAGCTGCTCTTTAGAATTGTTAAAGCCTTTAGAGTCTGTGTTGTTTACCTCAGCGCTATTGCGCATGACATAGAAGATTATGAAACGGCTTAAAAACCTCAGCTTTGGCCAGCTAAGAACTTGGTAATATTCAACTGGACGTATAAGAGAATTTAAGTACCTTTATCTGCACTTTTTTTAAAAAAAATACAGTATTTAATTTGATTTAAACTGTGTTGAAGGAATATTGAACTCAAGTTGCAGTTATTCTGCTCTTTAGTAACTTGAACTGAAGCTAGTGTGTTATTTGCTAGTAATTACAGGTGTGGGGGTAGCCACATTCTTTGATTTCATGTCCTTGCCTTTTTAAGTGGTGCATTGTGAAATTTTTATTGCTTAAAAACCTCAGCTTTGGCCAGCTAAGAACTTGGTTATATTCAACTGGACGTATAAAAGAATTTAAGTACCTTTATCTGCACTTTTTTTAAAAAAATACAGTATTTAATTTGATTTAAACTGTGTTGAAGGAATATTGAACTCAAGTTGCAGTTATTCTGCTCTTTAGTAACTTGAACTGAAGCTAGTGTGTTATTTGCTAGTAATTACAGGTGTGGGGTAGCCACATTCTTTGATTTCCTGTCCTTGCCTTTTTAAGTGGTGCATTGTGAAATTTTTATTGCTTAAAAACCTCAGCTTTGGCCAGCTAAGAACTTGGTTATATTCAACTGGACGTATAAGAGAATTTAAGTACCTTTATCTGCACTTTTTAAAAAAATACAGTATTTAATTTGATTTAAACTGTGTTGAATGAATATTGAACTCAAGTTGCAGTTATTCTGCTCTTTAGTAACTTGAACTGAAGCTAGTGTGTTATTTGCTAGTAATTACAGGTGTGGGGGTAGCCACATTCTTTGATTTCCTGTCCTTGCCTTTTTAAGTGGTGCATTGTGAAATTTTTATTGCTTAAAAACCTCAGCTTTGGCCAGCTAAGAACTTGGTTATATTCAACTGGACGTATAAGAGAATTTAAGTACCTTTATCTGCACTTTAAAAAAAAAAATACAGTATTTAATTTGATTTAAACTGTGTTGAAGGAATATTGAACTCAAGTTGCAGTTATTCTGCTCTTTAGTAACTTGAACTGAAGCTAGTGTGTTATTTGCTAGTAATTACAGGTGTGGGGGTAGCCACATTCTTTGATTTCCTGTCCTTGCCTTTTTAAGTGGTGCATTGTGAAATTTTATTGCTTAAAAACCTCAGCTTTGGCCAGCTAAGAACTTGGTTATATTCAACTGGACGTATAAGAGAATTTAAGTACCTTTATCTGCACTTTTTAAAAAAAATACAGTATTTAATTTGATTTAAACTGTGTTGAAGGAATATTGAACTCAAGTTGCAGTTATTCTGCTCTTTAGTAGCTTGAACTGAAGCTAGTGTGTTATTTGCTAGTAATTACAGGTGTGGGGTAGCCACATTCTTTGATTTCCTGTCCTTGCCTTTTTAAGTGGTGCATTGTGAAATTTTTATTGCTTAAAAACCTCAGCTTTGGCCAGCTAAAACTTGGTTATATTCAACTGGACGTATAAGATAATTTAAGTAAGTTTATCTGCACTTTTTTAAAAAAAAATACAGTATTTAATTTGATTTAAACTGTGTTGAAGGAATATTGAACTCAAGTTGCAGTTATTCTGCTCTTTAGTAACTTGAACTGAAGCTAGTGTGTTATTTGCTAGTAATTACAGGTGTGGGGGTAGCCACATTCTTTGATTTCCTGTCCTTGCCTTTTTGCTTAAAAACCTCAGCTTTGGCCAGCTAAGAACTTGGTTATATTCAACTGGACGTATAAGAGAATTTAAGTACCTTTATCTGCAATTTTTTAAAAAAAATACAGTATTTAATTTGATTTAAACTGTGTTGAAGGAATATTGAACTCAAGTTGCAGTTATTCTGCTCTTTAGTAACTTCAACTGAAGCTAGTGTGTTATTTTCTAGTAATTACAGGTGTGGGGGTAGCCACATTCTTTGATTTCCTGTCCTTGCCTTTTTAAGTGGTGCATTGTGAATTTTTTATTGCTTAAAAACCTCAGCTTTGGCCAGCTAAGATCTTGGTTATATTCAACTGGATGTATAAGAGAATTTAAGTACCTTTATCTGCACTTTTTTTAAAAAAATACAGTATTTAATTTGATTTAAACTGTGTTGAAGGAATATTGAACTCAAGTTGCAGTTATTCTGCTCTTTAGTAACTTGAACTGAAGCTAGTGTGTTATTTGCTAGTAATTACAGGTGTGGGGGTAGCCACATTCTTTGATTTCCTGTTCTTGCCTTTTTAAGTGGTGCATTGTGAAATTTTTATTGCTTAAAAACCTCAGCTTTGGCCAGCTAAGAAGTTGGTTATATTCAACTGGACGTATAAGAGAATTTAAGTACCTTTATCTGCACTTTTTTTAAAACAATACAGTATTTAATTTGATTTAAACTGTGTTGAAGGAATATTGAACTCAAGTTGCAGTTATTCTGCTCTTTAGTAACTTGAACTGAAGCTAGTGTATTATTTGCTAGTAATTACAGGTGTGGGGGTAGCCACATTCTTTGATTTCATGTCCTTGCCTTTTTAAGTGGTGCATTGTGAAATTTTTATTGCTTAAAAACCTCAGCTTTGGCCAGCTAAGAACTTGGTTATATTCAACTGGACGTATAAGAGAATTTAAGTACCTTTATCTGCACTTTTTTTAAAAAAAAAAAAAATACAGTATTTAATTTGATTTAAACTGTGTTGAAGGAATATTGAACTCAAGTTGCAGTTATTCTGCTCTTTAGTTACTTGAACTGAAGCTAGTGTGTTATTTGCTAGTAATTACAGGTGTGGGGGTAGCCACATTCTTTGATTTCCTGTCCTTGCCTTTTTAAGTGGTGCATTGTGAAATTTTTATTGCTTAAAAACCTCAGCTTTGCCCAGCTAAGAACTTGGTTATATTCAACTGGACGTATAAGAGAATTTAAGTACCTTTATCTGCACTTTTTAAAAAAAATATACAGTATTTAATTTGATTTAAACTGTGTTGAAGGAATATTGAACTCAATTTGCAGTTATTCTGCTCTTTAGTAACTTCAACTGAAGCTAGTGTGTTATTTTCTAGTAATTACAGGTGTGGGGGTAGCCACATTCTTTGATTTCCTGTCCTTGCCTTTTTAAGTGGTGCATTGTGAAATTTTTATTGCTTAAAAACCTCAGCTTTGGCCAGCTAAGATCTTGGTTATATTCAACTGGACGTATAAGAGAATTTAAGTACCTTTATCTGCACTTTTTTTAAAAAAATACAGTATTTAATTTGATTTAAACTGTGTTGAAGGAATATTGAACTCAAGTTGCAGTTATTCTGCTCTTTAGTAACTTGAACTGAAGCTAGTGTGTTATTTGCTAGTAATTACAGGTGTGGGGGTAGCCACATTCTTTGATTTCCTGTCCTTGCCTTTTAAATGGTGCATGGTGAAATTTTTATTGCTTAAAAACCTCAGCTTTGGCCAGCTAAGAAGTTGGTTATATTCAACTGGACGTATAAGAGAATTTAAGTACCTTTATCTGCACTTTTTTTTTAAAAAAATACAGTATTTAATTTGATTTAAACTGTGTTGAAGGAATATTGAACTCAAGTTGCAGTTATTCTGCTCTTTAGTAACTTGAACTGAAGCTAGTGTATTATTTGCTAGTAATTACAGGTGTGGGAGTAGCCACATTCTTTGATTTCCTGTCCTTGCTTTTTAAGTGGTGCATTGTCCAATTTTCATTGCTTAAAAACCTCAGCTTTGGCCGGCTAAGAACTTGGTTATATTCAACTGGACGTATAAGAGAATTTAAGTACCTTTATCTGCACTTTTTAAAAAAAAATACAGTATTTAATTTGATTTAAACTGTTTTGAAGCAATATTGAACTCAAGTTGCAGTTATTCTGCTCTTTAGTTACTTGAACTGAAGCTAGTGTGTTATTTGCTAGTAATTACAGGTGTGGGGGTAGCCACATTCTTTGATTTCCTGTCCTTGCCTTTTTAAGTGGTGCATTGTGAAATTTTTATTGCTTAAAAACCTCAGCTTTGGCCAGCTAAGAACTTGGT
>NC_056745.1:854129556-854155447 GCF_019279795.1 Protopterus annectens
GCATCCCTTGTGGTGTCTGTGATGTGTACCTTGTGGCCCACAGCTGGATGCACAGTTTCTACAAGCTTAAGTATGCTCAGCAAGACATCACTACATAAATACCTTTACCCACGTTGTGCATTGCGGACACTTTTAATTAATGCATAACGAGCTATACATACAGTAAATAATTAATACAACACATGCTATACATATACTTACATATCGAGTGTTCTACATACCTTGTTATCGTTACGTACTTTCGTCTCTATCTCTCTCACACTGCTTACATGGGTATTTTGTATGAGCATACGGTTTGAATGTCTGGCAAGTCTTCCTTATATACATTGATACCTGTAACGTGGTTTCCTGCCGCCTATTGGTGAGTCTGAGTGACTAATTACTTGCATATCAGCTTTGCAGCTACTACATTCGCCAATTACATGACAACAGTGGGGTATAATTGACTTCTCCACTTGGGCGTTGGCCATCTGCCCTACCTTCGGGGAGACGGCCTGTATTGCGTTTTGTTATGTGTAATTGCAACTGTTATTCATAGAGACAAGTATACTTTGGTTTCATGTCCCCCGTGGATTGTGTGTGACACCTAGAGTATGTGATTCAACATGTGGGTGTACCTGTTATCCCAACGTCTGTTAACAGACTATTGTGAACAAAACCTGTAACATCGCCGTTTGTTCCATTATACAATGGCTGCAATTTTGCATGGTGCCTTTAATTGTGTCTCTCACAAGGTATGTCGACGGTTCTGCAGTTGTAATTGACTGACTGGATGTTTGTGCTGTTATTACAGTCTGTATTGCTATAGTTTCTAGTGTGGGAGATGTCGGTGGGTGTATGTACCATATACAGGTTTGTGGACCTTGCATTTCTACATATTCCATATATATGTGTGTGGGCTCCGTCCCTTATTAAAGAGCTATCAGTTAGTAGACTTATGTTACGGGATTGTACATTGGGCCATTGTTAATTGGTTTCTATATAGTATGCAGGTGAGGTTGATACTTTCATATCTCCGGAATTGCAGCGATATGTAAAGGGATATGTCTACATGACAGCTATCCCGTGTATGTCTGTCCCAGTTATTTGCAATCATTGCGGTTGTGTTGTAAAAGAACCTCTTTGCCATGGGTTGACACCTTTTCATATGGCCATTGTTGGACACTTCCGGGACACACAGCGGTGTTTACAGGCCAACACATAGCCACGGTCAGTACACAGGATAGCACATACTTTTATCGTCAATACATACCTATTGTTGTTGGACTTTGGCTACTTATCATAATGCATGCAACATTCACGTTTCTTACATACAGGCATAACTATTTAATGCAACTATTACATTATGTATGGGACATATTAATGTCCTACGATCTCGGACATTTGCCCTTTGTAATGTTTTATGTCGGGACACACCTGCCCAGGGAGGGGCTGTCCCTCCCAATTTGGGACAGGTGGTGACTGTATGCCTACGGCTAGCTATACCCACACCTACAGTAATCATCTACCTCCGAGTTGGCACTAGCAGACACATGATGCAAACACACACACACATTACAGTCACACGGGGATGCACACGGCACCCTCAACACACACATACACAGACTACGGCAGTCACACACACAGTTGAACACAGTACCTACGTGGACCGCAACACTGGCAGCAGTACCGAATTATCCATTCATATCATCATACTATTACTCGTGGTTGTACTGTTCTCTTTCGGTCTTTCAGCCTCGTGGTTATGCATGTCAGTATGTTACACATTCCATAGTTGGCGGTATCCTAAGTATTTGTACCTCCAAGGTATTATGACTGTCATTGACCTATCTATATATATTTGCAGATATCGCTGAATCCATATATATCAACATATATCACTCTATCGCCCTTTCTATCTGTATTATATATATGTATATATGTGTATATATATATATATATATATATATATATATATATATATATATATATATATATATCTGACGGGGAAAGTGACAGGCAAGCTACACAGTCCCTGTTTGGGCAGTTGTGTCCTGCAAAATATTTGTAAACATGGCAAATGTCCTGTGATGTTAGAACATACTTATTTCCTATAGTTTATGTAATAATCACATAATAAAGTTATTCTGTATCTGAACCAACAAACAGAATACGTAAGTAAACATTACAAGAATGAGCTTTTATCTAGGCAAAACAGTGCAGTTCTGCTTTCTGTACTGGCCGGGTGTACATGTCGGCCTGCAGACATCTGACGTATGTCCCACATTAGTACTTTGAAGAGGTGGCAACCCTACCATAAGTACATCTTGCCTAGCAATAGTGTTAGGTGATTCTATACATGATTGCGTGTTCTACGCCTGGCAGTGGTCGTTTTACCCTTCAGAGCAGGCGCTATTAGTACAGGGGTATATAATGCTGGTTTCACCTGTTCTGGACACCATTCACCGTGATCTGTGCGATATTCGGAGTAGCTTATCCCTGTTTTGCACATATCCATATAGTCATATTTAAACGTCGCTTACCAGCAGTGGGCAATGCATATTCCCGGTTACGTGTGCTAAACATATGGATCTGATGACCTGCATCCGACATGCATTACTCGTGCCTTTGGGATTACGTTACATCCCTTGCAGGACGTGGGACCAGGAACATGCACGACGGTCACTGCATTTAACATATGGCCATCTGGGATATGTACACGTGTTATGTCGTTTTGTACGTGGAGTACACTACAGCTGTTACTCCATACTGCAATCACATGGGTAACTCAGTTAGTTTACATATTGATGAGTCCAGTTAATGGTATGTCCATGTGATGTTTACTGTATGTGCTCCGGCACTGGGTATGTATATCACAGTGAGCCACACACGATACTGTGCTACACCTTCAAACGACCGTGGGTGGAGCATGCTGGGGTGACGAATACCTGTCATGGGTACACCCCATGCCTTGACACAACATCCATGATTATATTATGTGGAGCCCCTCATTAACGCAGCAGGGACTCTGTGCTGAGTGTCTGCAGAACAGTGCTTAAACACGTGCTCCCACGATTGCCTCTGCTCCTCTACGCAACAGTTGGTTACTCGATGTTGTGGTGACAGCAGACACTGTTTGCCCCGTTTGGTGTATGGCCTCTGACAATCGGCCATGTACCCACCGATGTACCTGGGTACCTATACACACAGCATCAACATATGCTGATAGGCGCATGTACTGTTCAGGTGTTGACATTCCGTGTTCCAATAGCTGTTGTGTGTACAATGTTTCTGGGCTGCCTATGTAGGATTCACACAGTGGGCCACCTATACATTACAATTTACAGGTGGTCGTGCTTGTGTGCCATCCATTTTACTGTGTGTGTAGGTGGAGAGGTGTGTCAGTCCGTAGGGGCCTACACTGTCAGCGTATGTGCTATATGTTCCCTCTTTGCCAAGGCGTAGGCATATTGGGCATGCCTCCATCTGCCTACTGGGGCTGGCACAGTGTGTTCATGGTCTGAATCCCTCTGTGCCTGTGATGGCCTTGGCAAATGCGGTGGGCTATGAGGGCCTTCACCATTTTGTCCCTGCTGTAGCTGTTTCCGCAGGATCATATTATGTAGCATGGCACATACTATGACGATGTGGGCACATGTGCCTGGAGAGTACTGCAAGGCTCCACCAGATGTGTCCAAGCACTGGAACTGTGATTTCAGCATCCCAAACACACGCTCTATGATGATTCTGGTTTGTGCGTGTGCCTCATTATGGCGTTCTTGCATGGGTGTGTGTGCATTTCTGATGGGAGTCATCATCCACGGCTCCAGTGCATAGCCAGCATCCCCCACAAGGTGGCCATGTGGGATGTCCCCCCTGACAAATACCTGATACAGCTGTGAGGCATGCCAGATATGGGAGTCATGGTAGCTTCCAGGGCTGCCAGCACACACATCCATGATTATGCCCTGGGCATTGCACACAACCTGGCAGTTGATGGAGTGGAATCCCTTGTGGTTTATGTAGCGCCTACCATGCTCACCGGGTGGTGACTTGATTTGTATGTGCATGCAGTCTATCGCACCCAGTACCTCCAGGTAGTGTGCCACACGGTGGAAGTGACGCATATTGCTGACCAACTCCTTCTGAGTTTGGGGGAAGTATATATGCTCATTGGCATGTGGTAACATGGCATCCAGGAACTGGTATAGTACCCTGGATGCTGATGCCTGTGAGATCCCCATTATATCTCCAGTTGGCCTTTGGAAGGTACCTGTGGCTAGTATTCGCATGCTTACACATACCTTCGTGTCCACTGGGATGGGTTCCCCTCTGTTATTTCTGGTTCTCAGGCGTGGCCGGCACAGCTCCACTATTTGCTGTAAGATGTCCCTGTCCACCCTGTAACGCTCTACTATCTCCAGATCATGTAGCCCCTGGTAGGTTACCCTTGGTCTGAACACTCTTCTCCTCCTCCGGGGCCTGCAGTGGTTGTCGGCATCATCCTCCACAACACCGTCAGTCTCTAACACATGCTGATGAATCACAGCTACAGCAGCTCCCAACATGTACATTTTAAAAGTTCCCCGTGTGTTTACACCTATGGTGCAGTGTTTGGGAATTCACAGGTGTGTGTAGGGTGCTTTCACACTTTATACTATTGTGCTGTGAACACCGATGATGTCATAGGGTGTGTATGTACGATCATAGCTACAGGATATCTTATGTGTTTTACTACCGGAAATACTATTGTGGTGCCTTTGGTGTTGAGTTACATTTGGCTGCCGTGGATTACCTCTTGACCTTCCCTTTACATTTCTGCATGTTCCACCTACCATTTTCTGGCATGCATACGGCAGCCTGCTTTAATTTGTACTTTCCTAGACCTGGCGTATCTTGCGTAATGTGTGCTATTGCCAGTCTACTGTCGGTTTGCTTTGCTCTGCTATGACAGATCTCCTGTCTTTGCAATCCAATGCCTCCCCTTCTTTCTTTGCATTCCAATGCCTCCCCTATCCTGTTTTGCAGGTTTCTGCGAGCAGACTTGACAGCTGCCGTCGATTGGCCGCCGTGAGTTGATTGGTGTTGATTGCTCATTAGTATGCCAATTACCCTATTTCTGCATTTCCTTCTTTTCTTCCCCTGACCTTTCTGTTTGTGCTATTGTTCGTGCCACGTACATCTGCTTACTGGGTTTCGGGCACGTTTTCATCCCCGTATACATGCGCTTTTGGGCACCATGTGTGCTCTCAACTAAACGATTCTATACCTTCCTCCCATCCCCTGTCCTGCAGCTTTGCTTAGGAACGGACAGGCCAGATTTGCATTGCTCCAATGTGCTTACTGCTACGGTGGCACACCCCTCTGCTGATGTCATGTATCTCCTCTGAGCCACTCCTCAGTGTTATAGCGCTGCGCCATATGATACAACCTTCATCCGGCGGGACATTTGCGATTCAGTATTATCTGCCTCATTTGCATGGCATTGACTACTAATTCATAGTTACAGAGCCGAACACTGTCGCAGGCCCTTAGCAACCCTTGCACCTTGGTTGTGGTGTTCCATGCCTACCATTGTGTATTATGGTGTACACCTGATTTGTATTACATTGCGATTTTATGACATTTTTATATATTTTCTTTATGTCCCAGTTTGCGCACACATGCCCTGTGGTTGTACTTTGCATTACTGTGGACATGACATTAAAGTTGTTTTTTAGGTGTTGTGCATCCTTTCTTATGCCATTGGCTGTGTATTTAGCCATTGGCATATGTTAACTTTGTAATACATGAGTCTGGTCCGCTTCCATAGCTCAGATGTTCTGTTTGGGAAAATGTAAACCGTGTTTTTTGGTTTACATTTCCGTGGCCTTACGCTACACCTGCACCACTTCATGGATCGCTATATGCCTTCATTTGCATGGTGCGACACTGCGCATGGGGTGATTAGCATACCTATGCCGAGGGCTGCACAGTTCTGGCGTACGCCGGTAGTGCACGTGGTATTGGCTCATACCTGAATCGCTCGACGGCCATATTTGGCGTTATTCCGCCTATGCTACGCCTGCGCCTGGTGCAAGCTTCATGAATCCTGGGGTAAATATGGTCCAGTGGGGGAAGATAATTGTAATTCTCACCAGCACACTTGCCAAGAAAATCCCTATGGGTGATAGAAACAAAGACAAGTCAAACTGAGTCTGGAAGATGTGACTTTCAGGTCTAAAGGTGTCCTAACATACTACTGAGAAAGAGCAGAGGACAAGTATGAGTGGTGGTAGAGGTTATTACACAAATTGATGAAAGTCCATGCTGGGTGCTCAGAGCTGAAAGACAAGTTTGATGCTGCCAAGAACTATACACCACTGAAATCTGGATTACAGAACTGTGAATGAAGGTAAGCATGTCATTAAGGAAGGGATGACAAACCTAAACTTTGACATCTTCGGAATCAGTGAACTAAAGCGGAGTAGAAAGCGTCATTTTACATCAGATAATCGCATCTTCTGCTATTGACAAGAATCTGATAGAAGAAATGTAATAACCCTCATTTATTAAAAAAGTGAGCATCAAAAACCATGTTTGTCAATAACCAAGAAAATGACAGAATGATTTCCATCAGAACCCAAGGCAAGCTATTTAATATTACAATGATGCAGGTTTATATTCCCAACTACAGATGCTGAAAAGAAGAAGTCAGTTTTATTAGAACCTGGAACATATTCAGGAAATGACACCAAAAAAACATACTATGTTAATCAAAGGTGATCAAATGATGTAGGTGGAGCAGACACTCTAAATTGGCCATAGGTGTGTGTGGTGTGAAAGAAGTACTTTGGCAGGGCTAGCCACCCGGTGGTGTAACCTTGGCTCTAGAAAGTGACATCCCGACTCTATATACAAAAATGGGAAAATGGGATTATGGATGGATGGATGGATGGATAGAACAGTGTAAAGATCCCTTAAGACCATAGGTGATATTAAGGGAAATTTTTAGATAAAAAAGTAAGTATGGTAAAAGTCAAAAATAGGAGTGACATAGCAGAAGAGGTGACAGGAATATATGGAACTACATAAGAAGGACCCCAACATCACTGATATATATGATGGTATGTTCTCTGATATAGAGCAGCCAGACACGCTGGAAAATGAAGTTAAATGAGCCCCAGGAAGCCTAGCTAATGCCAAGACTGTACGAAGCTATGGAATTCCAGATAACTTGCTTAAAATTCTGCAAAATGATGCTGTTAGAGTGTTGCTTGGAATTTGACAGCAAATAAAGAAAACAGAACAGTGGCCATTAGGTAGAAAAAGGTCAGTTTATATTTCACACCTAAAAAAGGGGCAATACTAAAGTATACTCATATTGACAGTTTCGGATGTTTAGCATGTTAGCAAGTAATGCTAAAGATCCTGTCAGCTAGACTCCAGCAATATACTGATGAAGAACTATTAGATTTACACACTGTTTTAGAAGCAGGAGGGGAACTAGACATCAAACTGTCAACATATGCTGGATAATGGGGAAAGCAAGAGAGGTTTTAATTTTGCTTCATTGACTAGTCTAATACAACCGACTTTGTGGATCATATTTAATTGTAGCAAGTCCTTGGAGAAATTGGGCTACCAGGTCACCTTACTTATCTTCTTAGGAATCTGTTTGCAAATCAGCAAACAAAGGTTAAAATGAATACGGAATAGCTGACTGGTTAACGATTGGGAAAGAAATACAACCTATCTATATGTTGAAACCTAGCATATTTAATTAATATGCTGACTATATCATGTAAAATACTTTTTAAATTTCTCCAAATTTTTTGGGTTTCTAATGCCATGATGGGAACGGACCCCATTCCTAAGTCAAAGCACAATTAAAGTGCATGAAATTAGCATTGCTTCACTATTTGATGTCAGCCAGTAGTGCTCTTTGAAGCACCCGCAATGTGCCCAGTAATGACTTCTTCTGCAATTTGTATGGAATTTACATGTATTGGTAGCATATCTAAATATGATTGTAGACTCTTCTTTATAAGCCCTGTTGCTCCTACTAGTATTGGAACTGTCTGGGTATCTTTCTTCCACATTGCTTTCATTTCTGCCAGCAAATCCTGATATTTTATGACTTTGTGTCTCTCTGTATGCAGGACACTGTAGTCACTGGGTGTGGCGATTTCAGTGATCAATGCTACTTTTGTCTTCTTTTCCTGGACCACTATATCTGGTTTTCTAGCATCTATCTTTTGAACTGTTGGTAATGGATGATACCATGTGATGTAGACTTGTGTTTCCAGTGTTTTTCAGCCACTTCAATACCATAATGTTTGCACAATCCCCAGTGCAGCAGTCTTGCCACATTATTATGCCTTTCAATATACAGTCCTTCTGCCATTAGTATGCCACAACCAGCAACAAAGTGTGCAACTGTTTCCAATTCGGTTTTACAAATCCTATATTTGTCTGTTTCTCCCACATGTTCAATGGACTTTATAAACCAACGTGTACACAGCCCACTATCTTAAGCCACCGATATTAAGCTTTCATCTCTTGGTGAATTTGCGTCTCCTTAACAATTCCTGTGTTCGTTCCTGATCAACATGAGGTTCTTCCAGAAGTTTTCTATACTTGAAACTATATTTATGCTTTTTCACATTTCTTGCCTTCTCATCTGATCCTTCAAATTATATTCTTTCTTTTGTTTTTTGGCACATTCAGTTGCTGCCTGATTTCTTATCTACTTCTGGTTTGAATTCCATTCCTGCTTGACGCCGATAAGCTTCTGCTAGATTAAGCAGAGAAGTCATCTTAGATTTATTCTCATGTTTCAAAACTTTCACAATGTTTGGGTCTTGTGAGGTCAGCAGGAATGTGTGGAGTCCCACGATTGCAGATCTATACATATAATCAGTTTCAAGGAGGCCCATCCCTCCTTCCGAATGGGGAATATATAATCTTGGTATGCACTGATTTTTATAAATCATTTGGTGAGCATGAAGCATCCTTCTTGTTTTCCTGTCTAATCTATCCAACACGTTTTCGGGCCAGTCAATCACTCCAAAACTGTAAGTTAGGACAGGAAGAGCAAATTGGTTTATAGCTTGGATTTTGTTCCTAGATGTCAGTGCTGTTTTCAGGATTAATTTAAGTCTTCTGAAGTATTCCTTACTAAGCTTTATTTGCATTTGTTCATGTTTTATTGTTGATCCTTCATCAGTTCCTAAATATTTATACACTCTTTCTTGCTCAAGTTATTTTATATCACATTCTTGTCCCAAACTGATGTTTTCCTGGTGTTGCAGTTTTTCTACTTTAAAGATTGCTTTTGTACATTTTTCAAGACCAAATGACATTCTTATATCATCTGAAAAAGTTTTGACAACTTGTAGTTGTGCTTTCAGTTCCTCATCTGATGAACTATACGGTTTTAAATCATCAACAAAGAGAAGGTGGGAAGTCTTTACACTTTGTTGGATTGTGCTCTCAGGCAAATCACATGCTGAAAGAGAGAATGAGTTGAACAGAAAAACTGGCTTGCTGCTCATTATCAATTAAACTAAAATTATAATATCTTGCCTATCAATTATTTGCAGATTGATGGCAAAGAATTGTGGGCAATGTCAGATTTTACTTTTCTGGGCTCAAGCATCTATGAAGGTGGTGATTGCAGCCATGAAAATAAAAGACACTGAAAGAATGCTATAACAAATCTGAATAAGATTTTATAGGACAAAGACATCACATTACTAACAAAGGTCTGTATAGTCAAAGCTATTATTTCCCCAGTAATAATGTATGGCTGTGAGTGTTGAACTATAAGGAAGGCTGTAATTAGAACAATAGTACTTTTGAATTGTGGTGTTAGTGAAAACTGAGAATTCTGTGGACTGCAAAAAGATCAAATCAATCAATACAATAGAGAGTCGATTATCAGAACTAACTGGGACCTAGAGTAGGTCAGATAATCAAATTGTTTGGATAATCAAACATATAATTGAACTGGATAAATTCAGGGATTCCAATGGACAATAAAGAATATTTTTCATACACAAGCTGGATACAAGCTCAAAAAACATGCTCAAGCAAATACGTACAATGTTTACATATTCAGACTTTATGATTTTTCCTACCCGAAAATTTTGCAAGGCTGGTTCTGATAATTGACGGTTCTGGTAACTGACATTCAGATAATCAACTATCTACTGCAGTTAAAGAAATAAATTCTGTAAAACAAAAACTGGGATCACCAGCTAATGTAAAGGATTCACTAGAGAATACATTGATGCTGGAAAATATCAAAACCGAGAAAAGAAGGGTGAAGAACAGGTAGGGCTGATCAACAGCATTACCAAAATAATGAAAATTACTTTTCAAGAACTTAAATTAGCAGTTATTGAAAGACAGGCCTGGTTTGCTAAAATTGAGGTCACAAAAAGTTGGACTTGACTAAATGACTAAATAATAACAATGAGAAACTCAGATTTATGTTCACCTTCAAATTGGTGCCTGCCTTGTATCTATATCCATATCATATCTAGCTTATATATGGGTCTATGTTAAATCATCAAATGCTTAAAAAAGCGAACAATGATTTATCAAACCCATGTAAGTGAAAGCTTACAAGTTTGAATGCTTAAAGCAGCAAAAAAATCGCTGTTCCACAAAAAAAAAAAAATTAAAACATTATATAAAGTGGGGGGCTTTGCCCCCCACACCCCCTTCTTAAATATACCAACTCCAAGATTGCACTACAGTCACGAAAATGGCAAAGTAACAGAAGTGGCCAAGCGATTTCTTTCCCAGGGAAAGAATTCACTTATATGCCGTCTTGCTATTTTGCCTTTTCATGGTTTCAGGTTTGATCAAGACACATTCAAATGCATCTTTGATCATTTAATAGGAATCTTTTTGATATATATATATATATATATATATATATATATATGTGTGTGTGTGTGTGTGTGTGTGTGTGTGTGTGTGTATCTCATTATCTCTCTGTATGCATGTGTTTGTAAATATACATAAATGCGCGCGCACACACACACACACACACACACACACACACACACACACACACACACACACACATGCAGACGGGCGCGCATGCGCACATACACACATACATTGAAATATTGAAACTACTTAAAGCTCAGAGTAAATTATTATATTAGCATTGTTTTAAAATGAACATGACTGCACATGAAATTTTCAGAAATTAACTAGTGAAAACATCCTTTGGATAAGACTGCTGTTTCCTCACACATTATGATGATTCTAAAGGATACAGGACTTATTAGTTATCCCTCAAATGGAAATTCCTGTTTGGTAGTAGTCTGGCAGTAGGGAATGTACTCCAGGGTGTCTTATTCAACATACCTGTGTCTCAGTCAAAAAACAGTAAGAAAAGGCAGTATGCAGACTGAGATGAAATCATAACATTCTTAATGAAGTTGGGTATAGTTATTTCCTGAGACAATAGTCTTTGTCAAGTAAAGAGAGGAAAATCTTTGTGTCTGATGGACACTTCATGAAAGTGAAAAAGGTAAAGGAGCAGAATCCTAGGAGTAAGTAAAGTTATTCCTATAGCCCATCTATGGTCTCGAAGAGATCTCTACTCTTTCCCATTCTGCCCTATTCCACTTCTTTGCAGTACTATGAATAAAAGGGTAGCAAACAAAATAACATACAGGTTAAAAATGTGCTAGACTGAACTTACTGGGGTATATTGGCAACATACTATATTTCCTGAAAGAAAATGGCATACATAGAAAAGGCAGTGTTCACTTATACTGTATAGGGTTCAAGACAATTAGTAATGTAATTCATATTTAAAAGAGAGCTGCATAAGGGACACAGGGAAACATGAAGAAAGATGAAGAAAAGAAAAAAAATGTGGAAAAATTGATTACTCTGGTGTGGACTGTATAGGGAAAATGAATACAGATTGGCAAACTGAAATTTTGGAATTTAAGACAGATATATGAGCTCTCCCTGGGTGAGCATGGATGGCAGCAAATGCAAACTTGAGGCCAAAGCTATAAAACCATAGCTAGTTTAACAAGCTCATTCAAGGATGAAAGGCATTGTAGAGAAATAGAAGCATTGTATAATGAATAAGAAAGTAGATTACCTTCAAAGTGAGTGATTTAGCTAAACTATATGTTGACCATGCAATAAAGAGCAGAGAGGGATTACATGCTCATTTGCTGACCATAAGATACATTCAGATTCAGCCTTGAAATTTTAACAGATTGCCTATAAGAAAACACCTACAACAAGAGTTTAATAATAACATAAGACTTCAGTCTGCTGGAGGAGGTTAGAACAATAATTTCCAAGGTAATGGAATGAAATTAAATGCAATGCAAAATTTGTCTTGGTACAGACTACGGATAACAATTTGGACTTCATTTTTGAATAACAACAATAAGCCTGGGGAATAACTGTGACAAGTAAAGTTGTCTTAAGAAACAGTTACCTGATTATTCAAACACACATTAAAAATCAAGGGAGAAAAGGACAATATGAAAAAAATATATAATACAGGAAATGTTGACTCAGATAAAAGATGCCACCTATCTAAAAAGATGCTAATACAAGCTTAAAAACACAGAAAAGCAAAGTGGCAGAAATCATGGCACATGAAAAAATGACAGTCGTTATATGAAGAATTAAAAAAATTGCATTCATGATGAAATAATGAAATCTATTGCCCAGTTTCCTCAAATAATTATAATAATACAACCATTGTAGAAAACAAGGCAAGTAAAACAACTAATTAAAATAGACCTTACAGAGATGTATTAAAACAACTACAGAGAGAAAGCAAGCAAAGATATGTAGTCTTGCAAAAATACACTAAAAAAAGTTTCTATAAGCATAAGAAAAAAGCTTCAGACACTAAAACAGCAAAAAAAAAAAAAAAAAAAAAACTATTAAAATAACAACCAGTAAGGAAATAACGCTTTCATGCATATCATAGGTGCTTTTTCAGATCTAAATGACAAAAAACACAATTGCATTTTATATAATCACTTTAAATTATGGTGGGTTGAAGGTCTAGATCTCAATATAATTAAATCATTTAAACTAATTTAAAATGATTATATAAAATGCAACTGCATTTCTTTGTTTTTTAGATGTGAAGAAGTGCCTGTGATATGAATGAAAGTGCTTATCTTCTTACTGGTTGACATTTTAATAAAGTTTTACTAAGTTTTTAATATAATAGTTCATTCTGCTGTGTTTGGCTGGAAAATACTTTTCTTTACATTATAGTTGCGAATATACAGCTCTGCATCTGCAAGGCATCTGGTACAGTACATAATATAAGATGACCTAAAAAGTTATTTAACACATCATTCCTTTATTAGAAGACTGATGTTTTTACAGGAGCTGGCAAATTTAGGAGGCTAGGTGAAGAAAATACTTTAAATATGGTTGTTCCACAGGGATCAAGGCTGAGACCATACCTATTTGATATATGTAAAGGCATAACTAAGCCTGTGGATTTCATTGAAAGTTTTTAATATTATCAATATTATTAAACCGAAAATGGTATAACAGTCCAGTCCTTAACTCATTAAATCCTTGTGATGCCTCTAGGTGTTTCTCTAGGAGTACTCAAGTCTTTCAATCATTAAATCCTAGTGACATCTCCAGGTGTTCCTCTAGGATCATCCTAGTGATGTTTCTTGGCATTAAGTATTGTCTTTATCCATTTTATAGTAATAATCCTTAAACATTGCTTCAAACAAGCTAATGAAAGATTTCATCTTCACGTTTACTTGATGGGAAAAACTACTGCATTGGATTTGACCTCTGACTAATGCAGTGGTATTGAATGTTGTTAATATAATCACTTACAGTGAAACAATTTTCATATTTCTCTAAATTCCTCAGTAATCAGGCAATGCAGACAGACCTGCTTAGTCACAAATTAAATCTGGATAACAGCTGGATGAACAAAATGTTGCAGACACTATGTGTCTAGTTTGAGTGGTTTATAAGATACTATAGTTTGTTTACAGAGCATTACAGCAATTAGTAATTAATATTACACTTATTAATGTAATATTACATTATTACATTAATGTGGCACCATCCTTGACTGGATTCTAGTGTCACACCCCCACTATTTTTCAGGTAGCGGTACCCTTACCGACCCTCTTAGTGATCATCTGCCCACTTTCACCCACCGACTCCCCTGCATCGCTAACCGTACCCATAACTACATCACTACCCACAATGACAAAAGCTTTAACCCTTCAATCTTCATAGATTCCCTAAAAGCAATTAATTGGAACAATCTGAAGACATTGCCCCTAGAAGAAGCAGTTGCCCACTTTAACTCTACATTCCTAGGAATACTTGATTCCCAAGCCCCTCTAAGAACAAAAAGAATAAAAACAAATTCAGCCCCCTGGCTAACCAAAACCACACTTTCAACTATGCGTCTTAGAGACAAAGCCTGGGGACTCTATCTGAGAAATAAGACACCAGATAAACATATTGCGTATAAAACCCTTCAAAATAAAGTAAAAAAGCTAATAATCTCTGATAGACAAACATACTTCTTCACACTCCAAAACAATAATAAAACTAACCCCCAAAGATTCTGGAAGGGGATCTCCACCCTCCTTAACCCCAGCAAACCACACACCCCACCCCCAGACCCAAACATCCCAGACTTGGACTTAGCTATTCAGTTCAACTCCTTTTTATTTGACTCTATTAGCAAACTCACCTCCTCCTTCACATGCTCCCCCTCACCATCTACTACACCCCCTCCTCCTACCGTAATCAACCCTATCCCCATTTCTACTTCACACTGCCTATCTTCCACCCTTTCCACTACTCGTACTGCCCCACCACCTGAACCCTCCTCAATTTCTCCCTCTCTACATCCCTCTCTATTCTCATTAAAACCTATACCCACTACCACTATTAAGAAACTCCTTCAGAAACTAAAGCCATGTACTAATGCCCCTGACAACATTCCCTCTTATTTCCTACATATAGCCGCAGATGCCATTGCCTATCCCATTAGCATTCTAATCAACCGCTCCATCCATGAATGCACTGTGCCAAAACTGTGGAAGCAAGCATTCATCATCCCCCTGCATAAAGGAGGCAACAATTGCAACATCAATAACTTTCGTCCTATTGCTATTCTGTCCCCCATTTCTAAACTTCTGGAAAAATGTATTCACCTTCAACTCTTGCCACATCTCTTAGATAACAACCTGCTTACCCCTACATAACACGGATTCAGGCCAAATCACAGTACTATGACTGCCCTCTTGTCCTTTCTTGAGACTGTCAACATAGCACGTGATTCTGGCCACATTGTCTCTACCCTACTTCTTGACCTATCCAAGGCCTTCGACACCATCTCACACAATCTGCTCTTAACTAAACTATCAAAACTTAACCTCTCTCCCTCTTCCATAAATTGGTTCTCTAGCTATCTGTCAAATAGACACCAAGCAGTAATATGGAAAAAGGCCACTTCCCCATTCCTTAGTACCCCCACTGGAGTTCCCCAAAGATCTATTCTTGGCCCCCTTCTCTTCAATATATTTGTCAATGACTTTCATAAATCTATCCCATTTGCAAACATCATCCAATATGCAGATGATTCCACCATTATCTGCTCTGCCACCTCCTCCTCACTGCTCCAAAAACTTACTCAGGAAGCCTTTTCAATAACTGAACATTGGATGAAAATAAACCATTTAGCACTCAATGCCTCCAAAACAAAACTTATGGTATTCACCCCTTCCAAATCCACCTCCTTCAATACTAACTCCTTCTCAATTACCAGCCTAAATAACTCACCCCTAGAACTAGTGTCTGAAACTAAGCTATTAGATGTACAAATTGACAATCGGCTTAGTTACAATTCCCATCTACTACTAAATATTAAAAAAAAACATCAAAAACTAGGTATGCTCTACCGTCAAAACCAATACCTTACAAGCTCCTCCAAAATTACACTCGCTTCCTCTTTTCTCATCCCCTCCCTTCTCTATGGGGCCCCATTACTGACTAATCTTCAGACCTCCCTAAAAAAACAGCTTTCCTCTTGCTATAACAAAATAGCCAAATTCGCCAACAAACACAGGTCCACCACCCACCATTGTTCTTCTCTTCAAAAATTAAATTGGCTTGAATTACCAAATCAACTCATATATATTCAGCTGAATTTTGCTCACAAGCTCATTCTCAGCCCTTCTCTTTGTCCCTCCC
Source organism: Protopterus annectens (assembly GCF_019279795.1). Classification (NCBI taxonomy): domain Eukaryota; kingdom Metazoa; phylum Chordata; order Ceratodontiformes; family Protopteridae; genus Protopterus; species Protopterus annectens. The sequence goes on from NC_056745.1 coordinate 854,145,778, forward strand.
TGTCTTCTGCCTTTAAAATGCACCTACCAAATAGAGTCCTAAGGTCTAACAATCAAAACCTATTAGAAGTACACAAACCATGTCATCCCCCAGGCAAACACTTACTATCTTTTAACCTTGCCTGCCTCTGAACTCACTTCCTCCATCCATTCACACCACTAACCAGTTCATGTTCAAAAAATCTCTTCATATATATCTAAGGTCCCAATGGGATTGTTCTTGCTCCCTCCCCTCATAGATCTATGATATTCCATCCTCCCCTCACACCTATGATACATAACTCTACCTATTAACGCTTATGTTCCCTCAGAATATTTATTTTATAATGTAATATTGTGTTTCCTCCTGAACAACTTCTCTGAATGCATATCTCATTACTGTTTTCAACTTATTTACTTGACATAATTCCTCATCAGATTGTATTATTTTTTGAATGTTTCTTGAATTTTGAGCCTAAATGTTTTAATGTTTTATCTCTTCTCTGTATAATTATTATTGTAGCTTTTGTATGTACCTAATTTTTTGTCTGTATTGGAGCTTTTCTTCCCAGGACTCCATTGAAAATGGGTTCTTTTGGCTCAATGGACTATCCTGGTAAACCAACTGCAAATAAATAAATAAATAAATAAATAAATATGCTTATTTGGGCATATAAACTCCTAAGATCTAAAATCTGATGAGTGCAACTTCTGTGAAGATTAATTTGTTCTGAACAGTTATCTGAAGAAGTTTTTTTACAAGGCAGATGAAAGCGTTTATCTAGAGTGTTTACAGAATCCCACTGTGAGTTTTTTATGATTTTTTACTTGGTTTTATTCTCGAGGTTAAATCTCTCTATTAAAGGAAGTTTTTAATTATCTTGGTTGTTCCCAGTCACAGTTTATACATAGGTGGCTCCATTAACAATGAGCTCTGTACACAGTTGTGTATTACCTTTGAGGTTATAGACGTAGCTATAGAATGCCTTGTGGTTGTCCTTGGCCTGGGAGGACAAATTTATCCCAGATTTGGCTTTGGTAGACTTTATGTGTTCTCTGAGTTGATTAGTTAGTTTGATGACAGTGCTTTTATCCTGCTGGGTGCTGACCCCCCCAAATTTTTCCCATGATTGTTTTCCTTCTGTTATAAAGCCTATTGATGTTATGATTCCACCAGGGTGTCTTGTTTGTTGAGTTAGTTCTGTACTTTCTGATGGGTACAGCTGCCTCTATGCAGCTATTAACATGCTTGTATAGGATTTCTGTGAATATTTCCATGTAGGCAATAGTGTTCTCAGGGTTTATGAGGCTTGAAATTTTGCCAGATTATCACTTAAAAGCAGGAAGTTAGCCTTAGAGTAGTTCCTGAATATTCCAGGGATAGCTGGGGTTCCAGGTTTTATTTCCACTTCAAAGGAGACCATTTTGTGGTCTGACCTTACCAGAGAAGACATTACACTAGGGAGTGTGCAGCACTCTCCCAAATTAGTGAGGACCACATCCAGTATGGTTGCACCCCTGGTTGTTATATTGACAATTTGGTCCAGGGAGTTTGTGTTTACAAAATCTAGGAATCTCTGTGCCTGTATGTTTGGTGTTGTATATGATTCCCAGTTAATCATGGGATAATTAAAGTCACCCATGAATATAGTATTGGGTTGGATTGTGAGTGTTTCCAGTAAGTTTAAATACACAGTATGGGTTTCTTGGGTCATAGAGGGGACCTATAGTTTGCAAAAAGTGGTATGGGATTTTGCTTATTGTAATTTGAATGTAGAGGATCTCAAGTGCATTGCTCTATTTGATCAGACTTGAGGTATATTTATCGCCAAAAGAACTTTTATTTCTCGCCGTTGCAATAGCCCTCAAGTAAATACATTAGCAGTCATTTTTATAATACCAGCAGCTTCAATCAAGCTGCTGGTATTATAAAAATGACTACTGAATTTGTGTATTTTACTCCTTGAAGGCTATTTGTAGCCACGGAGCTAGAGAAATAAAAGTTCTTTTGACTATATGTGGTGTTGTTTGTGTCAAAGCAGTTATTCTTGGTGTTGTTTAGCTGTTGAGGTATATTTATTTCTGATGTGAATTGAGACACCTCCGCCTTTAATCCCTGCATGTGTAGTAGCTAGCCTAAATGTGTGGAAGGTATTATAACATTGCACTGCAAGTGTGATCTCCACTGCTTTAAACCATGTCTTAGTGACTGCACAGACGTCAGCATTCTGAAGGGTGAAGAGAGCTTCCAAGGAGTGGAAGTTTTTATTTAGACTCCTAATATTGACTAGTAACACCTTTAGATTTTCTTGGATTTGATTTGCTATGTTGATAGTACTTTCAGCTTGGCATTGCCTAAAAAAAGCACTATGGGGAAGGACAATAATTTAGTTAATATTTGAAAGCCCAGAGGGAAGAGGTACAAACCATCTCTAGCAAAGCAGTGTGATCTGTTGACCATCTCCTTCCATGTAGAGAAACATTGCATCTCCTTAGATGACACCAGAAACTAAGCCAATTATTAAAGTCAGTCATCTTTTGTTCATATTGTGACATCATCCTTGGACAAGGTAAAATGCTGCTCTATGCTAGGCTCATACCTGCCTGGGACACATATTCCGAGGCTCCATGATGTCTGTTCATATAGTCTAAAGAGGTACATCTCATATCATTTATACCCACATGGACTATGACTGAGTCATACTGGTACTTGTGGTCCAATGACCTGAGTGGTGCATAATGTGGCAGATCCTGGACCTCAATAAGCAACTGACCGTGACTTTCTCCCTGCTCAGCCTGGTGAGTGGGACATCAGTTGTCTCCCAATGGAGTCTCCAATTACCAAAATGTTGGATTGTGTGGTGGCTTACCTTATGGGCTTAGGAGTAGAGGCTTCATTACATGTGGCTGTATTTGTTAATGTGGATGTTTATTTGAAAGTGTGCATTCAGAGCCAATAAGAGTATTTGATAGGTGTACTTCATCTAGAAGTTCTCTGGAGTTTTGGAATATTACATTTAAGTGCCTCAGCACATGTGGGTCTATGTGCTTGATTTGAATTGTGTGCCATGGGTGCAGCATGTGTACCAATGACAACCTTATTGACATTAGGAGTGCTTTTATCTGACAGCTTTGTCTCCAGTGACATTGTGTAAATACATCTCTCACATACCATATCAGTTTATTTGAGAATTAACTGGTTATCAGTAAACATGACACAGTTTCTATTTTGCCTGAGCTGGTAATGGAAACAGTGGAAAAGTTCATATCCATGGCAATAGACCCTTTTTTATTGATTAGACAATTGGAGTGAAAATGTAAAGTAATGTAAGGAGTATCTGGTGTGCAACTCTGGGGCAGTGTTTGTCACTGTAGAATAGTTGTCTGTGCTTTTACATGAAAAATGTCAGCTCAGTGTGTTTGTGTCTATACATGGCATTGCCAAACACTTGGGGAGAAAGAAAGAAATAAGTAGACCCTGATGATTTGTGGATGAATGATTTAGGCAGATATTCTGAAGTTAGAAGAAAATTAAACAGTACTTACTGAAAAGAAAAAAATTAGCTTACTAAGAATGATGAAAAGAGGGGAGTCACCTGAATGCCCACTGCCTGGCTAGTGCAGGTCTCACCCCAACTTCATGCTGCTGGGATACAATGCTCCTTTGTTTTTTTCTTTTACTAGAAGCAAAGCAGTAGCACCAATCCCAAGAAGAGAAGCAGGCCACACGCTGTTTGGTGATCCACAGCCTTGTCCCAGATGATGCAAGGGTCTGTAAGTTTGTTGTAGACTTTTCCTGGCAGATCTGTTAAATATCAACTAGACCAGTCAAGAAAGTGAAACACAGACACTCACTGCCCAACCAGAAACAGTTAGGAATCAATGCACTCTGCTCCTCTTACCAGGAGCAAAATATAAGCACAAATTCCAAGCTGGCAACTATGAAGTGTTAATAGGCTTTCTGGTGATCAACAGTCTCCAGGAAATAATGTCCCTATGCTCCTTCTCTCACCAGGAGCTAAACAGGAGCACAAATCCCAAGGTGACTACTGAAGGGAAGAATATAGCCTCCCAATAATTGTTGTTCTTGGAGTAGATGCTGCAGATTTTAAAGGTAAGAAAAAATAGGTTAATATCCTAATAGCTGCAGTGTGCACTAAGCAGTTGGATATGAAATAGTGGGTAGCTTAAGCTTTAGCTATCTAAATGGAGAGAGAGAGACACTAATTTTAAATGAGCACGATAGATTGGAAGCAGGTGGGCAATTTGTATTCTGGTTTTATGGAATACAATGGGATGGCCAATAAATATAAATAGTTGAAGGGAAGTGATTTCACAAAATGATAATTTTGTGCTCACTCACAATAGCCAATGACAGAGGAGAGGGAAGGTGATATGTGATCAAGTTAACATAAGGGGCAGACAACTAGAAAGTTGAGTTAAAAAAAAAAACAACAATGTCAGGGTAAGTCGATGGGGAAAAATAATTTCTGTGTGACTCAGAAGAGACACAGCTGTGGTCTCTTTCCTAGTTTAAATGTGCAATTAAAAGCAAAATACCAGTAAAATGTAGTGTAAAGAAAATAAATAATAATATACAAAACAGAAAAAGACAATGAAGCAATACAAAATACAAGAAAGCAAAAACACACTAACTTTTCCCTAACAGCAAGTTGTGGCATAGTCTGCATCAGCTTTTTCAGTAAAGCAAAAAGAAGTCACTTGGCATATGACAGAGAAGACCATTATGAAGCATTTCCCTATTTCTTAATTACTCTAAGGAACTCTTTAGTTAATTGTCTCAGTTTCATAGTCGGGAAGTCTGGAATGGGGACATTAAACCCTTAAATTCAGGAAGCAGCTTATTCCAGAGTAAGACCTTGATCCTCCATACTGCCTTCCAGATAAAACAAATGGGCTTGTCCAGGATTAAAACATGGGACTTCTCACACCCAAAGTGAAACTCATACCCCTAGACTAAAAAGTCACAGGACATAGACAACATGTACACTTAGTTAATTCTTTCTGAGTGATTATACAGCACAAAAAATGTGGTAGGGATGTTTTTGAATACAGATCATGTATACTTAGTATGGGCATTAATGAATCTGGCCCTTTGCCATCTTTTCAAATGCCAAAGTGATGCATTTTTATGGAAATATGAGATTCAGCAGGACAACTCATGCCCACAACTAGTGTAAAGGAACAAACTTCATTTGTTCTGTCAGAATAAAAGCTTATTATTCTAATAGTTTGTTTATGCTATTTTGTATAATATTTAGGCATTTCTGATGCACAATTGTTTTATGAAGCTATGAAAGGAAACAGAGGGAATATCTCTTCTCATAAAATCTTGGGGCATTTGCCATTTTTTTATTTTATTCACAGGACACAGCTGCACAAATAGAGACTGTCCTATCTAAAGAGGGATAAAGAGGAACATGTGGTAACTCCAGAAAGACAATATTTGTTTTTTTTTTTTTTTCAAAAAGGTCAGGATACAACCATTGGATTTTAAAGTACAAACTTCAACTTCAGAGAAAAAAGTATGCACTGGGAAAGAAAACACTGAAGAAGAAAATTTGTTTGAGGGCCTACACATAACATTGACTACAAACTAACTTTTTATCATTAAGTAAAGAATGCAAAGTATACACACTAATAAGATGCATTGTAAAAGCATTAATTTTCAAGATCACAAAATAATTATGCTCTTAGTTTAATAATTCAATTAGAACAAAGAAAGAATATGGTTGTATAGTTTGAGTGCCTCTGCTAAAAGAAAAAATATAACTCTGGTTGACCAGCTATGAAGGAGATTCACTAAAAAGATTAATGGAATTAATGGCATGACATATGGCCAAACACCCCACATTTATTTTCTGTACCTTACAGAATAAAAAGATGTGATTTACTTATAGTGTTGAAAGCTCTAAAAAAAGTGCAATAACCTGAGTGCACTGCAATCAACAGGCAGTATAGAAGTGAGAGAAAATTCCATATGAACTCAAAAACCTAATCATGAGAGAAGTGTCAAAAAAGAACAGGTTTAGTGGTAGTAGGTTCACAGAAAAGAACAAGTTGTCAAAGCACACTAAAGAAGCAAGAACAGCACTAGAGTTTAAAAGACAATTTTACATTTTATCAAGGAAAACATGTACTCATGAAGTGGGCATACATAAGCTCAGTTGGATGCTTAATAGAGATAAGATGGATGTGTGTAGGGCTAAACCTGTCAGCAAGTTGTCCTTTAATTCTCAAGATCACAAAATAACTATGCCCTTATTTTAATAACTGAAACAGAACAAAGACTGAATATGGTTGTATAGTCTGAATGTCATGCTAACAGAAAAATGTAACTCTTGTTTACCAGCTACAAAGGAAATTTAGTACAAAAGTTGATGAACTAAGCATCTGCCAATGCCGTTGCTCTTGCTTTTCTGACAAGGGTGATTTTCAGGTTATTTATTTATGTTTTTAGTAAAATACAGTGCTTCTTTACGAAAAAAATACCTAAATAAATAAGGGAAAAGTGCTCCTACCTGATAACAGAAAGTGGTGCCTTAGGGAGGAAATTCTACAGATTTTGCCATTCAATTTGTTGGTCTCCTGCTCACCCCACCTATGCTCTACCTGGACAATAAATTGGGTAAATTGTGGGCTGGAAAAAGCAAGAAGTCAACAAAGTGAAAGCTGTAAGAGTCTGTCATGAAGAGAAAGCTCAGCAGTAGTATAAAATAATTATTTTTTAAAATATCTTTACTGGCTGACTACCAAATTGTTTGAATCTCTGGGGGCTAGAGAATCCTTATCTGTCCTTGATTTTGTAGAACAATTCCGATTTTGTCTAAAATGCTTTTGTTTTCCTTCAAATTGTATATTTAATTACCTGATATATCACTGAGGATTAAAATTGGTCAAAAATGACAGACACTGGATTTTTCTGCCTCTTTTTCCCCAGAAAATGTTTGTTGATGCAAAACTCATTGTTCCGTTAACTAAATGAATTTGAGTCACATACAAATGCTGGCCTGTCTGTGGGAAAATATTACTAATGGCTGCTTTTTTCTCACTATTCTGACCTTGTAGAATTATGGTGATTTGTGTGAAGAATGAAGGAACTTGGTTGCTTTAATATGTGACTACCATTTCCATGGAACAAATCTGCCTATGTCTGTCATTTTTTAGCTATAACTGCTAAGTGCGGGTGGATGCTGTCTGTTGAAAGTGACTGACAGACTTCTTTTTTTGTTGTTTGTTTAAAAAAAATCACTATCTGGCTTGGTATTAATCTGCTTTTGTAAGATTATTGTGATTTATGTGAAGCAACTGGGAGTACTTTAAATTGTGGCTATAGTTTCCAAGGAACAAGGCTAAAATACAAGTTGCAAATTGCATTAAACATCAGCACCATTTTGCACAGGTTTGGGCATGTTTGTGAATGACTGACTTTGAGAAATGAATGCCCATAGGTTCATTGGTTCATAGGTAGGTACTAGGCTATTGGCCCTAAGGCCTATAAAAGCCTAGCCAAAAAGGTACCCTGGCTTTCACCACCCAAGAAAATTAATGGCCACTTTGTCTATGCATATATATATATATATATATATATATATATATATATATATATATATGTATATATATATGTGTATATATATATATATATATATATATATATATATATATATATATATATATGTATATATATATATATATATCAGATGTCCAGTTAGTACTTCATCTTACAGACAAGGGTTACTGTTTCCATGGAGCAAAGCAGATGTACAATACATGGCCATAATTTTTAGGTTTAACTGCTGGGTGTTGGGGGGGGGGGGAGTGAGAGTTGTCTTTAGAAAGTAACTGACCTTCTTGTTGTTTTCTCAGTTTAAACAGTTACTGTCTGGGTTTGCTGTACTAGTCTGCATTTTATTAATGTGATCAGTATGAAGCAACTTGACATAATTTAATGTGTGGCTAATGTTTGAATGGAAATTCACAGAACTAAAATACAACACATGGTCATTAATAATTTATTGCGATCATTTGAGAAGCACAGATAAGTAGATATAATTGCTGAGTGGGAGTTGGGGGCTGTCTTTTGAAAGTAACTGACATCTTGTTGTTTTCTCAGTTTAAACAGTCTATATCAGACTTTCAGGTCTAATGTGCATTTGTGTGAACTAAGATGAACTATTAACTGGACAGCTGAGATATATATGCATAGACAAAGTGGCTATAATTTTGGAGCTTTCTGTAGAGGAAAATGACTGTCTGCTGTTACTTGCTCATTATTCTGGCTTTGCCGGACTAATGTGAAATGTTAGAATCAACCTGGAGTACATTATTGTGTGGCAACTTATCATGCAGTGTAAAGGTGAATAACATTATATGGCCATTATTTTCTATCACAATCAGATGCCTGAATTATATACAGAAGTGGTTATTACTGTCCATCAGGGGTGCAGACCGTCTGGATGAAAGTAACTGACCCTCTTGTGATTTGTTCAGTGTAAATCATCTTTCAAAAATAAAGCATAATATGCACTGCTGAACACCCAAATGTTCAGAGCCCTATAGACATGGTGGCCCCACACTCTAAGGATGTATAAGTGGATTTTGAAACAGGCTTAGTAGTGCCTTGGACCACACCTACCCCGGGATTCATGAAGCTTGCGCCAGGCACAGGCGTAGCGTAAGCGGTATAATGCCAAATATGGCCACCGAGCGATTCAGGTATGCTCCAATTCCACGTTCACTACCAGTGTATGCCAGATCTGCGCACCCTTGGCTTAGGTATGCTAATCACCCCATGCACAGTGTGGCACCCTGCAAATGAAGGTACATAGCGATTCATGAAGTGGTGCAGGCATAGCGTAGGCCCACAGAAATGTAAACCAAAAAACATGATTTTCATTTTTCCAAACAGAACATCGGAGCTATGAAAGCGGACCAGACTCATGTATTACAAAGTTAACATATGCCAATGGCTAAATATACAGCCAATGGCATAAGAAAAGATGCACAACACCTAAAAAACAACATTTAATGTCATGTCCACAGTCACGCAAAGTACAACCACAGGGCATGTGTGCACAAACGGGAACACAAAGAAAATATATACAAATGTCATAAAATCGCAATGTAATACAAATCATGATTTCACCATAATACTCAATGGTATGCATGGTACACCACAACCAAGGTGCAAGGGTTGCTAAGGGTCTGTGACAGTGTTCAGCGCAGTAACTAGGAATTAGTAGTCAATGCCATGCAAATGAGGCAGGTAATAGTGAATCGCAAATGTCCCGCTGGACTAAAGATGTACCCATAATGGTGCAGCTACAATACCGAGGAGTGGTTTAGAGGTATATATGACATCAGCAGTGGGTGTGCCACCGTAGCTGTAAGCACATTGAGCAATGTAACCGCCTGGCCATTGCTATGCAAAGCCGCAGGACAGGGGTGGGGAGGTAGGTATAGCATCGCTAGCTGAGAGCAATATATGGTGCCCAGCACATGTGGATGGGGATGAAAATGTGCCCAAACCCGTAAGCGGACGATGCGCCCACGCACCATAGCTCAAACAGGAAGGTCAGGGGAAGAAAATAAGGAAATGCCGCAGTAGGGTAATTGGAGTACAACTGAGCAATTAGCACCTATTAACTCACAGCGCACATAGCTCCAGCAAA
>NC_056745.1:854155947-854196523 GCF_019279795.1 Protopterus annectens
AAAGGGGTTAAAAACATTTGGTATAGCATTACACTAGGCACATTTGGGGTGGTAATACACTAGGCACATTTGAGATGGCATTATACTTTGTACATTTGGAATTGTATTGCACTAGGTACATTTGGGATGGTATTGCACTAGTTACACTTGGGATAGAATTTCACAAGGTATATTTGGATTGACCTTACACTAGTTACATTTGGGACAGCATTACAATAGGCACATTTGGGATGGCATTACACTAGGTACATTTGGGAACGAATTACACTAGGTACATTTGAGATGGCATTACACTTTGTACATTTGGAATGGTATTGCACTAGGTACATTTGGGATGGTATTGCACTAGTTACACTTGGGATAGAATTACACTAGGTATATTTGGATTGACCTTACACTAGTTATATTTGAGATAGCATTACACTAGTTACATTTGAGAACGCATTACATTAGTTACAGATAGGGTGGCATTATACTAGTTATGTTTGGGATTTATTTTTATTTTTATTTTATTTTACATTTGTTGACCGGGATAGTCCGACTGGATGCATGTCCATTTTCAGCGGAAGCCTGGGGAGAAAAGCTCCAAGGGTAAGCAGATACAGCATTACATAATACCAGCATTACATATTACAAACAGACTATTTACAGAGATTACATAAGTAAGCAAGTTAAACAAGTTCCACAGGTTACAAGGTTACAGTTATTCCTGAGCACAAGTCAGGATTAAATTAAATTACACAGTAAACTGGTTAACAGATTTTTACACATTCTAGAGAGAGTTAGCCAGGCTTGATACATTGACATAGCCAGTTAAGTGACAAATGTTGTTTGAGTCTAGTTTTAAATTGACCTAAGGTGGAAAGTAAGGTAATATCAGCTGGAAGAGAGTTCCAGGATCTACTTACAGAGTTTGCAAAGAGAATCACTGGCTGTGTTATTAATTTTGCTAGTCTGAATTAGTAGTTTGTTAGAGGATCGAAGCGGTCTAGGATTGTTATAGGGGGTGATAATATTTTTAAGTGCAGGAGTATTGTCCGGATTATATAGGATTTTATAGACCATAATCAGTTGGTTATACTGGATTAGGCTAGGTAGTTCAAGCCAACCAAGCTGATTTAGATTGATGCAATGATGTGTCCTAAAAGGCAGCCCAGTGGCAAACCTGGCAATGTGGTTGTAGCAAATTGAGAGTTTGTTAAGGACAGTAACTCAAGAAAAACTTCCCAAAAACGAGGGCAAACCAGTAAATGAAGTAACAACACAACACGATCACTGCCTCAGAAACACCAGCAACCAACCAAGCCTTGGAAGAAATTCCTTTATTCCACCGACTAAGCGCTTTCACCAAAGTTGGCTTCTTCAGAGTCAGTGTTTTACAAAAAACATACACATTTTATACTCTTTAAACATGATGACATCATCACATAAAACAATAAAACAATAAACTGCTCCAATTGATCAATTAATTAATCAACATTACACAGTACCAGAGATAAAACAATTCCTAAAACATGTTTAAAATTCTCACAACAGTTCTACTTATCTATTAGGAATGAAATATATATATATATATATATATATAAAATACAAACAATAATGTCTTATAAAATAATTTTTCAGAATAAACCCATTCAATGTGTATAATACAAATGCAAGCATACCTTTTTGCTAATCCAGCTAAACATTTTTTAAAAAATATATTTCATTTGATTTGTTTTGTTTATGTATATATACATTTATCTTTATTGTATTTTGTTTTATTTTGTTTTATTTCATTTTGTCTTGTTTTATATTATTTTATACTATTATTGAATTATATAATACTAGCCTTGAGTTTCAAAGCAGGTTTTATTGAAATGTAATCATTAATACCAGGGTGTCTAGTGGCATTTAATCTCAACTGCCACATAGTTTCTAGTAACGCTACCCTGTTTCCTATGTCACCTCCCTGTTCTAGCAATACTCTATCTATTATGAAGAACACAAACTTCTTAAATTCCTTACAATTGATGCTGTGAATGTAAAGTGCATTGTGAGAGTCTTTGTTTTTAATAGCTCTTAGATGTTCCACCATCCTATCACGTAACCCCACAGTGGTCATGCCTATGTAAAATGCTTCACAGGTTACACACAAGGCCACGTAGACTATATTCTTTGTGTTACAATTGCATTTTCCAGGGCAAGGTAAGGAATACCCCCACCCTTTAACACACACGTAAGACCCTTCTGCTATGTACCTGCAGCTTCTACAATGACCACACTTGGACATTCTGGATGCTCTACATTTTTCCTCACTTTCCAAAATACCTTTCAAGTTGTTCCCCTTACTATAAACAATTCTTGGATGGACACCCAAGATATCCTTCGTGGCATCACTTAAACAATACTCCCACATCCCTTGTAATACCTTAACTATTTCATCACTTCTCTCATTAAATTTCAACACAAAACATGCTTCACCTGCTTTTTTCCTATTTTGTCCCTCTTGGTTGATCTCCGACACATTTTCCCCCCGTAGAATGGGTGAATATGATGAACATCTCCGTTTGTACACTTCCCTTTTCAATCTTAGTAACAACCTGAGCGGGTAACCCCTATCCATCAACATACCTATCAACTTGAACATTTCCTGCTTGAATAAACTTTCCTCACTCACCAGTCTGGACAATCGCACCATCTGCCCTTTTTTGCCACCCCTTTCCTCTGGTGGAATGGGTGGCAACTTGAAATGTAGGGTGAGTTGGAATAACTGTCCTTTCTGTATATAGAACTAGTTAGACCTTCTTCACTCTTGACAAGTGCTATGTCCAAATAGTTAATAGTATCCTTCTTCCATTGGGAAGTGAATTCCAAAAAACTGGTGGTGTTGTTTAAATAATCAATAAACTCATTTGCCTGGAGTTCATCTCCCTTCCATAGAATAAGCAGGTCGTCCAAGAATCTGTTGTACAAAATAATGTTCTCCATAAATCTCGTTGGGAGAACAAAAGTTCTCTCCCAAGTTAAGAGAACCATGTTCTAAATATAGGGGCACACCTAGCACCCATGGCCACACCAGAACACTGCTGAAATGTCTCCCCTTCAAATTTAAGGAAATTGTTCAAAAGGACCATCTCCATTAAATCACAAATTAAATTGATCCTATCCTTGTCGACGTTGTTACTCATTACCAAGCTCTCACGAAACATATCCAAACCCTCCTTGTGTGGGATGGTAGAAAACAAGTTGACCACGTCCACAGTTAAAAAACTATAGTCCCTGAAATCTTCCTTAACATCCCTAAGTCTTTCAAGGCAGTGCCAAGAGTCTCTGATCACATGCGGCACTTCCTCTAACACTTTCTTACACATAATGTCCACAAAGGATGCTAAAGGTTCAGTTTTAGAACCCCTAGCTGCTACAATCGGTCTAAACTGCAATTTAGCCACACCTTTGTGGACCTTAGGAATCCCAAAAATGTTAGGTAAAACTGCATTCTTAACCATCAAGTAATCATATTCAGTTTCAGAGATCATACCTTGAAAGAGGGCATCACACAAGTATAGTTCAATCCTTCTATAGGCAATATTGATTTCATTTCTAGATACCCTCTTGTATGTTTCTTGGTCCTCCAAAATCGACATCATAAATGCAATATAGTCCACCTTGTCCATCAAAACCATTCCCCCACCCTTGTCCGGTTTCATACACCTGATGTTACCAGCTTTCTGAAGTTCTTTTAACAACAACCTTTCTTGTGTACTTAGGTTGTCAACCAAGGAATATTTAGCTTTACAAATCTTCCTAAACTCAAAATCTAACAGTCTTTCAAGAGCTGTAACTTCACTACATGGTGGAGGAATGAAGGTGCTTCGCCTTGAAAGAACCTTACAACTAGAAGTTTCAACGTTAGTATCATCTTTGTGGTTCTCATGAAAATACATTTCCAAATTTAGTTTTCTTGTAAACAATTTCAAATTAACTAATAGTTGCGCAATGTCCAATTTGAAATTGGGTACAAAATTGATTCCTTTCGTGAACAATTCAAAATAAACATCATCAATAATCTTGTCAGTATAATTATATATAAAGTATTCACTCTTCTACAAAACTTGACAAGTCAAGTCTGAATCACCACCTGCAGAATTGTTATTGAGCAAGTTCTGGGTGAAAACTCCAGGTGCAACATTCATTAAATCACCCTGCTCCAAGTCAATGTCACTATCAAGCAAAACAGTCAAATCAAAAATCTCAATCACATTATTAACTTCCATAACTTCACTTTCTTTTTCTTTTTCTATTTCTATTTCTGTTTGTTTGTCTTGTACAATAAAGTGTACCCCCCCGTTTGTACAATCAATATCACCTTCTAATCTCGAATGGTTGAGTGTTTGCGTGTACGAAGATAACATAGTACAATCACTAGTAGTCCAAACCAAAGGAACAACATGACATTCGTGCCCACAAACCTCCTTGTTGCAAGTCAAACCACAGTCAGTCAATACTGTACATACTGCTCTTCCCTCCCCCACCCCCTGTGGTGTTTGTCCATAAACGTTGTCTTCTGTGCCTTGCTTTGCAACCTCTTGGACCTGCGTGGCCCCGTGGGTGGGTCCAAAAAATCGACCTCCTCAAAGACCTGGTCGACACTGTCTCCACTCGTACCCACTGGTGCTACATTAACTTGACCAAAATCACATTCACTAACATGGGAAAAACGATTGTTCCCCTGACAGTTTTGGAGATTGAAGTTGGAGTGTAAATCACCCCTATACTTGTGTTTACCTGGCGGGTAAGCTGTATTACGTTTGTAATCAACTGTATCCCTTGCCAGTTTTTTGATTTTAAGTGCCACATTTTTGTTCACAAAACCGTCAAGTTTTTGAGCACATTGTTAAACTGAACCTTCTGCTGATGTTCATCATATTCACCCATTCTACGGGGGGAAAATGTGTCGGAGATCAACCAAGAGGGACAAAATAGGAAAAAAGCAGGTGAAGCATGTTTTGTGTTGAAATTTAATGAGAGAAGTGATGAAATAGTTAAGGTATTACAAGGGATGTGGGAGTATTGTTTAAGTGATGCCACGAAGGATATCTTGGGTGTCCATCCAAGAATTGTTTATAGTAAGGGGAACAACTTGAAAGGTATTTTGGAAAGTGAGGAAAAATGTAGAGCATCCAGAATGTCCAAGTGTGGTCATTGTAGAAGCTGCAGGTACATAGCAGAAGGGTCTTACGTGTGTGTTAAAGGGTGGGGGTATTCCTTACCTTGCCCTGGAAAATGCAATTGTAACACAAAGAATATAGTCTACGTGGCCTTGTGTGTAACCTGTGAAGCATTTTACATAGGCATGACCACTCGTAGGTTACGTGATAGGATGGTGGAACATCTAAGAGCTATTCAAAACAAAGACTCTCACAATGCACTTTACATTCACAGCATCAATTGTAAGGAATTTAAGAAGTTTGTGTTCTTCATAATAGATAGAGTATTGCTAGAACAGGGAGGTGACATAGGAAACAGGGTAGCGTTACTAGAAACTATGTGGCAGTTGAGATTAAATGCCACTAGACACCCTGGTATTAATGATTACATTTCAATAAAACCTGTTTTGAAACTCAAGGCTAGTATTATATAATTCAATAATAGTATAAAATAATATAAAACAAGACAAAATGAAATAAAACAAAATAAAACAAAATAAAACAAAATACAATAAAGATAAATGTATATATACATAAACAAAACAAATCAAATGAAATATATTTTTTAAAAAATGTTTAGCTGGATTAGCAAAAAGGTATGCTTGCATTTGTATTATACACATTGAATGGGTTTATTCTGAAAAATTATTTTATAAGACATTATTGTTTGTATTTTATATATATATATATATATTTCATTCCTAATAGATAAGTAGAACTGTTGTGAGAATTTTAAACATGTTTTAGGAATTGTTTTATCTCTGGTACTGTGTAATGTTGATTAATTAATTGATCAATTGGAGCAGTTTATTGTTTTATTGTTTTATGTGATGATGTCATCATGTTTAAAGAGTATAAAATGTGTATGTTTTTTGTAAAACACTGACTCTGAAGAAGCCAACTTTGGTGAAAGCGCTTAGTCGGTGGAATAAAGGAATTTCTTCCAAGGCTTGGTTGGTTGCTGGTGTTTCTGAGGCAGTGATAATGTTGTGTTGTTACTTCATTTGTTAAGGACAGTCTTGTTCAAATTCGAGAGTAGAGGGGATGCATACAGAAGGGTTGAAAGAAGGTGAGAGCGAGCTATGGCAATTTTAGCTGGAGGGGTTAGGAAGGCTTTTGTTCTGTAAAGTGACCCTAGTTTTTTATTGATGGTTTTGATAGTTTAGTTAACATGTAGGTCAAATTTGAGATTATTGTCTATGATGACACCTAATAGTTTTGTAGATGGGTCAGGGGAGATTATTGTGCCATCATTTGATTTTATGGTAAAGGTGATAGCGGTAGACCTACGTGTTGGTGAAAATAACAGCATTTTAGTTTTTTTGAGATTTAGGATCAGACGATGTTCAGAAAGCCAGTTTTCTATTGTATTAAAGGTGGTCTCGGTAGCTGACCATAACTCTACTGAAGATGTGGCTGAGCAAATCAGAGTAGAGTCATCAGCATATTGGATACAGCTGACTTTTGGGATGACAGTATAAAGGTTGTTAATGAAGATGGAGAACAGCAAGGGCCCCAGTATAGAACCTTGTGGTACTCCGAGGGTGTTAGGTAGAAGGTTAGAGAGTTTGTTCTGCCAGAGGACAGCCTGCTGTCGACCATTCAGGTAGGATTGAAACCATTGGAGGGCTCCAGTATCTAGACAGAATGTTTGCAGGGTGTGGATTAAAAGTTGGTGATCAACCATATCGAATGCCTTGGAAAGATCCAAAAAGAGGGCTGAGGATATATAATTATTGTTGTGATTATGGTTTATGGTGTTAGTAAAGGCTAGGAGGGCTGAAGTAGTGCTGTGATGAGGACGGAAGCCATGCTGAGTGTCTGCCATAAGGCGATTTTGGATTAGGTGGTGCATGAGTTGTCTATGAATACATTTTTCCATAATCTTTGCAAGTGGAGAGAGTATAGCTATTGGCCTATAATTGGAGAATTCAGTAGAGCTGCCTCCTTTGTGAAGTTGGATTACATAGGATATTTTCCAGATGGTGGGAATTTTAGCTTCTACTATGGTTCGATTGATTAGTATTGAGACGGGGTAAGCAATAGCATCAGCTGACTTTTGTAGGTACTCGGCAGGGAGTTGATCAGCAGAAAGTGTCGTGGGTTTTAATTTTATGATCAAGGTACGGATAAGTGAAGTGGCGACTGGTTGGAAGCTGAACGCAAGTAGGTTTCTAGGGGTGCTACTTTCAGGACCAGGGGAGCTAGGAGGTAGTTGGCTAGCTAGAGCTTGAATTGTCTCAGTAAAGAATTGGTTAAAACTATCAGAAACATCTTCAGGGGTTTTATCAATAGTAGCAGCAGGGATTGGGGTTGACGTTTGGTCCAGGATGTAGCAGATTATTTAAACCTGCCTAAAACTTCTGAGGGTTATTTTGATTTACTGTCTGTAAATTACAGTAGTATTGTTTTTTGTCTTGTAAAATTGATTTTTTGGTTTCGTTCCTGTATTGCCTGTATTTAATGTGATCTTGAGGGTCTTTAGAAGAACGCCATAAAGCCCATGCTTTGTTTCTAAGGGTAATATTGAGTTTAGACTCTATAGAAAGCCATGGTGCAGTTTTTGCCTTGGTTCTCTTTGAACGAAAAGGTGCATGCAAATCAAGGATCTCAAGAAATTTGCTGTTAAAGTATGCTACTGCTTCCTCTAAGGGGAGGTGTTTTAGAATAGACCAATTACATGAGTTTAGTTCTTGTTGGAATTTGGCAGGGTCAAAGTTTTTATTGCTTCTAACCTTTCTGAGTAAGGGTTGTTGGGAATTAATGGTTTTGTGCTTAATTACATATGTGAGAAGGTGATCGCTTAGGCCATTAAGGAGGGTACCAGAGGTGTACAGTTGGGGGTGACTGTTTATGAATACCTAGTCAAGTATACTTTCTTTTTGGTTGGGTATCCTGGTAGGGGTGGATATGATTTGTTTAAATGCATGCAGGTTAATATGGGTGGTTGGAGATTCTAAGGAACAGGTGCCCCAGTCTATGTTAAAGTCTCCAAGTAGTAGGGTTTCTTGGGGGTAGTGACATGATAACCAGTGCAGGATATCTTCAAATGTAGATATATTGTTACCTGGGGGAATGTACATACAGATGATATTAATGCATTTATTTTTATGAAGTTGCAATTTGGTGGCAAGGATCTCAGAGTTATTAATCTGAGGAGGTTGTCTTACATCTATGGTGACATTCAACTCAGATTTATAGAGTACAGCTACCCCACCCCCCTTCCTCAAGACCCATCCAGCCTGTGTATGTTGTACCCAGGTGGTAACACTTCATTGTCTTTAGTGTTAGGTTTTAACCAGGTTTCAGATAAACAGAGAATCTCAGGGGAGTGGATATCCAGAAGTGCATGCAATTCATGTACCTTGTTATTAATGCTTCTAATATTGAGATGACAGACTAGGAGAGAGTTAGTTGGCCTATTAATTGTAGGTTTGTAGCTTAGATTACAAGTAGAGGGGGTATGTGTATCTGAAGTGAGTGGGCCAGGGTTGGGGTGAATATCACCACCAAGTATTAGGTTGAGTCTATACTTGGTGATGAACTTCAGGAATTTGTTTATTAGTTTGTGGTAGTGTTTGGATCTAGAGCTAATGTGCCTGGGGTTGAGATGTTGATAGACTGAACAAGATGTTGGATAGGATCTGGCACTGTAAGTATGGTTGAAGGTGGAAGGATTTAGAGCTGGGGTGATAGTATGGCCTTTTGGGACCTGAAATCCCGTAAGAAACTAGATGGTATTACACTAGGTACATTTGGGATGGTTTTACACTAGGTACATTTGGGATGGCATTATACTAAGTACATTTGGGGAGGAATTTTACTAGTTACATTTGTGATGGTATTGCACTAGTTATGTTTGGGGTGGCATTACACTAGGTAAATTTGGGGGCATTACCCTAGGCACATTTGGGATGACATTACATTAGTTACATTTGGGATGGCATTATGCTAGGTACATTTGGAGCCATTACACTAGGCACAATTGGGATGCAATTACACTAGATACATTTGGGATGGTATTACATGGATTGCATTTGGGATGGCATTACACTAGTTACATTTGGGATGGTATACACTAGTTACATTTGGGGTGGCATTATACTAGGTACATTTGGGGAGGCATTACAATATTTACATTTGGGGTGGCATTATACTAGTTACATTTGGGACAGCATTACACTAGTCACATTTGTGATGGTATTATACTAGGTACATTTGGAATGGTATTACACCAATTCCATTTGAGATGGTATACACTAGTTACATTTGGGGTGGCATTATACTAGATACATTTGTGGTGGAATTATACTAGGTACATTTGGGGAGGCATTACAATAGTTACATTTGGGGTGACATTATACTAGTTACATTTGGGACAGCATTACGCTAGGTAAATTTGGGCGAGCATTACACTAGGTACATTTGGGATGGCATTATACGGATTACATTTGGGATGGCATTACACTAGTTACATTTGGGATGGTGTTATACTAGGTTGCAGATGGCATTACACTAGTTACATTTGAGATGGCACACTTAGTGTATATTACGCAGATTGATATTTGCAACTACGTAGCTCAGTCTACTTGCATTTTTTGAACCAAGCTCAGCCGATGTTTCTTGCTCTAAGGTTCCTTATCAGAAATGCTTTAGTTTCTGATATACTTGGCCCCTGATAGTTTGCAACTACGCATCTCAGCCTACTCGCATTTTTGAATCCGAGTACAACCGCTGATAGTTGCACTGTGGTTCCTTATCAGATACGCTTTTGTTTCTGTTATACTTGTCCCCTGAGTTACTATTTAGTCTAATGATTACAAATAAGGTATTTGCGTGGGCATTTTAACTAAAGAATTAGCGTTCTTTTTAATCTCTTTGTGATACACTGTGGCCTGGATGTTTAGTGTTGCTTGTTATACTCCGTGTTTTACCGAGGCTTGTTCTTAAAGAAAAACACGTAACCTTGTTAAACTGAACTGGTAATACGCAAGACTTATTAACATTGCTTTAGCGTACTGTAAGCACTAGCATCCTGAATCTACCGATAACCTCAGCTGTATTTTAATGTTTCTTGTTTCAAAGAAACTTATTTATACAATACTTTAAGGAACGGTGTCTACATGTAGATCATGGCTATCTTTACTATTGCATAGAGTAACTCTTAAGGTTGATTTGTTCATGCTCTAATAATTACTACATTAGCTATTCACCTGTTTTCTTTTATTTAACAAGCCTGAGGTGGATAAATGTGTAAAGAATCAGTTGTCTAGTAGTACCCTGGGGCCTCCAAACCGGGCGCTCCTGCTATATTTTGTTCTGCTAATTTGTAACAAAGCATACCACTTGTAACTGTTGTAAATGTGTGATACATCTGAAACACCTGATACTGTGCATTTTTAAATGTTATTTTAAACTGTTCTCACTACACGTTTACTTTGTTTTCTTGCTATGCTCTCCACCTTGTGTTTTATTTTTTGCTTTTTCTCCTAACCCTCCTTCTTTATGTCTCCTTCCAGCATTGTCTCCTAGTGCTCCTTATCGGGTCCTACCCTCCCTGCTGACTTATTCACTGGTCTCCCTGAAATCACTAAGGAGGCCTATATTGTCGGCACCCAAGAAGCACCCCAGCTACCTTTCAAGCGATTGTCAACTGGTTAGCTGCAAAAGTGTTTTTTTGCTGTATGTCCATTTTTTGCTTTACTTAACTTGATAGTTTCCTAAGGTGAGCAGCACACCCGCGGACCCATCCTTGGTTGCCTTCTCTCACCCTTATATACTAGCATTGCGACAGTCACCCTATCCCTCTACCAACTACCTCTATTCAGATTGCTATACTCCTAAAAGCCCCTGCTTGTCTACAATCACCGGAGTATGCTACCCTAACTAACTGTATATTGTGCTGCCTTCTTTATCCTTTGCTATCCCTCTTTTCACAACTGATACTCTCTGGTTATTGTGATTAGCTCTTCTATTTCCTCCTTCCACTTTTTTTCTTACCCCTAGCGACTACATCTTGTCTGTATCTTTCTTCCTTCATAACTAATTTCCTAGCGACTACATTCTGACTGCTTGTTGTTGCTGGACTCCAAGCTCCTAGCGCTGTTCTTGTAAGATACTCTGTTCCCCTCAGGAAAGCTTCTATTTCATTTTTTCTCACCTGTACCCCTTTAACTGTAATGTAAAGCCTGGTCCTTTTATGCTCTTTTGCCTGCTACACAAGTTACTTCCTATCTCACTTCTTTCTCACTCCTTACTCTTACATTTCCTTCATACACTCTCTTTACAAACTAAGTGGTGTCTCAACTCCTCAGCTGGACTGATTGCCTATGCTCTCTCTCTTCTCTAACTGTTTCTGCCCCGCTTCGCTCCCCTCTCTACCCCCCTTATCCCACCCACCCCACGCACTCCTACCCTTATACCACACAGTCCACACCCCCTTCTTATCGCACCTATCAGGTACAGCTACCTCATTTGTAACTCTCCTCTCATAATTATTCTACCCCCCTCCCTTTCCTACATATCTCCCCTCCCTCTCATACCTAGACCTATCCAGTAACTCTTCCCTCCTAGCCTCCTCGACCTACAAGATAGACCTAGCCCACCCTTTACCTCAGGAACTCTTCTCATCCTCTCCACACCATGTCTCCAACAACTACCAGTTCTCCTTCCAAATCCTCTATAACAAAAGATATCCTAACTAAACTAGTAGCCCTGGTAATTGCTTCTCTAGTACTCACACTCCCTTATCTCTTGACCTCCTATGAAATAAAACATAATTACCACTTTATTACCTCTTCCAAGCAAACTGCCTCTGAACTCATAACCCTAAATTGTAACCACTCTAACATTACATCTACCTCTTGCTATCTGCTAGCCAAATATCATAGACTATCCCACACCAAATGTAATAATCTCATGTCAAGGAAACTAAAAGACAAACTTAACCTTACCATTAAGCCACACTCAGTACACAAGCCCACTACCCTGACAGATGGTGATATACATCCCAACCCTGGACCAACAAATATCTCTACCAAAGAAACCACAATATTCTCTAACTCACCCCTTCCATTACCAATCTCTAATTCAAACACTTTACTCTTAGGACACCTCAATATTCGAAGTGTCAACAACAAAATTACTCATCTCCACTCTCTTCTGCAATGTCACTCTTTTGATATCCTCTGTTTAACTGAAACCTGGTTAAAACCCTTCACTAAAGACACTGAAATCATTCCCCCAGGTTATAACATCCTACAATTAGACCGCAATACTCGTAAGGGCGGGGGAGTAGCTCTCATATTTAAAACTGAACTAAATATATCCTCAGTTCCCTATGTCCCCCCTGAGAACACCAACACTGAACTCCTCATATCTAAGCTACAACTTAACCCTAATAAAGCCATCTATATTATCTGTACTTACCTACCACCTGGTAATAACTCCACAAACATAGAAAGTATTCTTAGTTGGGCTTCAACGACCTACCCACAAGAAACTATAATACTTGGAGACTTCAACCTTGATTGGTTCTCAGTTAATTCTAACAACCCAGCCTCCCATATTAACCTCCATGGCTTTACCCAAACTATAAACACCCCCACTAGAACTAATAAACCTAACAATAAAGAAAGTATACTAGATTGGATTCTTGTTAACAAACCCCAACTAAATTACCCAGCAGGTACTCTGCCTGATGATATGAGTGACCACAACTTAACCTATATCATAAGGCAAAAGCATATCACTATAAATGCCCCTTCCCACAGGACCATGCACAGTAATAAACATTTTAACCCTACTCTATTTAAAACTGAGCTAAATGCCTGTAACTGGAATCCACTAAAAACTCTTCCCCTAAATTACTCATCCCTTCTAGCATGTCGAGGGATCAGTTGCTAGTGTCCTCTCCTGCTCAGCTGGTGAACCTGGGAATATTGAGGCAATGTTACAATTGCCTCATGTACACAGACAACCCTCTCCTCCTCCCACAAAACACAAATACATGCGAGAGATGCAACTATACGGCCAAACTGGAGGCTGAGCTCTCTCAACATAGGACTGGCAAGACCAGTCAGGAGGAGAAGGTTACCACACACACTATAGACCCAGTCTCACATAGTACCATCACAACCTCAAATCATACACATAAACACACAAAGACATACTCGGAGGCTCTGATCAAAAATCTACCAAAACAGCAGAGGCCACCAAAGCAGACACCCAAACAACCACCACCTCAGAACACATCACCTGCAACACATAGACCTCACAGTCAGAGTGTCAAACAGTCACAGCCCTTAAGGCCAAACAAAATGCCAGACACACTAGTCATTGGTGACTCCATAGTCAGACACACTGACGCCCGCCACCAGACTGAGTAAGGAGAAGGTCACAGTAAGCTGCCTGTCGGGGGCTAGAATCCGCCACATAACGCAAGCACTCAGGTCTCTCAACAGCAGGTACAAATACGACTCAGTCATTGTCCACGCTGGTGTAAACGACCTGAGACGCACTCCTTGGACTACATGAAAAGAGACATTGAGGAGCTCTCTGATTATGTAGCCCAGGCAGGTATGACCCTGACCTTGAGCAGTATCCTACCTTCACCAAGAATGATGCCACAATACAGAGATAAGATGATCAGCTTTAACAATTGGCTTAAACACTGGTGTCATTCAAAGGGGATCCAGTGTCTGTCTGCCTGGGATGACATGCTGGACAAGCCACGCTGCTTCAAGGGATGGCTTGCACCTGTCACCCTGGGATTCCGGATATTGGCAAAGGCTCTTGCCACCCCCATAGTGCCTTTTTAGGCAAGGCTCAAATGCTAACCCTACCACCCTAGGACACAAAATAGGAAAAAACCTAAGGGTCATGCTGCTCAATGCCAGAAGTCTGAATCTCCAAATGCACGACTCGAGGCCCTTCTCAGTATGGAGAACATCGATGTCTGTGCTGTGACAGAAACCTGGTTCAAGGCTCCTGAGAGCACCCCAGCACTATCAGGTTTTACCTCATATCATGCGTTCCGCCCCAAAATTCGGACAATACCAAGAAAGGAGGGGGGGTATCCATATTCATCAAGGACACCCACACCTCAAGACTGGTGGTAACGGACGATGCATCGGAGACCATCCAGGAGCAATTAACCATAGGCAAGACTGCTCTGCAAATTGTAGCATGTTACAGGCCACCCTCACAAACTCAGGAACCTCACATGGCCTTCCTGAAAACACTAGAGGGGATAAATGTATCACCAAACACCATCATACTAGGTGACTTCAATTACCCTAATATAGACTGGGAACACTACTCAAGCCCAAACACCCTAGCCCAAAAGTTCCTGGAATTCATAAACTCAAATGCCATGGAACAACTAGTTACCATCCCCACAAGAGGAGATAACATACTTGACCTCATCATCACGAACATGGGAGCACAATGTTTAACACCGGAAGTATACCCCTCACTGGTGAGATCAGATCACAAACTAATCTCGCTGGAGGTCCTCATCCCACCCCCACCTGAAATAAAAAAGACCACAGTAAAGAACTTCTCGAAAGCCGACTTCACACTTCTAAAGACTAGTGTGGTCTCCTTTAAGGCCCCCGAGCCGGCGGAAAACAGTACACAAGCTGCTGAATCACTTACAAATGCCTTCTACCAGCACCTGCAGGACTGCATGGATAAGGCAATCCCAAGCAAAACAAAGACTCTTTGTACCAAAGGCAAGCGTCCAGTCTGGTGGACCCCAGCCATAAACAAACTCTACAACAAAAGGAGGAAGCTACTACAAGATAGAGCAAAATCCTTAAAAGGTAAGACACCCTTGATCACTATAAGTAAAAAACTAAGAGCTCTCATAAAATCATCCAAAGCAAATTTTGAGAGAAAAATAGCTAAAGACTCAAAATACAATCATAAGGCCTTCTTTAGCTATGTTAGAAACCTGGGAGGAAACTCCCAGATATGCTCAGAACTAGTTCAAAATGATGTGAAGATTACTGATCCTATGGACATTGCCAACATACTGGCTGACAGGTTCAGTGCAAACTCCCCAAAAGGAGAGATATCTATACCAAACGATTGCAGCCCCAAACATCTCCAACGCCCAAGTGAGAACTGCTCTCTCCAAAGCAAAAACACAGCATCCATGGGACCTGATGGTGTCCCCGGCTGTGTGCTCCACGAACTCAATGAGGAATTAAACCCACAGCTAGGACAGCTGTTTAATCAAAGTCTTACCTCTGGATACGCACTCCAGGAGTGGCGCACTGCAACTGTGGTCCCACTTCACAAAGGCGGTGCCTCCACCGACCCTGGAAATTACCGGCCCATTAGCTTGACAAGCCTTATCTGCAAAGCCATGGAGAGTATCATAATGGACCTCATAAATAAAGACATAGGGAATTTGCAGACTTTGGATCCAACCCAGTTTGGCTTTGTCAAAGGCAGATCATGCCTTTTAAACTTGGTTGACTTTTTCGAAACAGTCACCAAAGCCATTGATGAGGGAAAGGCAGTCCATACAGCCTACCTCGATCTGGCGAAGCCCTTCGATACAATACCCCACTTGGGTATCATTGAAAAACTCATCAGCTTAAATATTAACCTATACATCACAAGATGGGTTGCAAACTGGCTGAGTGACAGAACCCACAGGGTCAGAGTTGCTGGCGCCATGTCAGACTCAAAGCCTGTCACAAGTGGTGTCCCACAGGGCTCAGTCCTGGGCCCACTCTTGTTTGGCATCTACTTCTCCAAAGTACAAGCAAACACAGGAGGGTTATGGCTGACAAAGTTTGCAGATGACTGCAAACTGGGCCATAGTAGAAAACACATCTGACACAGATATCCTTCAGAAGGGTCTCACAGAAACGGATAACTGGTGCCAGAGCCATGGCCTAAAGTTAAATGCCAAAAAATGCATAGTCATACCCTTCGGGAAAACAAGGTTACCCCTAGCTACCAAATAGGTGGCAATCCACTGAGCACAGAAGAAGTTATCAGGGACCTGGGGACCCAGGTTGATAGTAGTCTGTCATTCGACACCCATGTAGCTAAAGTAGTTAGGAAGACCTTCTACATTGCCCACCTTATCATGAAGGGATTCTCATCTAGATCAAGGGAGGTCATTGTCTCCCTCTACTCATCACTCATCAGACCAATGATTGAGTACAATGCCCCATTCGACTTGTATCTGACCCAACACTTGCAGCAGCTGGAGAGGCCACAAAAGTTCCTCACCAAAAGGATAAAGGGTCTCAAAAATCTGTCCTATGCTGCCCGACTGAAAGAACTCCAGCTCTATTCAGTCGCCACCGCTTGCTCAGAGGTGACCTTTGCCTAACATACAAGGCCATGTCAAACCCAGATTTGATGAATATGCTTCACCTCAAAAAATCTAGATCCATCAGAGCCACAAGGGTGGGAGACTTAAACCTCGACACGGCTATTAATAGGACATGCTGGAGGGATAGATTCATCACCCAAAGACTCCCTATGCTGTGGAACAAAATCCCGGTATATGTGAGGCAGAGCACCTCGCTGGCCTTGTTCAAGAGAAATCTTGACCAATGGATGGGAGATCGCAGATATACCCCAGGGATTACCTCAGTGTCACTGCTCGACAGAGGCACAGCAAAATAATGGGTATAGTTCCCCATACTAAAGGGGTGGCGTAAGCCACAAAACGATGGGCTAGGCTTGTAAATGCCCTCGGGCAGATAGCCTAGTATGAACCTATGAACCTATGAAATGAAGCTGTTCAATACTTTAATACCAAATTCTTAACAATCTTAGATAACCATGCTCCAAAAAGAACTATCAGAATAAAAGCTAAACCAGCCCCCTGGCTATCTAAAGAAACAAGACAGAAAATATTACTCAGAAACAAACTCTGGCTAAAATGGAGAACAAGTAAATTACCCTCAGATCATCAAACCTTCAGACACCTAAGAAATAGTACCAAAAAAGCTATTCTTTCTGATAAAAAAAACTACTATAGTAACCTCCAGCAATCTAATCACAACAATCCCCAAAAATTCTGGGCAACTTTGAACAAACTCCTTCACCCTGGACAAACTTCCACTCCCTCCCCCTTGGGGTCAGACAAAATTTCTTCCCATGAAACTGCCAACGCTTTTAACTCCTTTTTTACTGATACTATCAACTCATTAGCCTCTCACCTATCTGCAGACAACTCTAATGTTCCTCAACTTGCCTCTTCAAATCTACCAATCTTTATAATACAGCCCATCTCTACCACCTTTATCCAAAAATGTATTCAAAAGCTTAAACCATGTACCCCATCAGCTGACCAACTTCCATCTGAATTTCTTCAAAAAGCAGCCACAGAAATAGCCTATCCCATATCTATTCTTATAAACAGAACCATTAAAGAAGGAACCATCCCTGATATCTGGAAAATCTCACATATTATACCCTTACATAAAGGAGGAAACTCCACAGAATATTCTAATTATAGACCCATTGCCCTCCTGTCTCCACTAGCAAAAATCATGGAGAAATGTATTCACCACCAATTAATGAATCACTTAACTAAATATAACATTCTATCTCATTGTCAACATGGTTTCAGACCTTTTCACAGTACTACCACTGCTCTCCTTTCCTTTACTGACTTCATTAACAAAAACCGCAATAATAATACCCTTTCTTCAGCACTTTTTATTGACCTATCAAAAGCTTTTGACATGGTCAATCACCCTCTCCTCCAAAAAATCCTGGAATCACTTGCTATAGAACCAAATGCCATCCAGTGGTTCACTTCCTATCTTTCTAACAGGAAACAAGCTGTACTCTGGGAGAATAAACTCTCCTCTCTTCTCCCTATCTCACTCGGTGTACCACAAGGCTCAATTCTCGGACCCCTTCTATTCTCCCTTTTCATAAATGACTTACAAGTAGCTATTCCCCAAGCTACTTGCATACAATATGCAGATGACTCCACACTCATTTGCTCTGCAAAAACCATCCCAGAGCTTCAAACTATTACTCAAAATGTATTCCACACTGTTGAAGCATGGTTCTTAAAACGCTGCCTACTTCTAAATGCCAAAAAAACAAAACTCCTCCTTTTCAAGCCCACTTCCAGATCCCCCCCATTGGACTTCTCTATCTCATCTATTAACAATACTCTCATATCACCCGACTCTTCTACCAAACTGCTAGGTGTGATGATTGACAACAATCTTACCTTTGATTATCACATAAACAATACTATTAAAACTGTACATAGAAAACTGGGCTCCCTCTATAGAATCAAAACATTCTTATCCCCAACAGCCAAAGCTACTTTGGCACACTCTCATCTCATTTCCACTCTTCTCTATGCCTCACCAATTTACACTAACCTGAAGAAAAATAATCTCTCTAAACTGACCACCACCTACAATAGTATAGCAAGATTTGTTACTGGTAATCAATTCAGAACTCACCACTGCCTGAACCTACAACAACTTCACTGGCTTGAATTACAAAACATGTTGCTTCTTTCCCAACTTCCCATTATCCAAAGAGCTTTTTATCTGCCAAACAACACTCCTGCATTTTCTAATCTCTTTACCCCTTATTCTAATCTGAACTCACTCTGCTCCTCTAGCAAACTCCTAGTTACTTCTACCAAATTTAATAACCTTGCAGGTGACTCCCTGTTCTCTAACACCATTGGTAAACACTGGAACCAACTTCCCTCTGAACTGACTTCTATTTTATCTCCTGTCCTTTTCAAACAAAAACTTAGAATTTACCTTAGAAAACACTGGCTATGTCCCTGCCTTAACCCAGACTGAAACCATGTATTCTACTATTCCACTTCCCCTCCATCTCTGTGACTTCTGTTACCTTCTATCTTATTTCTTCACTACTTAACACTTACCACTCCACTATCCTTCTCATCCTGATTATATTACTCAGATTGTTGAGGGTTCATATAAATATCTAATCTACTTACTTCATTGTCTTGAAATGTCTTTTTCTCTTTCTTAAGATGTTAGATAATGCTACATAAGTTATGCATTTTTTATTACAAGAATGTTGTGTGGATTTGTTGTGCAACTGTTAATTTTGTGTGCAATTTGTTTGTTTTTTTTCCTATTATATTTCCAGATACTGTATATTTCCCTCCTTACTTTTTTATGCTGCTCTTTATTGCTACCTATGTAATAGTTACTATGTCTATGTGGAGCTTTTCTCCCCGGGCCTCTGCTGAAAATGGAAATATATCCAGTTAGACTAGCCCGGTTAACAAATGTAAAATAAATAAAAATAAAAAATTAACCTGGTACATTTGGGAAGGGATTACACTAGGTACATTTGTGGTGGCATTACACTAGGTACATTTGGGGAGGCATTACAATAGTTACATTTGGGGTGGCATTATACTAGTTACATTTGGGACGGCATTACACTCGGTACATTTGGGAAGGCATTAAAATAGTTACATTTGGGATGGTATTCCACTGGTTAAATATGGGGTGGCAGTAGACTAGTTACATTTAGGATGGCATTACACTAGGTACATTTGGGTGGTTTTACAGTATTTATATTTGGGATGGAATTACACTAGGTACATTTGGGATGGCATTACACTAGGTACATTTGAGATGGTATTGCACTAGGTACATTTTGGAAGGTATTACACTAGGTACATTTGGGGTGGCATTATATTAGTTATATTTAGGATAGCACTACACTAGGTACATTTGGGGGGTATTA
This sequence comes from Protopterus annectens, assembly GCF_019279795.1. Lineage (NCBI taxonomy): Eukaryota > Metazoa > Chordata > Ceratodontiformes > Protopteridae > Protopterus > Protopterus annectens. Next base: position 854,175,882 of record NC_056745.1, read on the forward strand.
CACTAGTTACATTTGGGGTGGCATTACACTAGTTACATTTGGGATGGTATTGCACTAGTTACATTGTGGTGGCATTACACTAGGTACATTTGGGGTGGTATTACACTAGGCACATTTGGCATGACATTACACTAGTTACATTTGGGACAGCATTACACTAGGCACATTTGGGATGGCATTACACTAGGTACATTTGGGAAGGAATTACACTAGGTACATGTGAGATAGCATTACACTTTGTACATTTAGTACAGCATTACACTAGGCACATTTGGGATGGCATTACACTAGTTACATTTGGGATGGTATTGCACTAGTTACATTGTGGTGGCATTACACTAGGTACATTTGGGGTGGTATTACACTAGGCACATTTGGCATGACATTACACTAGTTACATTTGGGACAGCATTACACTAAGCACATTTGGGATGGCATTACACTAGGTACATTTGGGAAGGAATTACACTAGGTACATTTGAGATGGCATTACACTTTGTACATTTGGAATGGTATTGCACTAGGTACATTTGGGATGGTATTGCACTAGGTACATTTGGGATGGTATTGCACTTGTTACGTTTAGGATGGTATTACACTTTGATACATTTGGGATGACGTTACACTAGTTACATTTGGGGTAGCAATATGCTAGGTACATTTGTGGGCATTAAACTAGGCACATTTAGGTTAACATTACACTAGGTACATTTCAGATGGCATTACACTAGGCACATTTGGGATGGCATTACACTAGGTACATTTGGGAAGGAATTGCACTAGGTACATGTGAGATAGCATTACACTTTGTACATTTGGAATGGTATTGCACTAGGTACATTTGGGAAGGAATTACACTAGGTACATTTGAGATGGCATTACACTTTGTACATTTGGAATGGTATTGCACTAGGTACATTTGGGATGGTATTGCACTAGGTACATTTGGGATGGTATTGCACGTGTTACGTTTAGGATGGTATTACACTTTGATACATTTGGGATGACATTACACTAGTTACATTTGGGGTAGCAATATGCTAGGTACATTTGTGGGCATTAAACTAGGCACATTTAGGATAACATTACACTAGGTACATTTGGGAAGGCATTACACTAGGTACATTTCAGACGGCATTGCACTAGGTACATTTGGGATGGTATTGCACTAGGTACATTTGGGATGGTATTGCACTAGGTACATTTGGGATGGTATTGCAGTAGTTACACTTGGGATAGAATTACACTACATATATTTGGATGGCATTACATTAGTTACATTTGAGATAGCATTACACTAGTTACATTTGGGAAGGCATGACACTAGTTACATTCATGATGTCATTATACTAGGTGCATTTGGAATGGCATTACATCAGTTACATTTGAGATGGCATAAACTAGGTACATTTGAGAAGGCATTACACTAGGTACATTTGTGGGGGCATTACACTAGGTGTATTTCAGAAGGCATTACACTAGGTGGCTTTGGGAAGGCATTACACTATTTACATTTGGGATGGCATTACACAACTTACATTTTGGGATGGCATTATACTAGTTACATTTGGGATGGCATTGCACTAGGTACATTTGGAATGGCAATACACTAGAATCGTTTGGGATGCCATTATGCTAGGTACATTTGATGTGGCATTACACTAGTTAAATTTGGGATGGCATTGCACTAGTTACACTTGGGAAAGCATTACACTAGGTACATTTGGGGGGCATTTCACTAGTTACATTTGTGATGGTATTGCACTAGTTACATTTGGGGTGGCATTACATTAGGTACATTTGGGGGCATTACACTAGGCACATTTGGGATGACATTACACTAGTTACATTTGGGGTGACATTACACTAGGTGCATTTGGGAAGGCATTTCACTTGTTTCATTTGTATAGCATTACACTAGATACATTTGGGCTAGCATTACACTAGGTACATTTGGGATGGTGTTACACTAAATACATTATGGATGGCATTACACTAGCTACATTTGAGATGCCATTAACCGTACATTTGAGAAGGGATTACATTAGGTACATTTGGGGAGGCATTACAATAGTTACGTTTGGGGTGGCATTTTACTAGAAACATTTGTGACAGCATTACACTAGGTACATTTGGGAAGGCATTACAATAGTTACACATTTGGGATGGTATTCCACTAGTTAAATTTTGGGTGGCAGTAGACTAGTTACATTTGGGATGGCATTATAATAGGTAAATTTGGGTGGTTTTACAGTATTTGTATTTGGGATGGAATTACACTAGGTACATTTGAGATGGTATTGCACTAGATACATTTTGGAAGGTATTACACTAGGTACATTTGGGGTGGCATTATATTAGTTATATTTAGGATAGTATCACACTAGGCACATTTGGGTGGCATTACATTAGTTACATTTGGGTTGGTATTGCACTAGGTATATTTGGGAAGGCATTACAATAGTTATATTTGTGATGGAATTGCACTAGTTATATTGGGGTGGCATTACATACATTTGGGGTGGTAATACACTAGGCACATTTGGGATGGCATTATACTTTGTACATTTGGAATGGTATTGCACTAGGTACATTTGGGATGGTATTGCACTAGTTACACTTGGGATAGAATTACACTAGGTATATTTGGATTGACCTTACACTAGCTACATTTGGGACAGCATTACAATAGGCACATTTGGGATGGTGTTACACTAGGTACATTTGGGAACAAATTACACTAGGTACATTTAAGATGGTATTACACTTTGTACATTTGGAATGGTATTGCACTAGGTACATTTGGGATGGTATTGCACTAGTTACACTTGGGATAGAATTACACTAGGTATATTTGGATTGACCTTACACTAGTTATATTTGAGATAGCATTACACTAGTTACATTTGGGAATGCATTACATTAGTTACAGATAGGGTGGCATTATACTAGTTATGTTTGGGATGGTATTACACTAGTTACATGTGTGATGGTATTGCACTAGTTATGTTTGGGGTGGCATTACACTAGGTAAATTTGGGGGCATTACACTTGGCACATTTGGGATGACATTACATTAGTTACATTTGGGGTGGCATTATGCTAGGTACATTTGGAGCCATTACACTAGGCACAGCTGGGATGCAATTAAACTAGATACGTTTGGGATGGTATTACATGGATTGCATTTGGGATGGCATTACACTAGTTACATTTGGGATGGTATACACTAGTTACATTTGGGGTGGCATTATACTAGGTACATTTGGGGAGGCATTACAATAGTTACATTTGGGGTGGCATTATACTAGTTACATTTGGGACAGCATTATACTAGTTACATTTGGGACAGCATTACACTAGTCACATTTGTGATGGTATTATACTAGGTACATTTGGAATGGTATTACACCAGTTACATTTGAGATGGTATACACTAGTTACATTTGAGGTGGCATTATACTAGATACATTTGTGGTGGCATTATACTAGGCACATTTGGGGAGGCATTACAATAGTTACATTTGGGGTGGCATTATACTAGTTACATTTGGGACAGCATTACACTAGGTACATTTGGGCTAGCATTACACTAGGTACATTTGGGATGGTATTACATGGATTACATTTGGGATGGCATTACACTAGTTACATTTGGGATGGTGTTATACTAGGTACATTCCAGATGGCATTACACTAGTTACATTTGAGATGGCATTAACCTGGTACATTTGGGAAGGGATTACACTAGGTACATTTGTGGTGGCATTACACTAGGTACATTTGGGATGGCATTACACTAGGTACATTTGAGATGGTATTGCACTAGGTAAATTTTGGAAGGTATTACACTAGGTACATTTGTGGTGGCATTATATTAGTTATGGTTAGGATAGCACTGCACTAGGTACATTTGGGGGATATTACACTAGTTACATTGTGGTGGCATTACACTAGTTACATTGAGGTGGCATTACACTAGGTACATTTAGGGTGGTATTACACTAGGCACATTTGGCATGACATTACACTAGTTACATTTGGGACAGCATTACACTAGGCACATTTGGGATGGCATTACACTAGGTACATTTGGGAAGGAATTACACTAGGTATATTTGAGATAGCATTACACTTTGCACATTTGGAATGGTATTGCACTAGGTACATTTGGGATGGTATTGCACTTGTTACGTTTAGGATGGTATTACACTTTGGTACATTTGGGATGACATTACACTAGGTACATTTGGGGGCATTAAACTAGGCACATTTAGGATAACATTACACTAGGTACATTTGGGAAGGCATTACACTAGGTACATTTCAGATGGCATTACACTAGGTACATTTGGGATGGTTTTGCACTAGGTACATTTGGGATGGTATTGCAGTTGTTACACTTGGGATAGAATTACACTACATATATTTGGGATGGCATTATAGTAGTTACATTTGAAATAGCATTACACTAGTTACATTTTGGAAGGCATGACACTAGTTACATTTATGATGCCATTATACTAGGTGAATTTGGAATGGCATTACACCAGTTACATTTGAGATGGCATACACTAGGTACATTTGGCAAAGCATTACACTAGGTACATTTGTCGTGGCATTATACTAGGTATATTTCAGAAGGCATTACACTAGATTGCTTTGGGAAGGCATTACACTATTTACATCTGGGATGGCATTACACAACGTACATTTTGGGATGGCATTATACTAGTTACATTTGGGATGGCATTGCACTAGGTACATTTGGAATGGCATTACATTAGGATCGTTTGGGATGCCATTATACTAGGTACATTTGGTGTGACATTACACTACTTAAATTTGGGATGGCATTGCACTAGTTACACTTAGGAAGGCATTACGCTAGCTACATTTGGGGGGAATTTCACTAGTTACATTCGGGGTGGCATTACATTAGGTACATTTGGGGGCATTACACTAGGCACATTTGGGGTGGTATTACACTAGGTACATTTGGGAAGGCATTTTACTTGTTACATTTGTACAGCATTACACCAGATACATTTGGGCTAGCGTTACACTAGGTACATTTAGGATGGTGTTACACTAGATATAGTCTGGATGGCATTGCACTAGCTACATTTGAGATGGCATTAACCTGGTACATTTGGGAAGGGATTACATTAGGTACATTTGTGGTGGCATTACACTAGTTACTTTTGGGGTTGCATTTTACTAGTTACATTTGTGATAGCATTACCCTAGGTATATCTGGGAAGGCATTAAAATAGTTACACTTGGGATGGTATTCCGCTAGTTAAATTTTGGGTGGCAGTAGACTAGTTACATTTGGGATGGCATTATAATAGGTAAATTTGGGTGGTTTTACAGTATTTATATTTGGGATGGAATTACACTAGGTACATTTGGGATGGCATTACACTAGGTACATTTGAGATGGTATTGCACTAGGTACATTTTGGAAGGTATTACACTAGGTACATTTGGGGTGGCATTATATTAGTTATATTTAGGATAGCATCACACTAGGTACATTTGGGTGGCATTACATTAGTTACATTTGGGTGGGTATTGTACTAGGTATATTTGGGAAAGCATTACAACAGTTACATTTGTGATGGTATTGCACTAATTACATTGGGGTGGCATTACACTTGGTACATTTCGGGTGGTAATACACTAGGCACATTTGGGATGGCATTATACTTTGTACATTTGGAATGGTATTGCACTAGGTACATTTGGGATGGCATTGCACTAGTTACACTTGGGACAGAATTTCACAAGGTATATTTGGATTGACCTTACACTAGTTATATTTGGGACAGCATTACAATAGGCACATTTGGGATGGGGTTACACTAGGTACATTTGGGAACAAATTACACTAGGTACATTTAAGATGGTATTACACTTTGTACATTTGGAATGGTATTGCACTAGGTACATTTGGGATGGTATTGCACTAGTTACACTTGGGATAGAATTACACTAGGTATATTTGGATTGACCTTACACTAGTTATATCTGAGATAGCATTACACTAGTTCCATTTGGGAATGCATTACATTAGTTACAGATAGGGTGGCATTATACTAGTTATGTTTGGGATGGTATTACACTAGTTACATTTGTGATGGTATTGCACTAGTTATGTTTGGGGTGGCATTACACTAGGTAAATTTGGGGGCATTACACTAGGCACATTTGGGATGACATTACATTAGTTACATTTGGGGTGGCATTATGCTAGGTACATTTGGAGCCATTACACTATGCACAATTGGGATGCAATTAAACTAGATACATTTGGGATGGTATTACATGGATTGCATTTGGGATGGCATTACACTAGTTACATTTGGGATGGTATACACTAGTTACATTTGGGGTGGCATTATACTAGGTACATTTGGGGAGGCATTACAATAGTTACATTTGGGGTGGCATTATACTAGTTACATTTGGGAAGGCATTACACTAGTCACATTTGTGATGGTATTATACTAGGTACATTTGGAATGGTATTACACCAGTTACATTTGAGATGGTATACACTAGCTACATTTGGGGTGGCATTTTACTAGATACATTTGTGGTGGCATTATACTAGGTACATTTGGGACAGTATTACGCTAGGTACATTTGGGCGAGCATTTCAAGAGTTACATTTGTGATGGTATTACACGGATTACATTTGGGATGGCATTACACTAATTACATTTGGGTTGGTGTTATACAGGGTACATTTAGGATGGCATTACACTAGTTACATTTGAGATGGCATTAACCTGGTACATTTGGGAAGGGATTACACTAGGTACATTTGTGGTGGCATTACACTAGGTACATTTGGGGAGGCATTACAATAGTTACATTTGGGGTGGCATTATACTAGTTAAATTTGGGACATCATTACACTCTGTACAGTTGGGAAGGCATTAAAATAGTTACATTTGGGATGGTATTCCACTGGTTAAATATGGGGTGGCAGTAGACTAGTTACATTTGGGATGGCATTATAATAGGTACATTTGGGTGGTTTTACAGTATTTATATTTGGGATGGAATTACACTAGGTACATTTGGAATGGCATTACACTGGGTACATTTGAGATGGTATTGCATTAGGTACATTTTGGAAGGTATTACACTAGGCACATTTGGGGTGGCATTATATTAGATATATTTAGGACAGCACTACACTAGGTACATTTGGGGGTATTACACTAGTTACATTTGGGGTGGCATTACACTAGTTACATTTGGGATGGTATTGCACTAGTTACATTGGGGTGGCATTACACTAGGTACATTTGGGGTGGTATTACACTAGGCACATTTGGCATGACATTACACTAGTTACATTTGGGACAGCATTACACTAGGCACATTTGGGATGGCATTACACTAGGTACATTTGGGAAGGAATTACACTAGGTACATTTGAGATAGCATTACACTTTGCACATTTGGAATGGTATTGCACTAGGTACATTTGGGATGGTATTGCACTTGTTACGTTTAGGATGGTATTACACATTGGTACATTTGGGATGACATTACACTAGTTACATTTTGGGTGGCAATAAGCTAGGTACATTTGAGGGCATTAAACTAGGTACATTTGGGGGCATTAAACTAGGCACATTTAGGATAACATTACACTAGGTACATTTGGGAAGGCATTACACTAGGTACATTTCAGATGGCATTACACTAGGTACATTTGGGATGGTATTGCACTAGGTACATTTGGGATGGTATTGCAGTAGTTACACTTGGGATAGAATTACACTACATATATTTGGGATGGCATTACAGTAGTTACATTTGAAATAGCATTACACTAGTTACATTTTGGAAGGCATGACACTAGTTACATGTGTGATGTCATTATACTAGGTGCATTTGGAATGGCATTACACCAGTTACATTTGAGATGGCATACACTAGGTACATTTGGCAAGGCATTACACTAGGTACATTTGTGGTGGCATTATACTAGGTATATTTCAGAAGGCATTACACTAGATTGCTTTGGGAAGGCATTACACTATTTACATTTGGGATGGCATTACACAACTTACATTTTGGGATGGCATTATACTAGTTACATTTGGGATGGCAATGCACTAGGTACATTTGGAATGGCTTTACACTTGAATCGTTTGGGATGCAATTATACTAGGTACATTTGGTGTGACATTACACTACTTAAATTTGGGATGGCATTGCACTAGTTACACTTGGGAAGGCATTACACTAGGTACATTTGGGGGGCATTTCACTAGTTACATTTGTGATGGTATTGCACTAGTTATATTTGGGGTGGTATTACATAAGGTACATTTGGGGGGCTTTACACTAGGCACATTTGGGATGACATTACACTAGTTACATTTGGGGTGGCATTACATTAGGTACATTTGGGAAGGCATTTTATTTGTTTCATTTGTATAGCATTACACTAGATACATTTGGGCTAGCATTACACTAGGTACATTTGGGATGGTGTTACACTAGATACATTCTGGATGGCATTACACTAGCTACATTTGAGATGGCATTAACCTGGTACATTTGGGAAGGGATTACATTAGGTACATTTGGGGAGGCATTACAATAGTTACGTTTGGGGTGGCATTTTACTAGTAACATTTGTGACAGCATTACACTAGGTACATTTGGGAAGGCATTAAAATAGTTACATTTGGGATGGTATTCCACTAGTTAAATTTTGGGTGGCAGTAGACTAGTTACATTTGGGATGGCATTATAATAGGTACATTTGGGTGGTTTTACAGTATTTATATTTGGGATGGAATTACACTAGGTACATTTGAGATGGTATTGCACTAGGTACATTTTGGAAGGTATTACACTAGGTACATTTGGGGTGGCATTATATTAGATATGTTTAGGATAGCACTACACTAGGTAAATTTGGGGGGTATTACACTAGTTACATTGAGGTGGCATTACACTAGGTACATTTGGGGTGGTATTACACTAGGCACATTTGGCATTGAGCTCTCTCAACTCAGGACTGGCAAGACCAGACAGGAGGAGAAGGCAACTACACACACCACAAAACCAGCCTCACATAATGCTACCACTCCACTGAATCAAACACATAAACACACAAAGACATACTCGGAGGCTCTGAGTAAAAATTTACCTAAACAGCAGAGGCCTCCAAAGCAGACACCCAAACAACTGCTACCTCAAGACACCCCACAAGCAACACATAAACCACAAAAGCAGTGTGCAAAGCAGTCACAGCCCTTAAGGCCAAATACAACACCAAACATACTTGTCATAGGTGACTCCATAGTCAGACACACTGACGTCCCACTCACCAGGCTGAACAAGGAGAGGGTCACAGTAAGCTGCCTATCGGGCTAGAATCCGCCACATAACACAAGCACTGGTCACTCCATGGCAAGTACAAATATGACACAGTCATTGTCCATGCTGGTGTGAACGACCTGAGACGTACCTCCCTGGACTACATGAAAAGAGACATAGAGGAGCTCTCTGATTATGTAGCCCAGGCAGGTATGACCCTAACCCTGAGCAGTATCCTTCCTTCACCAAGAATGATGCCACAATATAGAGACAAGATGATCAGCTTTAACAATTGGCTTAATGTCTGGTGTCATTCAAAGGGGATCCAGTGTCTGTCTGCCTGGGATGACATGCTTGACAAGCCACGCTGCTTCACAAGGGACGGCTTGCACCTGTCACCCCTGGGATTCCGGATATTGGCTAAGGCTCTTGCCACCCCCATAGTGCCTTTTTTAGGCAAGGCTCAAATTCTAAACCTACCACCCTAGAAAACAAAAATGGGAAGAAACTGAGGGTATTGCTGCTCAATGCCAGAAGTCTAAATCTCAAAATGCATGCACTCGAGGCCCTTCTCAGTATGGAGAACATCGATGTCTGTGCTGTAACTGAAACCTGGTTCAAGGCTCCTGAGAGCACCCGCACTATTAGGTTTTACCTCATATCATGCGTTCGGCCCCCAAAACCCGGACCACACCACAAAAGGAGGGGTGTATCCATATTCATAAAGGATACTCACACCTCCAGGTTGGTGGCAACGCACTAAGCTTCGAAACCATCCAGGTGCAACTAACCATAGGCAAAACTGCTCTACAAATTGTAGCATGCTACAGGCCACCCTCTCAAACTCAGGAACCCCACACAGCCTTCCTGAAGACACTGGAGGGTATAAATGTATCTCCAAACACCATCATATTGGGTGACTTCAACTACCCGAATATAGACTGGGAACATTACTCAAGCCCTAACTTTCTAGCTCAACGGTTCCTGGAGTTCATAAATTCAAATGCCATGGAACAGCTAGTCACTGTTCCCACGAGAGGAGAAAATATACTAGATCTCATTGTCACAAACATGGGGACAAAATGCTCCACACGAAGTATATCCCTCATTGGTGAGATCTGATCATAAACTAATCTCACTGGAAATCCACATCCCGCCCCACCCCAAGCAAAAGACCATAGTGAAGAACTTCTCTAAAGCAAACTTCACACTACTCAAGACTGGTGTGGTATCCTTCAAGGCCCCTGAGCCAGAGGAAACCACAACCCAAGCTCTGGAAGCCCTTACAAATGCCTTCTATGAACACCTCCAGGACTGCATGGATCAGGCAATCCCAAATAAAACCAAGACTCTTTCCACAAAGGGCAAACATCCAGTCTGGTGGACCCCAGCCATTAACAAACTTTACAATAAGAGGAGAAAGCTATTACATGATAGAACAAAATCCATAAAGGAAGTCACCCCTGATCATTATTAGTAAAAAATACGAGCACTCATAAAATCAACTAAGGCCATTTTGAGAGAAAAATTGCCATGGATTCAAAGGACAATCATAAGGCCTTTTTCAGCTATGTTAGGAACCTGGGTGGAAACTCCCAGATATGCTCAGAATTAGTCCAAAATGATACAAAAATCACTGAACCCACAGACATTGCCAACATACTGGCAGACAGGTTCAGTGCAAACTTCACCCCTCTCCCCCTAAAGGAGAGATAACTATCCCAGCCGAGTGTAGCCTCCCAGACATCTCAAATGCAGGTGAAAGCTGCTCTCTAAAGCTAAAACACAGCATCAATGGGACCGGATGGTGTCCCGGCTGTGTGCTACACGAGCTAAATGAGGAATTAAACCCGCACATAAGGCAGCTGTTTAATCTCAGCCTTACCACAGGATACGTGCCCAAGGAGTGGCGTGACGCAACTGTGGTCCCACTCCACAAAGGCGGTGCCTCTACGGACCCTGGTAATTACTGCCCCATAAGCTTAACAAGTCTAGTCTGCAAAGCTATGGAGAGGATCATAATGGAGCTCATAAACAAAGATATAGGGACTTGCAGACATTGGACCCGACCCAGTTTGGCTTTGTCAAGGGAAGATCATGCCTTTGAACTTGGTTGACTTCTTGAAACAGTCACCAAGGCCATTGATGAGGAAAGGCAGTCCATACAGCCTACCTTGACCTTGCAAAGGCTTTCGACACAATACCCCACTCGGGTATTGTAGAAAAACTTACCAGCTTAAATGTAAACCCATATGTCACAAGATGGGTTGCAAACTGGCTTAAGGACAGAACCCACAGGGTTAGAGTTGCTGGCGCTGTGTCAGACTCCAAGCCGGTCACAAGTGGTGTCCCACAGGGCTCGGTCCTTGGCCCCTATTGTTTGGCATCTACTTCTCAGAAGTACAGGCCAACATGGGAGGACTTTGGCTGACAAAGTTTGCAGACGACTGCAAACTGGGCCATAGTGGAAAGTGCATCGGACATGGATATCCTTCAGAAGGGACTCACGGAAACAGATAGCTGGTGCCAGAGCCATGGCCTGAAGTTAAATGCCAAAAATGTATAGTCATACCCTTCCGGGAAAACAAGGTAACCCCAAGCTACCATATAGGTGGCAATCCACTAAGCACAGAAGAGGTTATCAGGGACCTGGGGACCCAGGTTGACAGTGGCCTTTCTTTGACACTCACATTGCTAAAGTGGTTAGAAAGACCTTCTACATTGCCCACCTGATCATGAAGGGATTCACATCCAGATCTAGTGAGGTCATTGTTCCCTGTACTCTTCACTTATCAGACCAATGATCGAGTACAATGCCCCATTCGGGATGTATCTCACCCGACATCTGCAGCAATTGGAGAGACCCCAAAAGTTCCTCACCAAAAGGATAAAGGGACTCCAAAATCTGTCATATGCTGCTAGATTGAAGAAACTCCAGCTCTATTCAGTCTCATACCGCTTGCTCAGATGTGACATGTGCCTGACATACAAGGCCATGTCCAACCCGAATTAATGGACATGCTCCACCTCAAAAATCCAAATCCACCAAAACCACTAGAGCAAGTGACTTAAACCTTAGCACGGATATAAATAGGACGTGCTGGAGGGATAGATTTATCACTCAGAGACTCCCTATGCTGTGGAATAAAATCCCGGTCCATGTGAGGCAGAGCACCTCGCTGACTCTGTTCAAGAGAAATCTAGACCTGTGGATGGGAGATTGTAGGTTTACCCCAGGAATCAACTCTGTGTCACTGCTGGACAGAGGCACAACAAACTAATGGGCACAGTATTTTTTCATATAAGGGGTGGCGTAAGCCACAATAATTTGGGCTAGGCTTATAAATGCCTTAGGGCAGATAGCCTAGTATAAACCTATGAACCTATGAACCTATGACATTACACTAGTTACATTTGGGACAGCATTACACTAGGCACATTTGGGATGGCATTACACTAGGTACATTTGGGAAGGAATTACACTAGGTACATTTGGGAAGGAATTACACTAGGTACATTTGAGATAGCATTACACTTTGCACATTTGGAATGGTATTGCACTAGGTACATTTGGGATGGTATTGCACTTGTTACATTTAGGATGGTATTACACTTTGGTACATTTGGGATGACATTACACTAGTTACATTTGGGGTGGCAATAGGCTAGGTACAGTTGGGGGCATTAAACTAGGCACATTTAGGTTAACATTACAGTAGGTACATTTCAGATGGCATTACACTAGGTACATTTGGGATGGTATTGCACTAGATACATTTGGGATGGCATTACACTAGGTACATTTGGGAAGGAATTACACTAGGTACATTTGAGATAGCATTACACTTTGCACATTTGGAATGGTATTGCACTAGGTACATTTGGGATGGTATTGCACGTGTTACGTTTAGGATGGTATTACACTTTGGTACATTTGGGATGACATTACACTAGTTACATTTGGGGTGGCAATAGGCTAGGTACATTTGGGGGCATTAAACTAGGCACATTTAGGTTAACATTACACTAGGTACATTTCAGATGGCATTACACTAGTACATTTGGGATGGTATTGCACTAGGTACATTTGGGATGGTATTGCAGTTGTTACACTTGGGATAGAATTACACTACATATATTTGGGATGGCATTATAGTAGTTACATTTGAAATAGCATTACACTAGTTACATTTTGGAAGGCATGACACTAGTTACATTTGTGATGTCATTATACTAGGTGCATTTGGAATGGCATTACACCAGTTACATTTGAGATGGCATACACTAGGTACATTTGGCAAAGCATTACACCAGGTACATTTGTCGTGGCATTATACTAGGTATATTTCAGAAGGCATTACACTAGATTGCTTTGGGAAGGCATTACACTATTTACATCTGGGATGGCATTACACAACTTACATTTTGGGATGGCACTATACTAGTTACATTTGGGATGGCATTGCACTAGGTACATTTGGAATGGCATTACATTAGGATCGTTTGGGATGCCATTATACTAGGTACATTTGGTGCGACATTACACTACTTAAATTTGGGATGGCATTGCACTAGTTACACTTAGGAAGGCATTACACTAGGTACATTTGGGGGCATTTCACTAGTTACATTTGTGATGGTATTGCACTAGTTACATTTGGGGTGGCATTACATTAGGTACATTTGGGGGCATTACACTAGGCACATTTGGGATGACATTACACTAGTTACATTTGGGGTGGCATTACACTAGGTACATTTGGGAAGGCATTTTACTAGTTACATTTGTATAGCATTACACTAGGTACATTTGGGCTAGCATTACACTAGGTACATTTGGGATGGTTTTACACTAGATATAGTCTGGATGGCATTACACTAGCTACATTTGAGATGGCATTAACCTGGTACATTTGGGAAGGGATTACACTAGGTACATTTGTGGTGGCATTACACTAGTTACATTTGGGATGGCATTTTACTAGTTTAATTTGTGACAGCATTACACTAGGTATATCTAGGAAGGCATTAAAATAGTTACACTTGGGATGGTATTCCGCTAGTTAAATTTTGGGTGGCAGTAGACTAGTTACATTTGGGATGGCATTATAATAGGTAAATTTGGGTGGTTTTACAGTATTTATATTTGGGATGGAATTACACTAGGTACATTTGGGATGGCATTACACTAGGTACATTTGAGATGGTATTGCACTAGGTACATTTTGGAAGGTATTACACTAGGTACATTTGTGATGGTATTGCACTAGTTACATTGGGGTGGCATTACACTAGGTACATATGGGAATGAATTACACTAGGTACATTTGAGATGGCATTACACCTTGTACATTTGGAATGGTATTGCACTATGCACATTTAGGGTGGTATTGCACTAGTTACACTTGGGATAGAATTACACTAGGTATATTTGGATTGACCTTACACTACTTACATTTGAGATAGCATTACACTAGTTACATTTGGGAAGGCATTATACTAGTTATGTTTGGGATGGTATTACACTAGGTACATTTGGGATGGTTTTACACTAGGTACATTTGGGATGGCATTTTACTAGTTTCATTTGTGATGGTATTGCACTAGTTACGTTTTGGGTGACATTACACTAGGTAAATTTGGGGGCATTACACTAGGCACATTTCGGATGACATTACATTAGGCACATTTGAGGTGGCATTATGCTAGGTACATTTGGAGCCAGTACACTAGGCACAATTGGGATGCAATTACACTAGGTACATTTGAGACGGCATTACACTAGGTACATTTGGGATGGTATTGCACTAGGTACATTTGGGATGGTATGGCAGTAGTTACACTTGGGATAGAATTACACTACATATATTTGGGACGGCATTACAGAAGTTACATTTGAGATAGAATTACACTAGTTACATTTGGGAAGGCATTACACTAGTCACATTTATGATGGTATTATACTAGGTACATTTGGAATGGTATTACACCAGTTACATTTGAGATGGTATACACTAGGTACATTTGGGAAGGCATTACACTAGGTACATTTGTGGTGGCATTATACTAGGTATATTTCAGAAGGCATTACACTAGGTAGCTTTGAGAAGGCATTACACTATTTACATTTGGGATGGCATTACACAACCTACATTTTGGGATGTCATTATACTGGTTACATTTGGGATGGCATTGCACTAGGTACATTGGGGAAAGCCATGCAGTAGTTATATTTGGGATAGCATTGCACTAGGTACATTTGGAATGGCATTTCACTAGGTTCATTTGAGATGCCATTAAACTAGATACATTTGGTGTGGCATTACACTACTTAAATTTGGGATGGCATTGCACTTGTTACACTTGGGAAGGCATTACTCTAGGTACATTTGGGGCAGCATTACACTAGGTGCACTTGGGAAAGCATTACAATAGTCATATTTGAGATGGTATTACACTTGGTGCATTTGTATGGCATTACACTAGGAACATTTGGGCTAGCATTACACTAGGTACATTTGGGATGGTATTACACTGATTACATTTGGGATGGCATTACACTAGTTACATTTGGGATGGTTCTAGATAGGTACATTTGGGAGGGCATTACATTAGTTGCATTTGACATGGCATTAACTTGCTACATTTGGGAAGGCTTTAAAATAGTTACATTTGGGATAGTATTCCACTAGTTAAATTTGGAGTGGCAGTATACTAGTTACATTTAGGATGGCATTAGACTAGGTACATTTAGGTGATTTTACAATGTTTATATTTGGGATGGAATTACACTAGGTACATTTTGGAAGGTATTACACTAGGTACATTTGGGGTGGCATTATATTAGTTATGTTTAGGATAGCACTATACTAGGTACATTTGGGGGTATTACACTAGTTACACTTGAGATGGCATTACACTATGTACATTTGGGATAGTATTGCACTAGTTACATTTGGTATGGTGTTACAGTAGTTACATTTGAGATGGTATTACACTAGTTACATTTGTGATGGCATTACACTAGTTACAAGGGGGATAGCATTACACTACGTACATTTGGAAAGGCATTACATGAGGTGGATTTCAGATGGTATTACACTAGTTACATTTGTGATGGCATTACACTAGTTACAATTGGGATAGCATTACACTAGTAGCGTTTGGGATGACATTACACTAGGTACATTTGGGAAGGCATAACACTAAGTAAATTTGGGATGGTATTACATTTGTTTCATTTGGGATGGCATTACACTAAGTGCATTTGGGATGGCATTACACCACGAAAATTTGGGATCGTATTGCACTAGGTACATTTGGTATAGCATTTCAGTTGTTATGTTTGGATAGGCATTATACAAAGTACATTTAGGGTGCCATTACATTATTTATATTTGTGGTGGCATTACACTACCTACATTTTTTCAGGCATTACAAATGTTACATTTGGGGTGGCGTTACACTTAGTTATATTTGGGATGGCATTACATTAGGTACATTTGGGAAGGCATTACGATAGTTACATTTGTGATGATATTGCACTAATTACATTTGCGTTGGCATTACACTAGGCACATTTGGGGTGGAATTACACTAGGTACCTTTGGGAAGGAATTATACTAGGTACATTTGAGATGGCATTACACTTTGTATATTTGGAATGGTATTGCCCTAGGTACCTTTGGGATGATATTGCACTAGTTACACTTGGGATATAATTACACTAGGTATATTTGGTTTGGCCTTACACTAGTTAAATTTGAGATAGCATTACACTAGTTACATTTGGGAAGGCATTGCATTAGTTACAGATGGGATGGTTTTACACTAGGTACATTTGGATGGCATTACACAAGGTACATTTAGGAAGGCATTTCACTTGTTACATTTGGTATGGCATTGCACTAGGTACATTTGCGATGGCATTACACTAGCTACATTTGGTGTGGCATTACACTAGTTATATTTGGATGGCATTGCACTAGGTACATTTGGGAAGGCTTTACACTGGATAGATTTGAGATGGCATTATACTAGGTACATTTGGGAAAGCATTACTATAGTTATATTTGGGATGGTATTACACTAGGTGCATTTGTAAAGCATTACACTTTTTTTATTTGGAATAGCATTACACTAGGTACATTTGGGATGGTATTATACTGGTTACATTTGGGATGGCATTACACTAGTTACATTTGAGATGGTGTTAACCTAGGCACATTTGGGATGGCATTACAATAATTACATTTGAGATGGCATTAACTTGATACATTTGGGAAGGCATTACACTAGGTACATTTAGGGTGGCACTACACTAGGTATATTTTGGAAGGCATTACATTAGATACCTTTGGGAAGCCATTGCACTAGTTATATTTGTGATGGAATTGCACTAGGTACATTTGGGATGGCATTACCCTAGGTTGATTTGTGATGCCATTACACAAGGTACATCTATTGTGGCATGACACTACTTATGTTTGGGAAGGCACAGCAGTAGATACAGTTTGAAAGACATTACACTAGGTACATTTGGGACGGCATTACACTAGGTATATTTGGGAAGGCATTACAATAGTTACATTTGTGATGGTATTGCACTAGTTACATTGTTGTGGCATTATTTATAGGTTCATAGGTTCATACTAGGCTATCTGCCCTAGGGCATTTATAAGCCTAGCCAGAATGTGTTTGGCTTTCGCCACCCATTTTAAATTTATTTTGCTGTGCCCTTTTATGAGGTTAGTATACTGTGCCTCTGTCTAACAGAGACGCAGTAGTGATACTCGGGGTAAACCTAGAATCTCCCATCCACTCATCAAGATTCCTCTTGAAGAGAGTCAATGAGGGACTCTGCCTAACCTGGACTGGGATTTTATTCCAGAGTGAAGGGAGCCTCTGGGTTATGAATCTGTCCCTCCAGCATGTCCTATTTATTTCAGTGCTGAGGTTCAAGTCTCTCGAGCGCGTAGCTCGATGGGATTTGTATTTTCTGAGGTGCAGCATGTCCATTAATTCCGGGTTGGACATGGCTTTATACGTCAGGCACAGATCGCCTCTGAACAGGTGGTATGCCACTGAGTAGAGCTGGAGTTTCTTTAACCGGGCAGCATATGGCATCTGTTTGAGCCCTTTGATCCTCTTGGTGAGGTACTTTTGGGGTCTTTCCAGTTGCTGCAGGTGTCTGGTAAGGTACATCCCAAAAGGGGCATTGTACTCAATTATGGGCCTGATGAGGGATGAGTAAAGAGGCACGATGACCTCCCCTGATCTAGATGTGAATCCCTTCATGATTAGATGGGCTATATACAATGTTTTTCTAACCACTTTGGCCACGTGGTTGTCAAATGAGAGATTGCTATCAACTTGGGTCCCCAGGTCCCTAATTACTTCTTCTGTACTTAATGGATTACCACCTATGTGGTAATTTGTGGGCACTTTGTTTTGCCAAAGGGGATGACTATACACTTTTGGCATTTAGCTTGAGGCCATGGCTCTGGCACCAGTTGTCTGTTTCTATGAGGCCCTTTTGGAGGATGCTTGTGTCAGCTGGAGAGTTGATTATAAGCCCAGTTTGCAGTCATCTGCAAACTTGGTCAGCCACAGTCCTTCCTTGTTGGCCTGTACCTCCGAGAAATATATACCAAACAAGAGAGGTCCCAGGACTGAGCCTTGTGGGACACCACTTGTAACTGGTTTGAGTCTGACATGGCTCCAGCAATTCTAACCATGTGGGTTCTGTCCTTGAGCCAGTTTGCAATCCATCTAGTGACATAGGGTTTATATTTAAGCTGGTGAGCTTATCTATAATGCCCGAGTGGGGTATTGTATCGAAGGCTTTTGCATGGTCCAGGTAGGCTGTGGACCACCTTCCCCTCATCAATGGCCTTGGTGACTGTTTCAAGAAATCAACCAGGTTTAAGAGGCAGGATCTGCCCTTAACAAAGCCAAACTGGGTAGGATCCAGTGTCTGTAGGTCCCCAATATCTTTATTTATGAGGTCCATGATGATACTTTCCATAGCTTTGCAGACCAAGCTAGTCAGGCTTATGGGGCGATAGTTTCCAGGATCCGTTGAGGCACCACCTTTATGGAGAGGGACCACTGTTGCTGTACGCCACTCTTTGAACACATATCCTGTAGTAAGGCTGAGATTGAACAGTAGTTTTATGTTTGGGTTTAGCTCATCTTGGAGTTCATGTAGGACACAGCCGGGACACCGCCTGGTCCCATTGATGCTGTGTTTTTGCTTTGGAGAGGGCTCTTACCTGAGCATCTGAGATGTCAGGGGCAGCACTCTGCTGGGATAGATATTTGCCCTTTTGGTGGGAAGGGGGAGAAGTTTGCTGAACCTGTCAGCTAGGATGTTGGCAATGTCTGTGGGTTCAGTGTATTTTTTGTCATTTTGGACTAATTCTGAGCATATCTGGAAATTACCACCCAGGTTCCTAACATAACTAAAGAAAGCCTTGTGATTATCCTTAGTGTCCTGTGCGATTTTTCTCTCGAAGCTGGCCTTAGACAATTTTATGAGTGCCCGTAGTTTTTTGCTAATACTGATCAGTGATGCCTTCCCTTTTTGGGATTTTGCTCTATCATTTAGTAGCTTCCTCCTTCTATTGTATAGCTTGTTTATGACTGGGGTCCACCAGACAGGACGTCTGCCTTTGGAGGATTGGGTTTTGGTTTTATTTGGGATCGCATGATCCATGCATTCCTGAAGGTGTTCATAGAATGCATTTATAAAGGATTCTGCGGTCTGGGCCATATTTTCCACAGTATTTGGTACATTTGGGGTGGTAATACACTAGGCACATTTGGGATAGCATTATACTTTGTACATTTGGAATGGTATTGCACTAGTTACACTTGGGATAGAATTACACTAGGTATATTTGGATTGACCTTACACTAGTTACATTTGAGATAGCATTACACTAGTTACATTTGGGAAGGCATTACATTAGTTACAGATAGGATGGCATTACACTAGTTATGTTTGGGATGGTATTACACTAGGTACATTTGAGATGGTTTTACACTAGGTACATTTGGGAAGGCATTTTACTAGTTACATTTGTGATGGTATTGCACTAGTTACATTTGGGGTGGCATTACACTAGGTAAATTTGGGGGCATTACACTAGGCACATTTGGGATGACATTGCATTAGTTGCATTTGGGGTGGCATTATGCTAGGTACATTTGGAAGCATTACACTATGCACAATTGAGATGACATTACACTAGATACATTTGGGAAGGCATTACACTAGGTAC
>NC_056745.1:854197023-854328652 GCF_019279795.1 Protopterus annectens
AGCACTATTTGCATTACTCGGCGGCTTGCTTTCTCCGGCTGTACTCATCAGACGCTGACATCATCAGTGTTTAGACAGTGGAATATGCAGCATGTGGTGTGTTGTACTAGTTGCCAAAAGGGACATTTCTCTTACACATAGAATTGCACACACCCTACTCCCCCCCCCACATTCACTGAGCACTTGCAGGATTAAAACCCCTATCTAACTATGTTATGATACTTGGGAGAGATGCAGTAGCAGAACGCACTATTTGCATTACTGGGAGGTTTGCTTTCTCCTGCTGTACTTATAGGGTGCTGACATCATCAGTGTTTAGACAGTGGAATATGCAGCATGTGGTGTGTTGTACTAGTTGCCAAAAGGGACATTTTTCTTACACATAAAATTGCATACACCCTATTCCCCACCCCCCACATTCACACACACACCGAGCACTTGCAAGATTCAAACTCCTACCTAACTATGTTATGATACTTGGGAGAGACACAGTAGCAGAGCGCACTATTTGCATTACTGGGAGGCTTGCTTTCTCCTGCTATACTTATAGGGTGCTGACATCATCAGTGTTTAGACAGTGGAATATGCAGCATGTGGTGTGTTGTACTAGTTGCCAAAAGGGACATTTTTCTTACACATAGAATTGCACACACCCTACTCCCCCCCCACATTCACTGAGCACTTGCAGGATTCAAACCCCTATCTAACTATGTTATGATACTTGGGAGAGATGCAGTAGCAGAGCGCACTATTTGCATTACTGGGAGGTTTGCTTTCTCCTGCTGTACTTATAGGGTGCTGACATCATCAGTGTTTAGACAGTGGAATATGCAGCATGTGGTGTGTTGTACTAGTTGCCAAAAGGGACATTTCTCTTACACATAGAATTGCATACACCCTATTCCCCCCACCATTCACACACACACCGAGCACTTGCAAGATTCAAACTCCTACCTAACTATGTTATGATACTTGGGAGAGACGCAGTAGCAGAGCGCACTATTTGCATTACTGGGAGGTTTGCTTTCTCCTGCTGTACTTATAGGGTGCTGACATCATCAGTGTTTAGACAGTGGAATATGCAGCATGTGGTGTGTTGTACTAGTTGCCAAAAGGGACATTTCTCTTACACATAGAATTGCATACACCCTATTTCCCCCCACATTCACACACACCGAGCACTTGCAGGATTCAAACCCCTACCTACCTATGTTATTATACTTGAGAGAGATGCAGTAACAGAGGGCACTATTTGCATTACTGGGAGGCTTGCTTTCTCCTGCTGTACTTATAGGGTGCTGACATCATCAGTGTTTAGACAGTGGAATATGCAGCATGTGGTGTGTTGTACTTGTTGCCAAAAGGGACATTTCTCTTACACATAAAATTGCACACACCCTACTCCCCCCAACATTCACACACACACCGAGCACTTGCAGGATTCAAACCCCTACCTAACTATGTTATGATACTTGGGAGAGACGCAGTAGCAGAGCGCACTATTTGCATTACTGGGAGGCTTGCTTTCTCCTGCTATACTTATAGGGTGCTGACATCATCAGTGTTTAGACAGTGGAATATGCAGCATGTGGTGTGTTGTACTAGTTGCCAAAAGGGACATTTCTCTTACACATAGAATTGCATACACATAGAATTGCACACACCCTACTCCCCCCCCCACATTCACTGAGCACTTGCAGGATTAAAACCCCTATCTAACTATGTTATGATACTTGGGAGAGATGCAGTAGCAGAGCGCACTATTTGCATTACTGGGAGGTTTGCTTTCTCCTGCTGTACTTATAGGGTGCTGACATCATCAGTGTTTAGACAGTGGAATATGCAGCATGTGGTGTGTTGTACTAGTTGCCAAAAGGGACATTTCTCTTACACATAGAATTGCATACACATAGAATTGCACACACCCTACTCCTCCCCCCCCACATTCACTGAGCACTTGCAGGATTAAAACCCCTATCTAACTATGTTATGATACTTGGGAGAGATGCAGTAGCAGAGCGCACTATTTGCATTACTGGGAGGCTTGCTTTCTCCTGCTATACTTATAGAGTGCTGACATCATCAGTGTTTAGACAGTGGAATATGCAGCATGTGGTGTGTTGTACTAGTTGCCAAAAGGGACATTTTTCTTACACATAGAATTGCATACACCCTATTTCCCCCCTACATTCACACACACACCGAGCACTTGCAAGATTCAAACTCCTACCTAACTATGTTATGATACTTGGGAGAGGCGCAGTAGCAGAGCACACTATTTGCATTACTGGGAGGCTTGCTTTCTCCTGCTGTACTTATCGGGTGCTGACATCATCAGTGTTTAGACAGTGGAATATGCAGCATGTGGTGTGTTGTACTAGTTGCCAAAAGGGACATTTCTCTTACACATAGAATTGCACACACCCTACTCCCCCCCTCACATTCACTGAGCACTTGCAGGATTCAAATCCCTATCTAACTATGTTATGATACTTGGGAGAGACGCAGTAGCAGAGCGCACTATTTGCATTACTGGGAGGTTTGCTTTCTCCTGCTGTACTTATAGGGTGCTGACATCATCAGTGTTTAGACAGTGGAATATGCAGCATGTGGTGTGTTGTACTAGTTGCCAAAAGGGACATTTCTCTTACACATAAAATTGCACACACCTTACTCCTCCCCAACATTCACACACACACCGAGCACTTGCAGGATTCAAACCCCTACCTAACTATGTTATGATATTTGGGAGAGACGCAGTAGCAGAGTGCACGATTTGCATTACTGTGAGGCTTGCTTTCTCCTGCTGTACTTACAGGGTGCTGACATCATCAGTGTTTAGACAGTGGAATATGCAGCATGTGGTGTGTTGTACTAGTTGCCAAAAGGGACAATTTTCTTACACATAGAATTGCACACACCCTACTCCCCCCCTCCACATTCACCGAGCACTTGCAGGATTCAAACCCCTACCTAACTATGTTATGATACTTGGGAGAGACACAGTAGCAGAGCGCACTATTTGCATTACTGGGAGGCTTGCTTTCTCCTGCTATACTTATAGGGTGCTGACATCATCAATGTTTAGACAGTGGAATATGCAGCATGTGGTGTGTTGTACTAGTTGCCAAAAGGGACATTTCTCTTACACATAGAATTGCATACACCCTATTTCCCCCCCACATTCACACACACACCGAGCACTTGCAAGATTCAAACTCCTACCTAATTATGTTATGATACTTGGGAGAGATGCAGTAGCAGAGCGCACTATTTGCATTACTGGGAGGCTTGCTTTCTCCTGCTGTACTTATCGGGTGCTGACATCATCAGTGTTTAGACAGTGGAATATGCAGCATGTGGTGTGTTGTACTAGTTGCCAAAAGGGACATTTCTCTTACACATAGAATTGCACACACCCTACTCCCCCCCCCACATTCACTGAGCACTTGCAGGATTAAAACCCCTATCTAACTATGTTATGATACTTGGGAGAGATGCAGTAGCAGAACGCACTATTTGCATTACTGGGAGGTTTGCTTTCTCCTGCTGTACTTATAGGGTGCTGACATCATCAGTGTTTAGACAGTGGAATATGCAGCATGTGGTGTGTTGTACTAGTTGCCAAAAGGGACATTTCTCTTACACATAGAATTGCATACACCCTATTTCCCCCCACATTCACACACACACCGAGCACTTGCAAGATTCAAACTCCTACCTAACGATGTTATGATACTTGGGAGAGACGCAGTAGCAGAGCGCACTATTTGCATTACTGGGAGGCTTGCTTTCTCCTGCTATACTTATAGGGTGCTGACATCATCAGTGTTTAGACAGTGGAATATGCAGCATGTGGTGTGTTGTACTAGTTGCCAAAAGGGACATTTCTCTTACACATAGAATTGCATACACCCTATTTCCCCCCTACATTCACACACACACCGAGCACTTGCAAGATTCAAACTCCTACCTAACTATGTTATGATACTTGGGAGAGGCGCAGTAGCAGAGCACACTATTTGCATTACTGGGAGGCTTGCTTTCTCCTGCTGTACTTATCAGGTGCTGACATCATCAGTGTTTAGACAGTGGAATATGCAGCATGTGGTGTGTTGTACTAGTTGCCAAAAGGGACATTTCTCTTACACATAGAATTGCACACACCCTACTCCCCCCCTCACATTCACTGAGCACTTGCAGGATTCAAATCCCTATCTAACTATGTTATGATACTTGGGAGAGACGCAGTAGCAGAGCGCACTATTTGCATTACTGGGAGGTTTGCTTTCTCCTGCTGTACTTATAGGGTGCTGACATCATCAGTGTTTAGACAGTGGAATATGCAGCATGTGGTGTGTTGTACTAGTTGCCAAAAGGGACATTTCTCTTACACATAGAATTGCATACACTCTATTTCCCCCCCACATTCACACACACACCGAGCACTTGCAAGATTCAAACTCCTACCTAACTATGTTATGATACTTGGGAGAGACACAGTAGCAGAGCGTACTATTTGCATTACTGGGAGGCTTGCTTTCTCCTGCTATACTTATAGGGTGCTGACATCATCAGTGTTTAGACAGTGGAATATGCAGCATGTGGTGTGTTGTACTTGTTGCCAAAAGGGACATTTCTCTTACACATAAAATTGCACACACCCCACTCCCCCCAACTATCACACACACACCGAGCACTTGCAGGATTCAAACCCCTACCTAACTATGTTATGATACTTGGGAGAAACGCAGTAGCAGAGCACACTATTTGCATTACTGGGAAGCTTTCTTTCTCCTGCTGTACTTATAGGGTGCTGACATCATCAGTGTTTAGACAGTGGAATATGCAGCATGTGGTGTGTTGTACTAGTTGCCAAAAGGGACATTTCTCTTACACATAAAATTGCACACACCCTACCCCCCCCCCACATTCACACACACACCGAGCACTTGCAGGATTCAACCCCCTACCTAACTATGTTATGATACTTGTGGGAGATGCAGTAGCTGAGTATGCTATTCAAATTACTGGGTATCATTTGTGCTCCTGACATATGTATAGTGTGCTGACATCATTATTTATGAAGAGGTATGTACATCTGTTACTATCCATCAGTAAGGGGGAGAGCATATATATGCATTAACTTTGCAGAGGCACAGTGGCCTACTGTACTGCGGAGGCAGACGCCAAATACACTGTGGATAGCCTTCTGTATTCCTTAGGGACCACAGCCTAGTATTGAATTCTACGGCCATATGTTTACCTGTCAGATGCAAGTATCTGTTGCTCATATACTGTTTGTGGGTCTTTATTGCCATAGCGTTCTCTATCTCTATGAACAACTTGTGTACTGTGCAGATGTTTGCATATGAGTGGGATCCACTACTTTACTTATGTCTCTCTTGTAATTTCACTGTGTGCACTGGGCAGATTTCTGTATTGTGGGAGGTTCCTGTATTAACACTTGCAAATGCCAGATATGTGTGTGCAACTGCTGATCTGTGACATGGCCTAAGTGTGTGAGCATGCCCAGTTCACAGTTTATATGGCTTCTTGACTGACACGTCTCATTTATCTAAGTGTGCGAGCATGCCCAGTGTGAACTTTCCATATGTTGAGATCTGTGGTCCACCTCATTTGTGTTTGTGTGTGGACTTCATCTATATTTCACATGTACAGTTGAGTGTTGGACGTCAGGTTGTGTTCCTACTGCCCAACTGCATTGTGTCTGAACCTCACAGGCATTATGCTGTGCCTGCAGGGTTGCCACGGGATAGTTTGCATACAGTTGTCAACATCCTTTCATACTGACCAAACAGTGTATTGTCGTATAGTGTACTGGTTCAGTACTTTCCCTGTGGTGGACAGTATCATCGGTTTCAGTCCTATCACTGCTTGTAATATTTATAGTGAGCACACCAGACTGGTTGAGGGCCAGTTGTGCAGATATGGCCTTGTTGCTTTTTGTTCAGATATGGACAACATAGAACAAGATTGTCCGACATTGTTAATGTATTCCACAGCTTGTGTGGACAGTGACAAACAATGGCCATGTGCCCTAGGCCATTTGTAATGCTAGTCAGAGAGTGTTTGTCCTTCAACACACATATTTACTGGTGTTTGCCATGACATATTTCAAGGTTAGTGTGCTGTGCCTCTGTCTACCCGTGACATACAGGTGATATCCAGGGTACACCTACCATCTCCCATCCAGTCATCATGATTCCTCTGGATGACAGTCAATGAGGGACTCCCTGGATAACCTGTACTGGGAGTTTAGTCATGCGTGGAGTGAGCTTCTGTGTTATGGACCAATCGGTACAGCATGTCCTGTTTATGTCTGTGCTGGGGTTCAGGCCTGTCATGTGCATAGGTCACCAGCATTCAGATTTTGCATGGTGCCAAATGTCCATTGATTCCAGCTTGGTCATGGCTTTATACATCAGGCACAGATCACCTCTAGCCAGGCGGTATGGCACTGTGTGGAGCTGCAGTTTGTTTAATCAGGCAACACATGGCATCTGTTACAGCTTTGAGATCCTCCTGGTGGGGTATTTGTGAGGTCTTTCCAGTTGATGCAGGTGTCTGCTATGGTACATCCCACAAGGGCCATTGTACGCAATTGTCAGGCTGCTGATGGATGACTGGAGAGGCACAATGACCTACCCTGACCTAACTGTGCTTACCTTCATGATTAGGTGGGTATATGGTATGTTTCTGTAACCACTACAGACACATGGTTGTCACATGCAGGATATCTATCACCTTGTGTCCCCAGGTCTCTTATTGCTCCTGATGTACTTAATGGGTTAACTCCTATGTGGTAATTTGTGGCCACGTACTGTGTTTCCACAGGGGATGATTATACACTATTCTGCATTTTGCTTGTTGACATGGCTGTGGCATCACTTGTCTGTTTCTATGTGTGCCTTTTGTAGGATGCTTGTATCAGCTGGAGGGTCCGATATGGTGGGCAGTTTGTAGTCATCTGCGAACCTGTTCAGACACAGTCCTTCCATGTTGGCCTGTACCTATGTGACATATATACCATACAAGGGAGGTCCCAGGACCGTGCCTTGTGGGATGCCAGTTGTACCTGGTTTGTAGTCTGACATGGCTGCAGCATTTCTGACCAGGTCAGTTCTGTCCTTGAGCTGGTTTGCAACCCATCTACTTGGATAGGGGTTTATAGTTAGGCTGGTGAGCTTATCTGTACTGAACAACTGGGGTATTGTATGGAAGGATTTATCAAGTTCCAGATAGGCTGTGTGAGCCACATTCCCCTCATCAATGGCCTTGGAGCGTGTTTCACATGAGTCAGACATGTTTAAGGGGTAGGATCTGCCCTATGAAAGCCACACTGGGTAGGGTCCAATGTCTGTAGGTACCCAATCTTGTTATTCCTGGGGTCCATGATCATCCTCTCCATTACTTTGCCAACCAAGATAGTCAGGGTTGAGGGGTGATAGTTTGCAGTATCCATTCAGGCACCACCTTTGTGGTGAGTGACCACTGTTGCTGTACACTGCTCTTTGGGTACATATCCTGTGGTAAGACTGAGAGTGAGCAGTAGTGCTATTTGGTGTTCCATTCTTCTTACAGTTCTTGTTGGACACAACCCAGGACACCATCTGGTACCATTGATGCTGTGTGGTTTGCTTTGTAGATGCTGGCTGTTACCTCAGCATCTGCAATGTCAGAGGGCCAGCACTCTGCTGGGATAGATATTTGGCAGTTTGGTGCTGGTTGGGAGTTTGCAAAGAATCTATTAGGTTGAATGATGGCAATGTGTGTGGTTTGGTGTATTGTTTGTGATATTTGAGTAATGCAGAGCATATCTGTGGATTATCACCATTGTTCCTACCATCAGTTAGGACAGCTTTGTGATTATCCTTTGTGTCCTGCACAATTTGTATCATCATAGGTTCATAGGTTCATACTAGGCTATCTGCCCTGGCCATGTTTGAGCCTAGACAGACTGTGTGTGGCTTTCGACACCCCTTGCAATGTGCATATTATGCCCATTTAGGGTTTACTTTACTAGATGTGACACAGAGATGGCCCCCAGTGTACACCTACTATCTCCCATGCACTTGACTGGATTTCTCTTGTTGAGTATGAGTGTGGAGCTCAGCCTATCATGGACTGGGATTCTGTTCCAGAGTGTAAAGAGCCTCTGGGTTATGAATCTGTCCCTCCAGCACATCCTATTTATCTATGTGTGGAGGTTCAGATATCTCACTGTGGTGCCTCTGCTGGATTTGGAGTTTCTGCAGTGGAGCATGTCCATTCATTCTGGATTGGACATGGCCTTGTACATCAGGCATACATCGCCTCTGACTGGGCACTATGCATGTGAATTGGGCTGTGGTTTCTTCAGCCAGGCAGCAGATGACAAATGTTTGGACCCTTTATCCTCTTGGTGAGGTATGTTTGGGGTCTTCCTAACTGCTGCAGGTGTCAGGTAAGGTACATCCAAAATGGGGCATTGTTCTCAACTATGGGCCTGATAAGAGAAGAGTATGGGGGCACAGTGACCTCTCTTGATCTACATGTGCATCCTTTCATGTTAAGGTGGGCAATATAGTAGGTCTTCCTGGCCACCTTGGCAATGTGAGTGTCACATGACGGGTTACTGTCCACTTGTGCCCCTAGGTCCCTAATTACTTCTTTTGTACATAATGGATTACCACCTATGTCATACTTTGTGTGTGCCTTGTTTGGTATTTGGTGAGACATTCATACTCTGCAGTGTCTTCAGGAAGGCTGACTGGGGTTCCTGGGTTTGGGAGGGTGGTCTGTAGCAGGCTGCAAACTGGGACGCAGTTTGAGCCAGTGTTACTTGCCCGTGGATAGTCCATGCTGCTTCTTGCTGTGGTACCAACCTGGGGGTGTGGTTATCCTTGACAATTATTGATAGCCACACTCCTATTGTAGTTTGTTCCATGTTTTGGTGCTGTAAAGCATGGTATAAGGCATAACCTGGTAGTATTAGGGTGCTCTTCTGAGCCTTGACCCAGGTTTCTGTTACTGAACAGATATTACCATTCTCCATGCTGAGGTGGGTTTGGTCTGCATGCATCTTGCAGTTTAGACTTCTGGCATTGGGTAGCATTATGTCCAGGTTGTTATCCCTTGTGCTACCTATGGTGGTGGGTTTGTGTTTCCAGCCTTACCTATTCAAGGCACAGTGGGGGTGACAACAGCCTTTGCCAGTATCCACACAGCCAGGTGTGCTGGGTGCATGCCATCCCTAGCAGGTAGAGCATCATATCTTGCTCGGCATGTCATCCCAGGCTGTCAGCCATTTGTTCCCCTTTGACTAGCAGCAATACTTCAGCCAATAATTGTACTTGATCTTGTTGTCTTCATAGTGTGGCATCATGCTTGGTGAGGGTGAGATGTTAGGCAGGGTCATCATGTTTGCATATACTAGATGGTGTTACATTGCTTAACACATGGCAATCATGCCTCAGGTGGTGCTACAGGGCTACCTATGTCGGATGCACATACTACACTCCCTGTACATGTTTGAAAGCAGGTTGTGTCATGTTAGGCGTCCCTTTTACTATATGAGTGAGTCAGAGAGGGGTATCATTCCCTGGGTTCCTACTGAGCCAGTGTATGTGCTATGCGTTGCCTCTTTGCCAAGGCCAGGGCATACTGAGTATGCCTCCTTCTGCCTACTGGGGCAGGCTCAGGTTGTTCCTCCTCCGAGTCATGCTCTGCCTGTGATGGCCTTGGCAATGGTGGGGGGCTGTTTGTCCTGGCCCTATGCTGGTCCTGCTGCAGCTGTTTTCGCAGTATCATATTATGTAGCATAGCACATACCATGACAGCTAGGGTACATGTAGTTGGTGAGTACTGCAAGGCTCCACCAGATGTGTCCAGGCACCGGAACTGTGACTTGAGCAGCCCAAACACACGCTCTATTACATTTCGTGTTTGTGCGTGTGCCTCATTATGGCATTCTTATTCAGGTGTGTGTGCATTTCTGATGGGTGTCATCAGCCACGGCTCCAGTGCATATCTAGCGTCCCCCACTAAGTGTCCATGTGGGATGTCCCCATTGGCAAATGTCTGGTACAGCTGTGTCAGATGCCAGATATGGGAATCATGGTAGCTTCCAGGGCAGCCAGCACACACATTCGCTATTATGCCCTGGGCATCACACACGACCTGGCAGTTGATGGAGGGGAAGCCCTTGCGGTTAATGTAGGCCCTACCCCGCTCACCAGCTGGTGCCTTGATGCGTATATGCATGCAGTCTATTGCACCTACTACCTCAGGGTATTCCGCTATTTGCTGGAAGAGTCGCATATTGCTGGCCAATGCCTCATGGGAATTGGGGAAATATACATGATCTCCGACATGTGCCGACATGGCATCCAGGAACTGGTGCAGTACCCTGGATGCTGATGCCTGTGAGATCCCCATCATATCACCAGTTGGTCTCTGGAAGGTACCTGTTGCTAGTATTCTTAGGCCAACACATACCTTGGTTTCCACTGGGATGGGTTCCCCTCTGTTGGTTCTGTGTGTGAGGTGTGGCCTGCACAGCTCAACAATTTGCTGCAGGAGGTCTCTGTCCACTCTATAGCGCTCCACTATCTCCAGCTCATGTAACCCCTGGTAGGTGACCCTGGGCCTGTACACTCTTCTCCGTCTCCTCACTGTGGGTTGTCTGGCAGCATTTGCATTGTCACCATCCTCAGCAAGTCTCCTATGTCTCCTTATAACAGCTATGGTTGCCCCTAGCATGTTTGGTCTGAGTGCAGCTTTTTCAGTTTTCACTTCTAATAGCTTACTCCTGTCTTGCAGTGTCTCTTGAGAGAAACATACTGCAATGCTGTTTGCAGTGTTTTAAGTGCTGGGCTGGACTAGTATTCTGCCTGTGTAATTGCCTGCTTCTAATTGTTTTCACCTGCTAGCTCTACCAGTATTCCCTGCTAGCTTCCTACTATTTCTTCTGCTTCCTTTTTCATCTCTGTTTCCTCAGGGGGGAGCAGCGCGCATACCAGCAAAAACATGCTCACAGTGGCTACCACACGTGCACACATGCTTACACGGACTAGAATCTGCTTATTCGGGTTATAACGCTCGCACACCAGTGCAAACAGGTTTACAGATCTTTAAACAGGCTCCAACATGCTTACTCTGCCTTACACGCGCGCACTCTGTCTTACTCGTGCCTCCCAGCATGCACACGCGCACATGCACACACAGCAAGAAACTTTGGTGTTAGCCACAGTGTGCACCTTCCATTTCTTGACTTTCCCATGCTTATCTGTTGACACTCCTCTTTCTATGCTGTGTGACTGACATCTTTCACATACCACTTTGCTCCAATGAGCTTGATTTCTTTCTAACATTCCCCCCTGTGATGTCACCTATCTCCTACTCTGTTACCCCCCCCTTATCTAACTCTTACACTACATGGAATGTGCACATTTGCTTTGTGACAGTGAAATTCACTATCCTACCACTCATTTACAAAGGATTGCCTACTAATGCTTAGTTACGTGTCTTACACTCAGCTTCCCCCCTTAGCAACCACTAAATGGTGGCCATGTTGTTTTCGGTCTGCTAGTCCCTGTATTGTAAATCCATGCATTACATAAAACCCACATTTGTGGGTTTAAAACCCTTATTTTTATGTTTTATATAGCGCAGCCTATTTGCGCGGGGCTGCGCTGCGTTTAAACCTCGCAGATCGCCGGAAAAAATTTTTTTTTTTTTCATGTTTGCATCGGGTTACCATGCCAGTGGCCACATATTTGGCCATTGGCATGCTGCCTGACACATATGCACACTTTATTTGGAGCTGACATGGCTCCATTGTGTTATTTGCAGAAACGTACTCAGTTGTCAACTGAGTACATTTCTGCACCTAACACGACTCTTACACGGGCTGGTTTCAGCTTCGTGGATCGCTAATCTACCTCATTTGCATGCCTTTCGGCTGCAAGTGAGGTAATTAGCATATCCACACCCTGCCCGTGTAAGAGACGTTTTAGCTGGTCCCTTACATGGTATTTTGGGCTGTTCCTGGATCGCTATGGCTGCATGGAGTCTTACACGACTCTTAGACTCCGTGCAAGCCATCGTGAATCCTGCCCATAGTAAAGGTGCTGGCATTTACATTCAACAAAAAGTTCTTCCCTTTATCACCTCAGGTCACTTCTGATGCAATTTCCCCTATGATTCCTTTGCCTGATATCACAAAAGAAGTCATCAGTGCACTCTGTAAAGCTAGAGACACAGCATCTATGAACCCTGATGAAATCCCAGGGTGCATTGTAAATAGCTCAACCATGGTCTATCACACCAATTCAGTTCTCTATTTAAGCACAGTCTCCAGGCAGGCTTTGCTCCACTAGAGTGAAGGAAAGCAACAATTATCCCTTTGCACAGGGTTGGGCCATCAACAGACCCAGGAAACTACTGACCCATACGTCTGACTAGACTGATATGCAAGGAGAATCATGAAGCTGAAAACCCCTGTTTTTAAACTCATTTTCACCTGAAAGGCCAATGGTACAGTGGTTAAGGTGTATGGCTTTCATGGTTGATTCTCACCACTGGCAAGAGCTTGACAGATTGAAGATGTATATTTTTATTGCCCTGAGAGGGAGTGAGACCAGATAGCAAAGCAGTTAAGGTGTTCACCTCCCATGCATAAGGTACAAGGTTTAATTCTGACGTCTGGCCATTGCATTATCTACTTGTGCTTCAGTGGTGGTCTTTCCCCCAAATCATGCTGAATGTTTCCATGTGAAATTCACCCATTAATGGAAGACATTTAAAAGGTGAGAATGAACAAGATAGTACTCAGCCCTCAATTACTCCAAGACAAGTAGAGGAAGAAACTGACTTAGATGAAGAAAATTGGCAGCACCTCAAAACAGCATGTGGGATGACTACAGAACAAATATGTGGCCAAGCAAGTGATAGAATTAAGGTTCATAGGTTCATAGCTTCATACTAGGCTATCTGCCCTAGGGCATTTATAAGCCTAGCCAGAGTGTGTTTGGCTTTCGCCACCCATTTTAAATTAATTTTGCTATGCCTTTTTTTGAGGTTAGTATACTGTGCCTCTGTCTAACAGTGACACAGAAGTGATAGCCGGGGTAAACCTACGATCTCCCATCCACTCATCAAGATTCCTCTTGAAGAGAGTCAATGTGGGACTCTGCCTAACCTGGACTGGGATTTTATTCCAGAGTGAAGGGAGCCTCTGGGTTATGAATCTGTCCCTCCAGCATGTCCTATTTATTTCAGTGCTGAGGTTCAAGTCTCTCGAGCACGTAGCTCGATGGGATTTGGATTTTCTGAGGTGCAGCATGTCCATTAATTCCGGGTTGGACATGACTTTATACGTCAGGCACAGATCGCCTCTGAGCAGGCGGTATGCCACTGAGTAGAGCTGGAGTTTCTTTAACCGGCAGCATATGGCATCTGTTTGAGCCCTTTGATCCTCTTGCTGAGGTACTTTTGGGGTCTTTCCAGTTGCTGCAGGTGTCTGGTAAGGTACATCCCAAAAGGGGCATTGTACTCAATTATGGGCCTGATGAGGATGAGTAAAGAGGTACGATGACCTCCCTGATCTAGATGTGAATCCCTTCATGATTAGGTGGGCTATATAAAATGTTTTTCTAACCACTTTGGCCATGTGGTTGTCAAATGAGAGATTGCTATCAACTTGGGTCCCCAGGTCCCTAATGACTTCTTCTGTACTTAATGGATTACCACCTATGTGGTAATTTGTGGGCACTTTGTTTTGCCAAAGGGGATGACTATACACTTTTGGCATTTAGCTTGAGGCCATGGCTCTGGCACCAGTTGTCTGTTTCTATGAGGCCCTTTTGGAGGATGCTTGTTTGCAGTCATCTGCGAACTTGGTCAGCCACAGTCCTTCCATATTGGCCTGTACCGAGAAATATATACCGAACAAGAGAGGTCCCAGGACTGAGCCTTGTGGGATGCCACTTGTAACTGGTTTGGAGTCTGACATGGCTCCAGCAATTCTAACCATGTGGGTTCTGTCCTTGAGCCAGTTTGCAACCCATCTAGTGACATAGGGTTTATATTTAAGCTGGTGAGCTTATCTATAATGCCCAAGTGGGGTATTGTATCGAAGGCTTTTGCGAGGTCCAGGTAGGCTGTGTGGACCACCATCCCCTCGTCAATGGCCTTGGTGACTGTTTCAAAGAAATCAACCAGGTTTAAGAGGCAGGATCTGCCCTTAACAAAGCCAAACTGGGTAGGATCCAGTGTCTGTAGGTCCCCAATATCTTTATTTATGAGGTCCATGATGATCCTTTCCATAGCTTTGCAGACCAAGCTAGTCAGGCTTATGGGGTGATAGTTTCCAGGATCCGTTGAGGCACCACCTTTGTGGAGAGGGACCACTGTTGCTGTACGCCACTCTTTGGGTACATATCCTGTAGTAAGGCTAAGATTGAACAGTAGTTTTATGTTTGGGTTTAGCTCTTCTTGGAGTTCATGTAGGATGCAGCCCGGGACACCATCTGGTCCCATTGATGCTTTTTTTTTTTGCTTTGGAGAGGGCAGCTCTTACCTGAGCATCTGAGATGCCAGGGGGGCAGCACTCTGTTGGGATAGATATTTGTCCTTTTGGTGGGGAGAGGGGGGAGAAGTTTGCACTGAACCTGTCAGCTAGGATGTTGGCAATGTCTGTGGGCTCGGTGTATTTTTTGTCATTTTGGACTAATTCTGAGCATATCTGGGAATTCTCACCCAGGTTCCTAACATAACTAAAGAAAGCCTAGTGATTATCCTTAGTGTCCTGTGCAATTTTTCTCTCAAAGCTGGCCTTAGACGATTTTATGAGTGCCCGTAGTTTTTTGCTAATACTGATCAGAGATGCCTTCCCTTTTTGGGATTTTGCTCTATCATGTAGTGGCTTCCTCCTTCTATTGTATAGTTTGTTTATGGCTGGGGTCCACCAGACAGGGCGTCTGCCTTTGGAGGATTGGGTCTTGGTTTTATTTGGGATTGCATGATCCATGCATTCCTGAAGGTGTTCATAGAATGCGTTTATAAAGGATTCTATGGTCTGGGCAGATTTTCCACAGGCCCGGGCTTTGAAGGATTTCGCCTCGGTTTTGAGGCGTGAAATTTGCTTTAGAGAAGTTTTCACTGTGGTTTTCTGGGCAGGTGGTGGGGTCGGGATGTGAATATCCAGTGAGATTAGTTTATGGTCTGATCTTACCAGTGAGGGATACACTTCTGGTCTGGAGCATAGTGTCCCCATGTTGGTGATGATCAGGTCCAGTATGTTTTCCCCTCTTGTGGGAGTGGTAACAAGTTGTTCCATAGCATTTGAGTTTATAAATTCTAGGAACCTTTGGGCTAGGGTGTTGGAGCTAGAGTAATGCTCCCAGTCTATGTTTGGGTAGTTGAAGTCGCCCAATATAATGGTGTTTGGAGAGACCTTCATATTTTCCAGTATTCTCAGGAAGGCCAAGTGGGGTTCCTGTGTTTGGGAGGGTGGTCTGTAGCAGGCTATAAACTGGAAGGCAGTTTTACCCACAGTTAGTTGCACATGGATAGTCTCTGATGCTTCGTGCTGTGCCACCAACCTGGAGGTGTGGGTATCTTTGACGAATATTAATACTCCCCCTCCTTTTCTGGTTCGGTCCAAGGTTTGGGGCTGAAAAGCATGGTATGAGGTATAACCTGGTAGTGCTGGGGTGCTCTCGGGAGCCTTGAACCAGGTTTCTGTTACTGCACAGATATCGATGTTCTCCATGCTAAGGAGAGTTTCGAGTGCATGCATCTTGAGGTTTAGACTTCTGGCGTTGAGTAGCATTACTCTTAGTTTCTTATCCCTTGTGATACCTATGGAGGTGGGTTTGTCTTTTGAGCCTTGCCTAAAAAGGCACTATGGGGTAGCAAGAGCCTTTGCCAATATCCAAAAGCCCAGGGGTGACAGGTGCAAGCCGTCCCTAGTGAAGCATCGTGGCTTGTCGAGCATGTCATCCCAGGCTGACAGGCATTGGATCCCCTTTGAATGACACCAACACTTAAGCCAATTGTTGAAATTGATCATCTTGTCTTCATATTGTGGCATCATTCTTGGTGAGGGTAAGATGCTACTCAAGGTCAGGGTCATACCGGCCTGGGCTACATGCTCAGAGAGCTCCTCTATGTCTCTTTTCATGTAGCCCAGGGAGGTACGTCTCAGGTCATTCACACCAGCATGGACAATGACTGAGTCATATTTGTACTTGCCTTGGAGTGACCTGAGTGCTTGTGTTATGTGGCGGATCCTAGCGCCCGACAGGCAGCTCACCGTGACCTTCTCCTTGTTCAGCCTGGTGAGCGGGACGTCAGTGTGCCTGACGATAGAGTCACCTATTACAAGTGTATCAGGTGTGTTGTTTAGCCTTAAGGGCTGAGACTGTTTGGCACACTGGCTTTGTGAGCTATGTGTTGCACGTGTTTTGTTTTGGGGTAGCGGTTGCTTGGGTGTCTGCTTTGGAGGTCTCTGCTGCTTAGGCAGATTTTTATTTAGAGCCTCTGAGTATGTTTTTGTGTGTTTATGTGTTCGGTTTGTTGTCGTGGTAGGTCTATGTGAGACTGGAATTGTAGTGAGTGTGGTTTCCTTCTCCTCCTGACTGGTTACGCCAGGACTGAGTTGAGAGAGCTTAGCCTCCAGTTTGGCTATATGGTTGCATCTCTCACATGTGTTGGAATTTGTTGGGAGGAGGAGAGGGTTGTCTGTGTACATGAGGCAGTTGTAACATTGCCTCAAGATTCCCAGATTCACCAGCTGGACCGGAGAGGAGATTGACAACTGACCTTTGGACATGCTAGAATAGTATTGGGAATTCTTTTATAATTGAAAAAAAGGGCCAATGGGGAACAAGGTACTCAAGGGAGTTTGTGAGGGTGTAGTGCTTTTAATTTTTTAGAGCTGACTTATATAATTGCTTTAGTGAGCAAGTGCCAGGTAACTTAAATGCAATGTGTTACAGGTAACTTAAATGCAAAAACGACAAACAGTAACTTTCTATCAAGTGAAACAAGGAAATAAGTACAGTAAGCAATGCAGATATCACTAGGGATCCACAGAAGTGCTAAAAGTCCGCGTTTTAGGTGGAATTAGCGTTTCAGGGAAATAAACAAACAACAAGCATGCAAATAAAGCTAGATTCAGCAGGCCTGGATCTAGTCTATGCTACAGCAAACAAGGTGTACCAATTTCAGTAAGAAACAGTTAGAATATGCAGGCACTATAAGCCTCTAACCAGACATTCCCTGCTCAGAAGGGCAGAGTCCAGCCTCTCCTCCCACAAGAGTGCAGGTACTTAAAAAGAGGTGACCGAGGAATTAAAGGAAAGCATGAGTGCAGGACTAAGTGGGACATGGAAAAGACAGACTAGGCCACGAAGGAATACTGGATGGCTAAGAAGGAGGCTAAGAATGGAGTTCTACTTGCTTCTAGAAAATGACCTCAGTACTTGGCAAAAAGAAACAATCAGGCTGCAAGACAAAGACAGAAAGATAAAGTTAGACATGCTTCTGATCACCAGGCCCACCAGGAAACAAGGGACATAGAGAAACATGGAAACTTTACTGCCTTATGATGAGAGTATAGAAGGAGCATTGATCAGGCTAAACTCATTTGTTCTACTGCATGTCCAGCCTGACCGATGACAATGTCTCCCACCATACCATTGCTAGTTCCAGGATCTCCACTGAGTACGATGAGAAACAGTCATTATACCTGAAGGTACAGGGAGGGCATTCAACCCAACACAGGACTGATGGCCAATTTATCAGGATCGGAATCATAAACAGAATATACAACAGAAGGCAGAAATTTCTGTCTAAAACTAACCAGGAGAGTGCCCAACGGAAAAAAAATCCCACATTAGAATCAACAGTCAAATCTGGAAACTAGACAAGTCTGCAAAAGCTAAATAGGAGACTAAAATAGCTTTCTATGCAAAGGATAACTGTAAAGTATTTTTAGTTAGGTCAGAAATCTTAAGGCGAAACACTCAAAAATGTGCTGAGCTGGCTGAAGAAGACAGTGCTAATATTCACCTAAAAGACATAGTAAAGGTGCTGGCATTTACATTCAACAAAAAGTTCACCCCTTTATCACCTCAGGTCACTTCTGTTGAAATTTCCCCTATGATTCCTTTGCCTGATATCACAAAAGAAGTCATCACTGCACTCTGTAAAGCTAGAGACACAGCATCTATGAACACTGATGGAATCCCAGGGTGTCTTGTAAATAGCTCAACCATGGTCTAGCACACCAATTCCGTTCTCTATTTAAGCACAGTCTCCAGGCAGGCTTTGCTCCAGTAGAGTGAAGGAAAGCAACAATTATCCCTTTGCACAGGGCTGGGCCATCAACAGACCCAGGAAACTATTGACCCATCCGTCTGACTAGACTGATATACAAGGAGAATCATGAAGCTGAAAACCCCTGTTTTTAAACTCATTTTCACATGAAAGGCCAATGATACAGTGGTTAGGGTGTATGCCTGTCAAGCACTAGGTGCAGGGTTTGATTCGCACTTCTGGCAAGAGCTTGACAGATTAAAGATGTATATTTTTATTGCCCTGAGAGGGAGTGAGACCAGATAGCGAAGCGGTTAAGGTGTTCGCCTCCCATGCACAAGGTACAAGGTTTGATCCTGACCATCCGACCAATCCATTATCTCAGGCCATTGCATTATCTACTTGTGCTTCTGTGGGGGTCTTTCCCCCAAATCATGCTGAATGTATCCATCTGAAATTCACCCATTAATGAAAGACATTTAAAAGGTGAGAATGAACAAGATAGTACTCAGCCATCAATTACCCCAAGACAAGTAAAGGAAGAAACAGACTTAGACGAAGAAAATTGGCAGCACCTCAAAACAGCATGTGGGATGACTACAGAACAAACATGTGGCCAAGCAAGTGATAGAATTAAGGTACTTAAAAAGAGGTGACTGAGGAATTAAAGGAAAGCATGAGTGCAGGACTAAGTGGGACATGGAAAAGACAGACTAGGCCATGAAGGAATACTGGATGGCTAAGTAGGAGGCTAAGAATGGAATTCTACTTGCTTCTAGAAAATTACCTCAGTACTTGGCAAAAAGAAACAATCAGGTTGCAAGACAAAGACAGAAAGATAAATTTAGACATGCTTCTGATAACCAGGCCCACCAGGAAACAAGGGACATAGAGAAACATGGAAACTTTACTGCCTTATTATGAGAGTATAGAAGGAGCATTGGTCAGGCTAAACTCATTTGTTCTACTCCATGTCCAGCCTGACCGATGGCAATGTCTCCCACCATACCATTGCTAGTTCGAGGATCCCCACTGAGTACAATGAGAAACAGTCAGTATACCTGAAGGTACAGGGAGGGCATTCAACCCAACACAGGACTGAAGGCCGATTTAGCAGGATCGGAATCATAAACAAAATATACAACAGAAGACAGAAATTTCTGTCTAAAACTAACCAGGAGAGTGCTCAACGGAAAAAAAGTCCCACATTAAAATCAACAGTCAAATCTGAAAACTAGTCAAGTCTGCAAAAGCTAAATAGGAGACTAAAATAGCTTTCTATGCAAAGGATAACTGTAAAGTATTTTTAGTTAGGTCAGAAATCTTAAGGGAAACACTCAAAACGTGCTGAGCTGGCTGAAGAAGACAGTGCTAATATGCACTTAAAAGACATAGAGCAGGATTCACGAAGCCTCCGTGTAAGAGTTATAACTCATACACGGAGGCTGTAGTTAAACGGAGT
This sequence comes from Protopterus annectens, assembly GCF_019279795.1. Taxonomy (NCBI): domain Eukaryota; kingdom Metazoa; phylum Chordata; order Ceratodontiformes; family Protopteridae; genus Protopterus; species Protopterus annectens. The sequence continues at coordinate 854,216,813 of NC_056745.1, forward strand.
GATGTCAGCATGCTCTGCATATTCATAAGAGCATGCTGAATCACACCTAAGGCTAACACGGTCCGTGTAAGACAGTAGGGGGAGTGTCCGTAGGCCGAGCCCTGTAAGCGGACACGCCCCCAGAAGAGTAAAAGTCCCCAAAGTAAACACCCACGACAGAGTCCATGGAAATGTGAATAAACACAACACAACACATGCCCCCACAGACTACAAACATAAAATGTACAAATGAACATCTCATAATTTTTTTTTAAATTGTAAAGATGTTTAACCGTGAGTGCACTGTTATAGGGCGTGCCAGAAGCAGCTACAGTTAGCAGTCAGTGGGAAAGCATATAAGAACTAAATATGCAAAGTAAGCCAAGAAGCAATAGCATAGCGGTAGAGATGTTGGCTGAAAAGCAGGCATTCATGGTTCGAGCCCCCACAACGCCAATTTTTATTTTTAGCAAAATAAGCACAAAACAAGTCCCTGACAAATATGTACACATAAAATCACATTTTATGTAAAATGTAATGAAATAGCCCATTTATATTGAAGAAATGTGAGGTAACAAAACAATAAAAAATGCCAGATGTGGCCATAGCTGAGCTACAGTTTAACAGGGTGAGTGCATCTGCCCGTAGGTGAGCAGTGGTTTAACTGGTGCAAAATGAGTGCCCGTAGCTGAGCAGTGGTTTAACATGCTAAATCTATGTGCCCCTAACTGAGCTGAGCATAATATGCGTGCTGATAGCCAAATGAGGCTTAAACCAGCGTACCCGCTTATGCGCGGAGCTGCGCAACGCGCAAACAAGCTAACCGACGGGCAACGTTGAGCAAGCCGTATCAAAACTGCCTTTACACAGACACACCGCTCAGCTTGTCTAGACAGTCATAAAAAATAAAAAGGAGTGGCCAGGTTCGAACCCAGGATACTATACACCATAGTCAAGGTACTGAACCACTAAGCCATGACAGCAGTACCTATAAATGCAATAATAGCTAATATATAGGAATTAATACAAACTGGAGCATGACAATGCAGGTTTAGTGAAGTTGATACAATTTCAAATTGGCCAATCACAGATATGTGCGGGAAAAACAGACTATATAAGCCCCATAGGCGGGAATACACAGCATAAATGATTGCAGAACTGACTTGCAGCCAGAATGACAGGAGTAGGTGAGGGTAGTTGCTTTCGAGCACAGAGGTGGGGCATTGAGGAGTCCAGGTAAATGGTCTGGCTCCTAGTCCACAATCATGAGGCCCAACTCATGCAGGGCCAGGTTCTGTGGGGAGCATATAGGGCTGAGGCGTGGGACCGGTTGGCTCATGATCTCACCAGTGCCACAGGGATTCCAAGGACTGGTGAGCAGGTCTGTCACCACCATGCGGACCAGAAGAGGCGCAAGCAGGACCAATTGAACTTTTGGATCCAAGAGGCCCGGCAAATGCCCAACGCCCCACTACTGAGTAAGTTACATTTAATTATGTATGTATGAAATTAAACTAGCTGATATTATGGAGATGTGTATTCCAATATTACTTCATTTATATTACAGCTGCAGGTGTCCGTTCTGTGAACTGCAGAGCCTATGGCAATAGGCTGGTGCGGTTGCGCCACCAGGCAGGTCAGTAATCCACTACCAGTAACTGTAAAGAAATATAAAAGTATGACAGTCAGCAAAAGAGTGCAGTGTAGTCACTAAGTAATAAAATGTGCAAGTAACAGTGTGAAAGTGTTTGCAAGTATTGCTTGATTACAAAAGTGTGTTGCAGTCTGTAATCCAAACAGAAAAATGAAAATGTCTGACATAAATTCTGAAATAAAGATGCCCCACCTGTAAGAAAATAGTACACAACCTGCAGCAGGCTGAAAAGTACAGCTGCAGAAGATGATCAAATCACATGTGTGAAATATATCCCTGTTGAAATACTGAAACATGACAGAAGTGAGACTGCTGGAAAGGATTGTAATAACTACAGGTAAAACATGTCAATAAAGCCTAGAAGTAAGTACCATCCTGAATAGTAAAATGAAAACAAGTGAGAGAGTGTGAGAAAGTGTCATGAATCCAGCAATACAGTAGTAATACCCCCTGAATAAAGTATACTGCAGTCAAGACAGCATGAAATCATGTGAGAATCAAAACCAAACAGCAAATCTGTTCAAAGTGTTGCTGTATCTGGAATGTGTATCCCAAAATCTGGATATGTTGCTCTCAGTCTGCAATATGCAGATAGTATGATTGTCTGATATACCAAACATCCACACTTGTCTATAGCTATATAAAGCAAATGTAGCAGGATGATGTAGCTGAACAAAGCTAGATATGAATGTGTATGAAGAACAATAAAATGTATATTGATGTAGCAGTAACAGTCCTATCACCAAGTTGAAGTAGTTATCATATAGGAAACTGTAGTTAGAACAGTAGTGCGTATATATGTGCAGCTATTAGAAATGTACAGCATATGTATTGGTATTCGAAGGTGTTAATATTATTTTCTTCACCCCACCCTATAACCACATATAACCCAGTCCAGCAATACAGTAGTAATAACCCCTGAATAAAATATACTGCAGTCAAGACAGAATGAAATGCATGTGAGAATCAAAACCAAACAGCGAAATCTGTTCAAAGTGTTGCTGCATCTGGAATGTGTATCCCAAAATCTGGATATGTTGCTCTCAGTCTGCAATATGCAGATAGTATGATTGTCTGATATACCAAACATCCACACTTGTCTATAGCTATATAAAGCAAATGTAGCAGGATGATGTAGCTGAACAAAGCTAGATATTAATGTGTATGAAGAACAATAAAATGTATAGTGATGTTGCAGTAACAGTCCTATCACCAAGTTGAAGTAGTTATCATATTGGAAACTGTAGTTAGAACAGTAGTGTGTATATATGTGCAGCTAATAGAAATGTACAGCATATGTATTGGTATTCGAAGGTGTTAATATTATTTGCTTCACCCCACCCTATAACCACATATAACCCAATCCAGCAATACAGTAGTAATAACCCCTGAATAAAGTATACTGCAGTCAAGACAGAATGAAATGCATGTGAGAATCAAAACCAAACAGCGAAATCTGTTCAAGGTGTTGCTGCATCTGGAATGTGTATCCCAAAATCTGGATATGTTGCTCTCAGTCTGCAATATGCAGATAGTATGATTGTCTGATATACCAAACATCCACACCTGTCTATAGCTATATAAAGCTAATGTAGCACGATGATGTAGCTGAACAAAGCTAGATATGGATGTGTATGAAGAACAATAAAATGTATATTGATGTTGCAGTAACAGTCCTATCACCAAGTTGAAGTAGTTATCATACAGGAAACTGTAGTCAGAACAGTAGTGTGTATATATGTGCAGCTATTAGAAATGTACAGCATATGTATTGGTATTCGAAGGTGTTAATATTATTTTCTTCACCCCACCCTATAACCACATATAACCCATTCCACGTGAAAATGGTATGTGCAATCACAATTAACACCCCTGGACATTTGTCCTGTTGGGTCATATATATTTGCATGTCCGTTGATGCATCTGCCCTGTTCATACATCCAAACCTGATGGCCTGTTGCCATCAATCAACCCTGCATGTTGTTGGACTGTGTATTGCTGTTCAAATTATGCATGTGTTATGCTCGCTGTTCAATGGTGTGAATATCTGGGTGTTTGGTTAATGGGAATACTAATGCATGCTGTTACAACTAATTGTGAATGGTATTATATGTCACTAACCCAAACTGTCATGACATAATGCAAAACATAGGACGACAGGGAAGGCGGGTTCCAGCGGACCCACCTCTCCCACCTCAGCTGGCGAGTGCACCTGGCACTAGAGCCCAGTCTGGACCCTCCTCCGGTGGCCCTGTGCCACCTGCAGGTGGAAGCGCTGCAGGGGATGGAGCTCGCCACCCCTCTGCAAGCGTGGCAGGAGGAGAACCACCACTCACCCTCCGTAGCGTCCAGACTGTGGTGCGTAGGGAGATCCGGGACTCTGTTCTCGACCCCCTACGCCAGCTTGAGGCACAGGTGGCACAACTTACGGGCATGCCTGTTGCCCGGCCTACACAGCCCCCAGCACAGCCCCGTCCTGGGCAGTGAAGGAACAGTGGCAACTGGCTATGGGTGGGGATATCAGTTCCACTGTTGCCATCTGTGGGCTCATGGGCTCTGGATATCCAAACCTCCGTCCCCGTCAATTGCATAACCCCCCCACACGTGTCATACACCGCCCCTGTATGCGTCTTGTTTGTCTTGTCTGTTTACCTACCCAACCTACCTCCCCAGCTATACCGACTTCCTTCACCTGACATACCACTCTCACCTGAATAAAAATAAATAAATAAAAAAGGGCACTCTGTACCCACAAAAAAATTACGCCCCATACATAGCTGCCCATTCCGCACACATGTCTGCTGGACATGGAAACTATCAATTACAATTGGCTGTACAACAAGTATTATTGTTGTCCTGACACCTCTCTCAGGGGTGGAAGGTTTCAAATGTCACACCAAATTACATACATATGCACAGCTGTTGCTGATGAAGAAATGGGCAGCTATGGGCCTTACCTACATCCCTCCTGCAAATCCCAAGCTTGTTTCCCTACTGTCTTACCCTCTTTGTGACCCCTTTTTCATCACTTTCCTGTCTCACCATTTTCATTTCTTTCAAAGAAAATAGCGCGGGTGTGCGCCAGAGTAAGCACTGTTAAGCGGTTGTAAGCGGGTGTGCGCGTGTGTGTCCAGAGCTAACCGCCAGTGCGCATGCGTGAGCTCCACGCAATCCAGCGCTAACCCGGTTACAACTGCTTAAAAGTGCCTTAGTCACTTTGATTGACAGGTCCTGTAGTCAGTTCAAAAGCAAAATAAAATCCCACTGTCAATCCCAAACCCAGGACCTTGGAAACAGTAGTCTGTATGACCTACCACTAAGCCATGACTCTTATACAAGAACATTGTGCTAAAATAAATATAACATGTAATAGTAGGGATGAATGTAAAGGGAATATAGGATGTGTAGTACACAAAGCATGTCATTTAGAATTACTGTCAAAACTACTGGATTCCCATAATAGTAGTGTGTGAACAGAAACAGCCATGCTAGTTGGTAGCTTGTAGGTAATAATGTCAGTTAATGTACATATATAAATGTATGTATATTTACATATATATATATATATATATATATATATATATATATATATATATATATATATATATATATATATATATATATATATATATATATATATACATATATATCTATATATAGTTGTAGGTGTCATTGTGCATACACACTTACTACAGGGAACAGGAGAGAGGAATGGAGAAATGTGAATCTACAACACAGTCTGAATCATGAGAGAGATACTAACCTTTACACTCACAGAACAGTGTCAACAGCATACCAGCATGGTTCCCGCCCTTACAATCTGAAAGGGCAATGCCTATCTCACATACCCTTTTATAGCACTGTCCTGAAATCACAGTGAGAACTGCAATCAGTACACAACTGGCTGCATGCAATTAGCAAATGCTGGCTTACAATTGGTGCAGAGGCCATCACATGGACCTATGCAGATACCTACAAAAGCATCCTGTACTAACACTCCACACATGCAATACATTCATTGCACTGTCTGGAAGCAGACAGAGGCAGAGAGACAAACCGAGACACAGAGAAAACACGCTACACACTGTGACTCTAAGCTGTCAGCAGTGACAGTAGCAGCAGGAAGCAGAAGCAGTGGTAACGCAACCAGCTGCGACAAACACAGGTAATGCAAAGTAGCAGGTTAATAGTTTGCATACTGTGAACCCTCCAAATGTGTCATAGGTCTGTATCTATAGGTATGTCCATGTGATATGTTGTGTGTACGTAGTTCCACCAAAAGGGGATGGCTATACATTACATGTCAATCAGTGTTAGGCCATGATCCTGGCAGCAGTTGTCTGTGCGTTGCCCTCAGCAATGGCTGTAGTGACTGCTTTGAAAGGTCAGCCAGGTTCAAAAGGCAGGATCAGCCCATCACAAAGGCAAACTGGCTGGGAACAAGTGTCTGCAGGTACCCGATATCACTGCATATGCATCCCATACTGAATAATTCCATAGCTTAGCAGACCAGGGCGGTTATGCATATGATGTGGTAGTTCCCAGGGTCAGTAGAGGTGCCTCCTTAGTGGTGTGGGACCACTGTTGCTGTATGCCAGTGTCCAGGTACATATCCTGTAGTACAGCCAAGATTAATTATCAGTCTTATATGCGGTTGTATGTCCTCTTGGAGTGCATGTAGCACACATCCAGAGATACCATCAGGTCACAGTGATGCTGTGTGTTCTGCTTTGCTGAGGGCAGCCCTCACCTGGACATGTGAGATGATAGGGAGGTTACATACAGCTGTGATAAGTATTTCAACTGGTGGGGGAGAAGGAGTGGGGATACGTGCACCGAACCTGTCTGCAAGAATGTTGCCAATACCTGTGTGTTTGGTGAATGTTAAGTAGGTGTGTATTAACGCAGAGCATATCTGAGGCATTTGGTCCATATGTGTAACATAACTGAAGAAGGCCTTGTGGTTATCCATAGTGTTTGTGGCCATTTCCCTCCCAGAGTAGGCCATGGCCATTGTTATGAGAGACCGTAGCATAGTACCAGTGCTGACCACAGATGCCTTCCCTTAATGTGAATCTGCTCTGTCCTGCAGTAGCCTCCTGCTATTGTTATACAATCTGCCTCTGTCTGGGGTCCACCAGACAGGATGCCTAACCTTTGTGCATAGGGTCTGGGTTAGAAATGTGTGTGCAAGTTCCATGCAATCTGTGGCATGTCCATGGTAAGCATTTGCAAAGGGGTCAGCAGTGTGGGTTGTGGCTTCCACTGGCCCAGTGTGCTGCATGGATACCATCTCAGTCCTAACAAGTGAATAACTGTCTAATCACATACATATCAAAGTAGTCTACTGTGCTGGTGGTGGTGGTGGGATATGTATATCCAGGCCGAGTAACTTGTGTCCACATCACACTAGTGGATTGCATCCCACATACAGTACCTTGGGATGAACCCCCAGAGTGAGGTTGTGCATTGGACCTGTCAGTGTGTGCTGACCGATGGGGCATGCTACTATGTTGTGTGGAATGTGGCAGGTATTGTTGCACAGGTGTTGGCTGAGCACTGATATCTGGCCATGTACTTGTGTATCCACCATGAGACACACACATGCAACATATGGGAGTAGTAGTATATCACTACACATGAGTATCATGTATAGTATGTGTGCCATATATTGCTGACATAGTCTGCTGATATCCTGTTTGTGTTCTCTTCCAGGGAGATGGCGCATCAGCGTAATCCCACCTACTCTGCAGCGGAAGATGAGGAGATACACCAGACCCTGGTGCGGGAGTATGACATACTGTTTTCCCGCACCAGTCAGAATCAGCAGGAGAGGGCTGCACTGTGGCAAGACCTTGTCTGTAGGGTAAATGACATTGGCACGCATAATAGGACATATGAGCAGGTACGACATCACTGCAGTGATTTAATCAGAAATGTCCATCAGCGTGCATCGGATATCCACAGGCAACAGGTTGCCACAGTGGGTGGCCACACATCCCCCCCTCACCAGACTGGAGGAGCTACTCCTAAGTGTTGTGGCTCCAGCCCCGGAACAGCAACAGCAGTACACCTGCATCATGATGGAGGCTGGATCCACACAGCAGCACGACATGGAGCGTGCAGGTAATATGCCATATGTACACTTGACTGTTCTGTACACTGTTAGTTTATGCATGTGTAAGGTGTGTCCGTGGTATGTAGCTGTCATCATAGTATGTAATTGTGCATGTGTGATATTGGCAATATCAGCAGCTGACGTGTGAAAGGCAACTGGTGTACTACTGCACTGTATCATATGCAGTATCAATGGCACAGTTGTGCCCACTGACATTAATCTCAGCATTTCTGCAGGTCCCTCCGGGGTTACAGCAAGGCAGGCCATCCATGCTGGTGAGTGTGTTTAACAATACCTGTAATAGTCCTGATAGTGCTTGTAACACTAGTGTAACTCAGTTGTGCTCTGTGTGTATACTGCGGGGTGTGCAGGTGTGCATGTGTGCAGGTGTGCCTGTGCCCATGTGTGCATGTGTGCATTTGTGCAGGTGTGCCTGTGTCCACGTGTGCATGTGTGCATGTGTGCCTGTGTCCACGTGTGCATGTGTGCATGTGTGCATGTGTCTACATGTGCATGTGTGCATGTGTGCATGTGTGCATGTGACCACGTGTGCATGTGTGCATATCTGCATGTGTGCATGTGTCCATGTGTGCAAGTGACCACGTGTGCATGTGTGCATGTGTGCATGTGTCCATGTGTGCATGTGTCCACGTGTGCATGTGTGCATGTGTCCACATGTGCATGTGTCCACGTCTGCATGTGTGCATGTGTGCCTGTGTGCATGTGTGCATGTGTGCCTGTGTGCATCTGTCCATGTGTGCATGTCTGCATGTGTGCCTGTGTCCATGTGTGCATGTGTGCATGTGTCCATGTGTCCATGTGTGCATGTGTGCATAAGTGCATCACTGGTAACAATGTGTGGACACTGTAAACTGTGTTTCCTGTCTTCTTCCCACAGGTTCTGGTGCTGCTCTGGTGTCCTGCAGCAGGGAACCTGAATCTGGTGCCACAGGTACTGGTAATGATGATATCTGTGTAATGGTACAGGAAGGTGTGTCAGGGTCTGCCACTGGTCAGCCAATTGACAGTACACAGCTGTCAACCCCATCATTGTGCACAGCCATCCTGCCAGTACATCCTTTGTCACCATTGTCCCTAGGTGATGGACAGGATACAGTGGGCATTGACCAGGGTAATGTGGTACCTGTGGCACATGTGTCCCCACACAGCAGCCATGGGCAGGGTCCTGCGATGGTACCACACAGACAGTTGCCCATGGGTTCTCGTGGGAGCATCCGTGGGCGTACTGCCTCTGGCAGACGTGCCCAAAGAGGTCTGTCAACCTCAGCTATGTTTCGGGCTGTCATGCAGGCACAGTTGCGTATGGAAAGGTACACCAGACAGGGTCTGAGGGAGCTGAGAGCATGTCGCACAGCCATGACTGACAGTATGCGTGACATCGCGGATGCTATCCGTAATTTCACCGATGTCATAGACAGACGTTGTGGGGACATATTACAGCAGTTCCACAACCAAATGTCCATGAGCCAGGGCAATGGTGGGTGTTTGCGGCATTGACGTGGCCATATGCCAGCAACAGCAGCAGCTGGCAGTCGGCGTGGACGACAACAGGCCCGCGCACGCCCCCATAGTGCCAGCAGCAGCCCCAGCAATGCTGGGTCTGTGCTGTCATTGGAACACCCCAGGAGACCACATGCACGTGGCTCTGGACAGTCCCAACAGGGACCTGTGTCCAATCAACACACTCCTGCTTCTGATGACAGTACCCAGTCTGGCTTAGTACTGGATACGGTCCGTAGCACCCCTGCCAGGCACAGGTACCGTGTCCGTGCCCACAGACACTGATCTGTATGACCTGCCAGGTGCAGTCTGTGGCTGTCCACAAACCTCTGTATATGGCAGCCATGAGGTGGAACTGTGTGCGTGCATACACACATGCGAAATGTTAACACCTAGGGCGACCACATACACGCACACACTGCACCAACAGTGCCCCACCCTGTACTGCTGCCCCTCACCAACACACATACACACACATGTCAATTGGTGGTATCAGTGGCAGGCTCAGGCATACCTAATTCACACCCTGTGCATATGATGACACTGTGCCACCTCCTGCAATCTCCAACATCATTGCGGGAACAGGTAAACACGTTGCTGATGCACAGGGTGACTACATAGAAGTGTATTAGTAGTATCATGTTGGTAACAGTACAGTGTGCTGATATGACTGTGTGTATATCCCAGCATGCCTGATGCAGTAACCGTATGAATGTCCTGAATTGTCATCTGCACCCATAGTACGTACCAAAGTGTAACAGCTGCACATAATTGCATGCCGGTGGTAAGGATGTCAACAGATAGCCGCATACATGGGTAGCACAGGGGAGAAGCTAACGCAAGTAGTGATATGCAATGGTGGACATGTACAGTAATGGTGTCAAGTTGCCCACAACGACTATGCAATGTGGATATTTGCGCATGTTGATATGTGTGCAGTACCAATGTAATCCAAATCGCAATTAACTATGACATAATATCAGTTCTACCATGGGCATCTGCGCTGTGTATTCCTGGATACATGTTGATAGTGCCTACATATTTGCATTGTTACTTACTGTTAGTGTTACCCCTTCTTTGTTGTACAATGCACTACTTCCAGCCCTGCTTACTGTAGCTTTGTTTGCATGCATGTTCGCTTGGGGTTCCCTGGAACACTGCTTACACCTGCAATGCAGAGTTACAGTGCTTCTGTGGACTCCTAGTGACATCTGCATAGCGTACAATACGTATGTCAAGTTTACACATGACAGAACGTCACTGTCCGTCCTGTTCACATGTACATTGCCTGTGACACATTGCACATGTCTTACCTGGCATTTACCCACGTGTGCAGTCATATATGCCAGTGCTATGAAACAGTATCAGTACACCCACACATACACACCTTCAGTATGTTGTTCCCCATTGGCCCTATGTGTTGGTACTCACCATGGCAATCACACTACTAGGGTAGCATGTGCAAAGGTAACCTGTGAATCACCTCTATGGTCCAGTTGTGGTTTATGTGAGTCATGTGGCAATGTCACAGCTGCCACATGTATGCAGTCAGCCATCACCCTTGGCCAGGAATGTACAACACATGTGTGGGATGCCACCACACAGCCAATCTGGGGACTGAGCTCTCTGAACCCAGTAATGCCATACCCTGTCAGGTGGCATGTCATATTACAGTGACTACAATACAAGTCAGACATAGACACGCACTGACAGCATGCTGAACACACTGGGGCATATGTGGGGACTCAGAATAGCATCCTGCCTGAGCATCACACACCTCCACAGCTGGCAGACAGGCATATGTTCCGTTGGAACAGAGCACATGCCACACATGGCACACACATCCCGTGTGCCACACACTCACAGCCTGTAGGGCTACACAACACACCTGCTACAGACGTGTCAGGTACCTGTCTTGGGTGCTGCACTGGGGTCCCGCTCAACAGGATGTATCTGGTGAAGGTCACAGTGATATGCCTCAGGGGCACTATGGTCCACCACAGAACATATGCATACAGGTCAGTCAGAGGCATGGACACATATGACTCACTCATTGACCATGCCACTATGGCTGACCTGAGACATACCTCCCTGGACTACATGATAGGGAACATAGAATGGATCTCTCAGCATGTGGCACGGGCCAGTATGAGCCTGATCTTGGTTGCCAACATACCCTCACCAGGTATGCTACCACTATATGTAGGAAGGGTGTTGTATGTCTACATTCTGCTCAGTCTCCAATGTCATTCATAGGGTATCCGCTGGCTGTCAACATGTGCTTACATGCTAGGGAAGCCACAATGATGTGCAAGGGTCATCTTGCACGTGACACCCATGGCCCGATGTATATTGGCAAAGCTCCTTGATACACACATACTGCCTTATGCTGCAGGACACGGATTACATAGCCACCTCCACGGGTATCGCACAGGTTAGGACACTAACAGTGCTGCTACACAACACCAGCAGTGTACACCGCAAGATGCATGCACTGGACACTGTCCTCAGCACGGTGAACTGCAATGTCTGTGCAGTACCAGAGTCCTGATTCATGGCTCACAGGTGTTACCCATCACTGACAGGTTATGCCTCATACCATGCCTGTCATCCCCTACACATGTAACACGCATGGACAGGGGGGTGGTATCCCAAGGCACCACAGATACACACACCTCCAGGTTGTTGCACAGCACAAAGCATCAGGGCCTAATCATGTGCAGCTAACAGTGTGTCGGACTGCCATCTGGTTCATAGCCTGGCACACACAACCCTCCCATACACAGGAAAACCACCTATCCTCCATAACAACACTGGCAATATGACAGTCTCAGGAACTGTCTTTATATGGCTGGACTGCATCCAGCCAAACATTGTGCGTGAGCATTACTGTAGCTACAACACACTAGTTGAAGGGTTCACAGCATATGGTCACTGAATTGCAGTGGAATGACATGTTACCACTCCCACAACAGGTGGGAACATGCAGCACCCCTACATTGACTACATGTAGACTATATGGCCCAGACCAGATGTGTATCCCCTGCTGTAGGTATTTTACCATATACACCCACACTGCATAGACACATACCACTTGCGGCCCCTGCACAGTAAGACACAGTCATATTGGTATACATTGCAAATACCATTTATCCACTCGAGGCATGTGTCAGACATGGTAACTACTGCAGGTCACAGGTATTTATGTGTATGTGTCACACACATACATCATGTGTGCAATGCCATTGCTGTTCTAGGCAATGTCATGCATTGTTATGTACAAAGACCCACACAAGGTCATAAGGTGTGACACAACCACACGTGGCAGTTGTGGGTTACCAAAACATACTTATCTGTACTCTGACAATGGTAATAGACCCAGTAGCAGAGTGCACTATTGGCATTACTGGCCAACTAGCCCTGTTTGGCTGTGCTGATAGTGTGGTGACATCCCCTGTGTTTACTGGGGGAATATGCAGCATCTGGTGTATTGTAGTATTTGCCAAAAGAACCTGTTCTTTCACACTTGCATTTACACACACCCTACTACCCCCACACACTTGTCATTTGTAGGATTCATACCCCTACCTGACTAAGTCATGACATGTGAGAGAGACGTATTAGCAGAGCACACTATTCAGATTACTAGATAGTTCTTCTTCTCTGGCTGTACTTATAGGGTGCTGACATCATCAGTATTTTGAAAGGGTAATGTGCATCAGGTAGTGTGATCTCCTGATTGCCAAAACTAACATGTTTTTCATACAGAAATGCACACACACAAACTCCCCACATCCAAACACACACACACTTGCAGGCTTCAAACCCTTGCCTAAATATGTTATGGCACTTGAGAGTGACGCTGTAGCAGGTTGCACTATTCTGATTACTGGCAGATGTTTCTTCTCCAGCTGTATGTATAGGGTGCTGTCATCATCACTGTTTGGAAAGGGTAATGTGCATCATGTAGTGTGATCTCCTGATTTCAAAAAAGCACATGTTTTTCATACAGAATTGCACACACACACAGAGTCCCCACATCCAAACACACACACATGCCATTTACAGGTTTCAAACTCCTACCTAACTATATTATGACACTCGGGAGAGACGCATTAGGAGAGTGCGCTATTCGAATTACTGGGTGGTTTCCCTTCTCCTGCTGTACTTATAGGGTGCTGACATCAACAGTGTTTAGAAAGGGGAATGTGCATCCTGTAGTGTGTTTTCCTAGTTGGCAAAAGGGATATTTTTTTCATACAGTCTTGAACACACACTAACCTCCTCCACACACACTGAGCTTTTACAGGATTCAAACCCCTATCTAACTATGTTATGACATTTGAGACGGACACATTAGCAGAGTGCACTATTCGCATTACTGGGAGGATTCTCTTCTCCTGCTGTACTTATAGGGTGCTGACATCACCAGTGTTTAGAAAGGGGAATGTGCATCCTGTAGTGTGTTCTCCTAGTTGGCTAAAGGGATATTTCTTTCATACAGTCTTGAACACACACTAACACCCTCCACACACACTGAGCATTTACAGGATTCAAACCCCTATCTAACTATGTTATGACACTCGAGACGGACGCATTAGCAGAGCGCGCTATTCGCATTACTGGGAAGACTCCCTTCTCCTGCTTTACTTATAGGGTGCTGACATCATCAGTGTTTAGAAAGGGGAATGTGCATCCTGTAGTGTGTTTTCCCAGTTGCCAAAAGGGACATTTCCCTCTCACACACACAAACCCCACTCACACACACTGAGCATTTGCAGGATTCAAACCCCTACCTAACTATATTATGACACTTGAGGGAGACGCATTAGCAGAGTGCACTATCCGAATTACTGGGCATTTGTTCTGCACCTGCAGTATTTATAGGGTGCTGACAATTTTATTTCTACAGAGGTATGTACATGTAGTACTACCTGTCAGGTGGGGGATAGCATATATATGCATTTGCAGCCACCTACGTCAGAGTCAGATATGCACATCGCACTGGCAGGTTATGTTCTATACCATGCTTTGTGACCACAGGACCTGTAACACACAACACAACCAGTCCAGAACATCACACCCACATTCAGGACACACACTTAGCTTCCCTGGGAACAGTGCCGGGATATGCAGGTGTTCACATACACCATTCCAGTTGTTAACATCAGGTACAGGCATATTGTGTGTGAGAACTACTCAGGCCTCTACCACTTTACCCTACAGCCACTACAATTTGTGGGTCCATGTGCTATGGCAGAACCACACACCACAGCCACATGGGGGAATACATATTGCACCTGTCCATCTGCAACGTGGGTACTCACTGTTCCACACCAGAGGTAGACCACCATTGTTGATATCTGACCATACACACCTTTCCCTGGACATCCATATCCCATATCCACCCCCAGGCAAGGTTGTCACTGCACACAAACTGTATTTAGCACAAGCAGACTCTACACTTGTGAAGACTGGGGTGGACGACTTCAGAGGACCCATGCTGGGGGACTATACTGGCCACTCAGCAAAATCCTTGACAATTGCATTCTATGAGCATGTGTATGGTTTGCATTGATCATGCTATCCCACATATACCCATGACTGCTCCACAACAAGACACCTGTCAGCTGTACACCAGCCATATATGAGCTGTACAACAGACAGAGTGAGCTAATACATTGCAGAGCTGTAGCCCACAGAGGGAGGACATCTGTGAACAGTTCCGGTGTGGCACTTCATTCACACATAATCATTACAACACAGTGTTGACAGTGGAATTGTCCAGAGAATGCAGATAGGGCTCCCCTCAGTCTGTTATTGATGGACACCTACTGTCAGAGATCCTCAGCAACCCTCTTCCAGCACACACCGACAACATGGCTGTGACTTAGCACATTCAATTCCTGGGACCTCCACGGTGCCCCTGCTTGACAGAGGCACAGCTCACTAGCCTCACATGTTGCCTTCTGTGACCTACTTTACAGTGGCACAGTAGCCTACTGTACTGGGGATGCAGATGCCAAGCACACTCTGGCTGAGCTGTCATTCCCTAGGGCAGCAAGCCTAGTATTGACCTCTACACCCATATGTTCAATTGTCGGATGCACAATATTTGTTGTGCTGTTCTACTGTTTGCAGGTCTTTATTGCCATAGCATTCCCTGTTCCTATGACCAACTTGTGTATCTGTGGAAGATGTTTGCATATGACGGCGATCCACTATATCACTTATGTCTCTGTAGTCATTTACTGTGTGCACTGGGCAGATTGCTGTGTTGTGGTTGGTTCCTGGACTGACACGTACAAATACCAGATATGTGTGGCCAACTGCTAAACGGAGATATGGCCTAAGTGTGTGAGCATGCCCAGTTCAGCCTTTCCATGGCATGTTGTCTGACATATGCCTCATTTATCAAAGTGTGCGAGCATGCCCAGTGTGAGCTTTCCATATGTTGCACTCTGAAGTCCACCACATATTTGGGGGGGTGTGAACTTCAACAATATCTCATGTTTATGGTTGTGTGTTGGGTGTCATGTTGTGTACTAACTGGCCAACTGCTTCATGTCTACCACAACAGGGATTATACTGTGCCTGCAGGGATTGCATGGGATACTTTGCAGACAGTTCTCAACATACTTTCATAATGACCTAACACTGTAGTACCGTATAGTGTACTGGTTCAGTACTTTCACTGTGGTGGACAGTATCTGGGTTTTAGTCCTATGACTGCTTGACATCTTCATAGTGAGCACTACAGACTGTGTAGGGGCCAGTTGTGCACATATGACCATGTTGCATTATGTTCAGATATAGACTACCTACACCAGGCTCGTCCAACATTGCTAGTGTATTCCACAACATGGGTGGACATTGGCAAACACTAGCGATGTTCCCTAGGCCATTTCTGATGCTAGTCACAGGGTGTGTTTGTCCTTCGACACACATTGTAACTGGAGTTTGCCATGACATATGTCATGGTTAGTATACTGTGCCTCCGTCTACCTCTGACATAACAGTGATACCCAGGGTTAGCTTACCATCTCCTATCCACTCATCAGGATTCCTCTTGAGGGGTGTCGATAAGTGACTCTCTGGCTAACCTGTACCAGGAGTTTACTGAAGAGTGGGGGTGCCTTCTGTGTTATGGATCATTCTGTACAGCTTGTCCTATGTATGTCAGTGCTGGGGTTCAGGTCTCTCATGTGCATAGCTCACTGCCATTCAGATTGTACAAGGTGCAGCATGTTCATTGATTCCAGGTTGGACATGGCTTCATACATCAGGCACAGCTTGCCTGTAGCTGGGCAGTATGGCAGTGTGTGGGGCTGCAGTTTGTTTACTCAGGCAACACATGGCATCTGTTCATGCTCTTTGCTCCTCCTGGTGGGGTACTGTTGTGGACTTTACAGTTGATGGAGGTGTCTGCTGAGGTATATCCCACAGGGGCTATTGTAGTCAATTGTGACGCTGATGGAGGATGACTGCAGAGCCACAGTGAGTTCCCCTTATCTACATCTGCCAACCTTCATGTTTGGGTGGGCATATAGTATATGTTTCTGCGAACACTACAGCCACATGTTTGTCCAGTGCAGGATATCTATCACCTTTTGTACCCAGGTCTTACATTACATGTTAGGTATGTCATGGGTTAACACCTGTGTGGTAATTTGTGGGCACTTACTGTATATCCACGGTGGTTGTCTATACACAGTTCTGCAATTATCTTGCGGACATGGCTATGGCTCCAGTTGTCTGTTTGTAGGTGGCCCTTTTGTGGGTTGCTTGTGTCAGCTGGGGGTCGGATATGGTGGGCTGTTTGTACTCCTCTGCATACATGTTCAGTCACAGTCCTTCCATGTTGGCCTATACCTATGGGACATATATACAGAATGGGGGGGGGGCCAGGACCAGGCCTTGTGGGATGCCACTCATATCTGCTTTGTAGTCTGACATGGATGCGGCATGTCTGACCATGTCAGTTCTGTCCTTGGTCTGGTTTGCAACCCCTCTACTGACATAGGGGTATATATTTAAGCTGCTGAACATATCCATACTAAACCCGTATGGTATTGTCTAGAAGCATGTGCACGGTAAAGCTACGCTGTCTGGACCACATTGCCCTCATCAATGACCTTAATGACTGCTTACAATGGGTCACACGTGTTTAGGGGCAGGATCTGCAGTTATGACAGCCACACTGTGTAGGGTCCAGTATCAGCAGGTCCACAATAGCCTTCTGTCTGCAGTACATACTGATCCTTTCCATAGCTGTGCAGACCAAGCTTGTCAGGATCCTGGGGTGGTAGTTTGCAGTATCCATTCAGGCAACACCTTTGTTGTGATGGACCACTGTTGTTGTACACTGCTCTTTGGGTACATATCCTGTGGTAAGGCTGACATTGGGCAGTAGTGTGATTTGGCATTCCATTATTCTTGGAGTCCATGTTGGCCTCAGCCCAGGACACCATCACATACCTTTGCTGCTGTGTGTTTTGCTTTGCAGATGATGGCTGTTACCTCAGCATCTGCAATGTCAGGGGACCAGCAGTCTGCTGGGATAGATATGTTGCACTCTGGGGGGGGGGGGTTTGTTTGCACTGCACCTGTCAGGTTGTATGTTAGCAATATGTGTGTGTGTTTGGTATGTTGTTTGTAATATCTGTGTGATTCGGAGCATATCTGTGGATGCCTAACACGGTTCCTACCATCAGTTGGGTAAGCCTTGTGATTATCCTTAGTGTCCTGTACATTTTGTATCTTCATAGGTTCATGGGTTCAAACTAGGCTATCCACCCTAGGGCATTAGTAAGCCTAGCCAGAGTGTGTGTGTCTTTCGCCACCCCTTGCTATGTTTCTATTATGGCCATTTATGAATTTCTTCACTGTGCCTCTGTCTGGTCATGACACAGTGAAGACCCCCAGTATACATGTACGATCATCCATCCACTTGGCAATATTCCTGTTGAGGGGTGTCAGTGAGGGGCTCTGCCTAACATGGATTGGGATCCTGTTTCTGGGTGTGGGGAGCCTCTGGGTTATGTATCTGTCCCTCCAGCACATCTTATTTCATTATGTGTTGAGGCTGACATCTGTCACTCTCACAGCTCCAATGGCTTTGATTTCCTGTGGTGGAGCATGTCCATTACTCCTGTGTTGAACATGGCCTTGTACAACAGACATACAATGCCTCTGTGTAGGCAGTCTGTGACTGCATTCAGCTGGGGTGTCTACAGCCAGGCAGCATATGACATATATTTCACACCCTTTATCCTGTTGGTGGGGTAACTATGAGGTCTTCGAACCGCTGCAGGTGTCACGACGGTACATCCCATATGAGTCATTGTACTAGATTATGGGTCTGATAAGGGAACAGTACAGCGGCACAGTGACCTCTGTTGATGTAGATGTGAATCCTTTCATGATACGGTGTCCAATATCGACAATCTTCCTAGCCACATTGGCATTGTGAGTGTCACATGACAGATTACTGTCGACCTGTGTCCCTAGGTCCCTGATTACTCCTTGCATACATAATGGTTTGCCACCTATGTGGTAATTTGTGTGTACCTTGTCTGGTATTTGGTGGGACATTTATACTGTCCAGTGTCTTCAGGATGTCTGGGTGGAGTTCTTGTGTGTGAGAGTGTGGTCTGTCACATGCTACAGACTGTACAGCAGTTTGGACTACACTTAGGTGCACATGGGTGGTCTCCGTTGCTTTGTGCATTGTCAGTTACCTGGCCATATGGGTGTCTGTGCTGCATATGGATACTCCCCCTCCTTTGATGTTTTGGTGCAGGTGTTGGGGCCATAACACATGATATGTGGTATAACCTAGTAGTGCTGGTGTGCTATCACTAGGCTTGCAGGAGGCTTCTGTCACTGCACAGACATCGATGTTCTCCATAATGGGAAGTGCCTCAGGGGCATGCATATTGCAGTTTACACATCTGGCATTGGTCAGCATTACCCTTATGTTTCCTACCACTTATTTTTTCTATGGTGGTGGGTAGTCTTTTTGGCCTTGCCTACATACGGCTCTATGGAGGTGGCAAAGGCCTTATCCAGTATCCAGACGCACAGGGGTAACAGGTGCAAGCCATCCCTGGAACAGCAGCATGGCTTGTCATGCTTGACATCTCAAGCAGACAGACATTAGACCCTCTTGGACTGACAGCTGTAACTGTGCCAGCTGTTAAATCATGATCATTCTGTGTTTGTACTGTGGCATCATTCTTGGTGAGGGTTGGATGCTGCACACAGCCAGTGTCATACCGGCCTGGGTTACATACTCAGAGAGATCATCCATGTCTCTTTTCATGTTGACCAGGGAGATACATCTCAGGTCATTCACACCAGCATGGACATTGAGTGCATCATATTTCTGCTTGCTTTGGGGTGACCTGCGTACTTGTGTTATGTGGCATTTTGTGGCAGCCTACAGGCAGCTTACTCTACCCTTTCCCTTGTTCAGTCTGGTGAGTGGGACAGCAGTGTGTCTGCCTATACAGACACCTATTACAACTGTATCAGGCATGTTGTTTCTCCTTCTGGCCTGTGACTGTTTGGCACACCAGCTTTGTGTACTATTCGTTGCATGTGCTATGTTTGGAGGTTGTGGTTGCTTGTGATCTGCTTTGGAGGCTTCTGTTGGTGTGGTGTGTTTGTAATTAGGGCCTCCGGGAATATTTTTCTGTGTTTATGTGTTTGGTTTACAGTTGTGGTAGGTCTATGTGGGACTGGGTTTGTGGTGTATGTGGTTACCTTCTCCTCCTGACTAGTTTTGACAGTACTGAGTTGGTGGAGCTCAACCTCTGGTTTGGATACATGGTTGCATCTATCACATATATTTGTATTTATTGGGGGGTGTTGTGGTTGTCTGTGTACTTGGGACAGGTGTCACATTGCCTCTGGATTCACAGATTCTACTTGTTGTGGCTGGGCTTAGTGGATTGTATGTGTGGACATATGTTATTGCCATACTACTGGTCAGTGATTACTTCCCTTTTATGTTTGCTCTATCATGTGGTAGCTTCCTCATTCTCTTGCATGATTTGGTAATGGCTGGAGTCCAGCATGCCAGATGCCTGCGTGTATGGCATTGTGTGTTGTTGTTATTTGTGATTGCATACTCCAAGCATTCCTGGCTGTGTTCATGGAATGCCTGTATAACATGTTCTGTGGTGTGTCCCATATTCTGCACTTGCACAGGGCCTTTCGTGGATTCAACATCAGTTTGGAGGGCTGCAACCTATGCTTTACACATGTTTTTCACTGTGGTATTCTGGCCAGGGACTGGGGTCAGGATGTGTATATCCAGTGTGATTACTCTATGGTCTGGTCTTACAAGTGAGGGATACACTTCTCATCTTGCCATCCAGTACACATGTTGCTGATTATCACATCCAGTATGCTTACCCCTCTTGTGGGAGTGGTACGTTGTTCCTGGGCATTTTGGTTTATGGATTCTGGGAACTTTTCTCCTACTGTGTTGGTGCTAGTATAATGCTCCCAGTGTATGTCTAGGTATTTTCAGTCAAGCAATATAATGTGGTTTTGGGGGGCTTGATATATTCATGTATTCCAACATAGGCCAGGTGCAGTTCCTGGTATTAGGACAGTAGTTTGCAGCAGGCTATATACTGGGAGGCGGTTTTAGCCATTGGTATTTGACCATGGCTAATCCATGCTGCTTCTTGTTGTGGTACCAACATGGGGGTGTGGTTATCCTTGATATTTATTGCTAGTCACCCTCCTTTTGTAGCTTGTTCCATGTTTTGCAGCTGTACAGCACAGTATGAGGTGTGACCTGGTAGTGTTAGGGTGCTGATGTGAGCCTTGACCCAGTTCTCTATTACAGGACTGGTATCTACATTCTCCATACTGTGTGCGTTTACACTGCACACATCTTGCTGTTTAGACTTCTGGCATTGGGTAGCATTACATCTAGGTTCCTATCCCTTGTGGTACCTATGAAGGTGGGTTTGTGTTTTGAGACTTACCTATTCAGGGCATGCTGTGGGTTCTGACAGCCTTTGCCAGTATCCATGGGGCATGGAATAATAGGCGCACGCCACCCCTAGCAGGTGGTGCATCATGTCATGCTCCGCATGTCTTCCCAGCCTGAAACACATTGGCTCCCCTTTGACTAACTGCATTACTTCAGCCAGTTATTGCACTTGATCATCCCATCGCCTTTTTGTGGCTTCATGCTTGGTGAGGGTGGATGTTAGTCAAGGTGCTCAGGTGTGCATATAGTACATGGTGTTACATTACTTAACACATGGCATTCATGCCTCAGGTGGTGCTGCAGGGCTGCCTCTGTCGGATGCGCATATTACACTTCCCTGTACATGTTTGTGAGCAGGTCATGTCATTTTAGGCATCTATGTTATTATTTGAGTGAGTCAGAGGAGGTATCATTCCCAGGGTTCCTACTGAGCCAGTGTATGTGCTATGCGTTCCCTCTTTGCCAAGGCCAGGACATACTGGGCACGCCTCCTTCTGCCTACTGGGGCAGGCTCAGGTTGTTCCTCCTCCGAGTCACGCTCTGCCTGTGATGGCCTTGGCAATGGTGGGGGGCTGTTTGTCCCAGCCCTATGCTGGTCCTGCTGCAGCTGTTTTCGCAAGATCATATTATGTAGCATAGCACATACCATGACAATTTGGGTACATGTAGTTCGTGTGTACTGCAAGGCTCCACCAGATGTGTCCAGACACTGGAACCGTGACTTGAGCAGCCCAAACACACGGTCTATTACATTACGTGTTTGTGCATGGGCCTCATTATGGCTTTCCTGTTCAGGTGTGTGTGCATTTCTGATGGGTGTCATCAGCCACGGCTCCAGTGCATAACCTGCATCCCCCACTAGGTGTCCGTGTGGGATGTCCCCATTGGCAAATGTCTGGTACAGCTGCGTCAAATGCCAGATGTGGGAATCATGGTAACTCCCAGGGCAGCCAGCACACACATTCATTATTATGCCCTGGGCATCACACACGACCTGGCAGTTGATGGAGGGAAGCCCTTGTGGTTAATGTAGGCCCTACCCCGCTCACCGGCTGGTGCTTTGATGCATATGTGCTTGCAGTCTATTGCACCCACTACCTCAGGGTATTCCACTATTTGCTGGAAGAGACGCATATTGCTGGCCAATACCTCACGGGCATTGGGGAAATATACATGATCACCGACATGTGCTGACATGGCATCCAGGAACTGGTGCAGTACCCTGGAGGCTGATGCCTGTGATATCCCCATCATATCGCCAGTTGGTCTCTGGAAGGTACCTGTTGCTAGTATTCTTAGGCCAACACATACCTTGGTTTCCACTGGGATGGGTTCCCTCTGTTGGTTCTGTGTGTGAGGCGTGGCCTGCACAGCTCAACAATTTGCTGCAGGAGCTCTCTGTCCACTCTATAGCTCTACTATCTCCAGCTCATGTAACCCGTGGTAGGTGACCCTGGGCCTGTACACTCTTCTCCGTCTCCTCACTGTGGGTTGTCTGGCACCATCTGCATTGTCACCACCCTCAGCAAGTCACCTATGTCTCATTATGACAGCTATGGCAGCCCCTAACATTTCTGCTCTGAGTGAAGCTTTTTCAGTTTTCACTTCTATTAGCTTACTCCTGTCTTGCAGTGTCTCTTAAGAGAAACATCCTGCACTACTGTTTGCAGAGTTTTAAGTGCTGGGCTGGGCTACTATTCTGCCTGTGCAATTGCCTGCTTCTAATTGTTTTCACCTGCTAGCTTCAGCAGTTATCCCTGCTAGCTTCCTATTAATTCTGTTGCTTCCTTTTTCCTTTCTGTTTCCTCAGGGGGGAGCAACATGCATACCAGCAGAAACACGCTCACAGTGGCTTACACGCGCACACGTGCTTACACGGTTCAGAATGTACTTATTCGGGTTAAAACGCATGCACACCAGCGCAAACACTGTTACACTTCTGCCAACAGCCTTCAATATGCTCAGCCTGCCCTACACGCGCGCACACCAGCGCAAGCAGTTTTAAACATCTCCCAACACGCTCCCACATGCTCAGTCTGTCTTACACGGGCGCACACTGCCCTACTCACGCTTCATGGCGCACACACATGTGCATGCACGCCCAGCAAGAAACTTTGGTGTAAGTAACAGTGTACACCTTCCATTTCTTGACTTTCCCTGACTTATCTAGTGGCACACCTCTTTCCATGATCTGTGTCTGTCATCTGTCATGTAACACTGACCTCCAATGAACTGCATTTCTTTCTACCATTCCCCCCTGTGATGTCACCTATCTCCTACTCTATTCCTCCCCCTTATGTATCTCTTACACTACTCAGACTGTGCTCATTTGCTATGTGACTGTGAGATTCAGTATCCTAACCCTCATATACATGAGATTGCCTACTAATGCTTAGTTACACGTCTTAGACTAAGCTTCTCCCCTTAGCAACCACTACACGGTGGCCATGTTGTTTTTGGTCTGCTGGTCCCTGCATTGTCATTCCATGTATTGCATGAAACCCACATTTGTGGGTTTATAACCTTCTTTTTTATGGTTTTATACAGCGCAGCCCGTTTGCGTGGGGCTGCGCTGTGTTTAAACATCGGCGATCGCCGAAAAAAAAAAATTATATTTTTATTATTTTGACATCGGGTTATATTGCCAATGGCCACATATTTGGCCATTGGCATGTTGCCTGAGTCATATGCACCCTTTGTTTGGAGCTGACATGGCTCCGGTGTGGAATTTGCAGAAACGTACTCAGTTGTCAACTGAGTACATTTCTGCAGCTAAAACATCTCTTACATGGACTGGTTTCTGCTTCGTGGATCGCTAATATACCTCATTTGCATACCTTTCGGCTGCAAGTGAGGTATTTAGCATGTCCACGCCCAGTCTGTGTAAGAGACGTTTTAGCTGGTCTCTTACACGGAGTTTAGGGCTGTTCCTGGATCGCGAGGCTTGCATGGAGTGTTACACGTCTCTTACACTCCGTGCAAGCCTTCGTGACTCCTGCCCATAGTAAAGGTGCTGGCATTTACATTCAACAAAAAGTTCACCCATTTATCACCTCAGGTCACTTCTGATGAAATTTCCCCTATGATTCCTTTGCCTGATATCACAAAAGAAGTCATCACTGCACTCTGTAAAGCTAGAGACACAGCATCTATGAACCCTGATGGAATCCCAGGGTGTCTTGTAAATAGCTCAACCATGGTCTAGCACACCAATTCCGTTCTCTATTTAAGCACAGTCTCCAGGCAGGCTTTGCTCCAGTAGAGTGAAGGAAAGCAACAATTATCACATTGCACAGGGCTGGGCCATCAACAGACCCAGGAAACTACTGACCCATCCGTCTGACTAGACTGATATGCAAGGAGAATCATGAAGCTGAAAACCCCTGTTTTTAAACTCATTTCCACCTGAAAGGCCAATGGTACAGTGGTTAGGGTGTATGCTTTTCAAGCACTCGATGCAGGGTTTGATTCTCACCCCTGGCAAGAGCTTGACAAAATAAAGAAGTATATTTTTATTGCCCTGAGAGGGAGTGAGACCAGATAGCAAAGCGGTTAAGGTGTTCACCTCCCATGCACAAGGTACAAGGTTTGATCCTGACCTCCGGCCAATGCATTATCTCCGGCCATTGCATTATCTACTTGTGCTTCTGTGGTGGTCGTTCCCCCAAATCATGCTGAATGTTTCCATCTGAAATTCACCCATTAATGGAAGACATTTAAAAGGTGAGAATGAACAAGATAGTACTCAGCCCTCAATTACCCCAAGACAAGTAGAGGAAGAAACAGACTTAGACGAAGAAAATTGGCAGCACCTCAAAACAGCATGTAGGATGACTACAGAACAAATATGTGGCCAAGCAAGTGATAGAATTAAGGTACTTAAAAAGAGGTGACTGAGGAATTAAAGGAAAGCATGAGTGCAGGACTAAGTGGGACATGGAAAAGACAGACTAGGCCACGAAGGAATACTGGATGTCTAAGAAGGAGGCTAAGAATGGAGTTCTACTTGCTTCTAGAAAATGACCTCAGTACTTGGCAAAAAGAAACAATCAGGCTGCAAGACAAAGACAGAAAGATAAAGTTAGACATGCTTCTGATAACCAGGCCCACCAGGAAACAAGGGACATAGAGAAACATGGAAACTTTACTGCCTTATGATGAGAGTATAGAAGGAGCATTGGTCAGGCTAAACTCATTTGTTCTACTCCATGTCCTGCCTGACCTATGGCAATGTCTCCCACCATACCATTGCTAGTTCAAGGATCCCCACTGAGTACGATGAGAAACAGTCATTATACCTGAAGGTACAGGGAGGGCATTCAACCCAACACAGGACTGATGGCCGATTTAGCAGGATCGGAATCATAAACAAAATATACAACAGAAGGCAGAAATTTCTGTCTAAAACTAACCAGGAGAGTGCTCAACGGAAAAAAAATCCCACATTAGAATCAACAGTCAAATCTGGAAACTAGTCAAGTCAGCAAAAGCTAAATAGGAGACTTAAATAGCTTACTATGCAAAGGATAACTGTAAAGTATTTTTAGTTAGGTCAGAAATCTTAAGGGAAACACTCAAAAACGTGCTGAGCTGGCTGAAGAAGACAGTGCTAATATTCATCTAAAAGACATAGGGCAGGATTCACGAAGGTTTGCACGGAGTCTAAGAGTAGTGTAAGACTCCATGCAGCCTTCGCGATCCAGGAACAGCCCTAAAGTCCGTGTAAGAGACCAGCTAAAACGTCTCTTACACGGAGTGGCGCGATATAAATCACCTCACTTGCAGCCGAATAGCATGCAAATGAGGTAGATTAGCGATCCAGGAAGCCCAAAGCAGCCCGTGTAAGAGCTGTTTTAGCTGCAGAAATGTACTCAGTTGACAACTAAGTACGTTTTTGCAAAAACCACAATGGAGCCATGTCAGCTCCAAATAAAGGGTGCATATGTGTCAGGCAGCATGCCAATGGCCAAATATGTGGCCATTGGCAAGGTACCCCGATGCAAATATTAAAATATTTAAACCCAGCGCAACCCCACGCAAACGGGCTGCACTGTCTAAAACATAAAAATAAAGGTTATAAACTCACAAATGTGGGTTTTATGCAATACATGGGTTTACAATGCAGTGACCAGCAGACCAAAAACAACATGGCCACCGTTTAGTGGTTGCTAAGGGGGGAAGCTGAGTCTAAGACATGTAACTAAGCATTAGTAGGCAATCTGATGCAAATGAGTGTTAGGATACTGAATTCCACTGTCACATAGCAAATGAGCACATTCTGGGTAGTGTAAGAGTTACATAAGGGGGAGGAACAGAGTAGGAGATAGGTGACATCACAGAAGGGAATGGCCAAAAGAAATGCAGTTCATTGGAGGTCGGTGTTACATGACAGATGTCAGACACATATCATGGAAAGAGGAGTGCCACAACATAAGCATGGGAAAGTCAAGAAATGGAAGGTGTACACTGTTGCCTACACCAAAGTTTCTTGCTGGGCGTGCATGCGCATGTGTGCGCGCCATGAAGCACGAGTATGACAGTATTTGCGCGTGTAATGCAGACTGAGCATGTAGAAGCGTGTTGGTAGATGTTTAAAACTGTTTGCGTGGGTGTGCGTGCGTTTTAACCCAAATAAGCAGATTCTAAGCCATGTAAGCATGTGTGCACGCGTGTAAGCCACTGTGAGCGTGTTTCTGCTGGTATGCACACTGCTCCCCCCTGAGGAAACAGAAGGAAAAAAGGAAGCAACAGAATCCGTAGGAAGCTAGCAGGGAATACTGCTGGAGCTAGGAGGTGAAAACAATTAGAAGCAGGCAATTACACAGGCAAAATAGTAGCCCAGCCCAGCACTTAAAACTCTGCAAACAGCAGTGCAGGATGTTTCTCTAAAGAGACACTGCAAGACAGGAGTAAGCTATTAGAAGTGAAAACTGAAAAAGCTGAATTCAGAGCAGAAATGTTAGGGGCTGCCATAACTGTCATAATGAGACATAGGCGACTTGCTGAGGGTGGTGACAATGCAGATGGAGCCAGACACCCCACAGTGAGGAGACGGAGAAGAGTGTACAGGCCCAGGGTCACCTACCTCGGGTTACATGAGCTGGAGATAGTAGAGCGCTATAGAGTGGACAGAGACCTCCTGCAGCAAATAGTTGAGCTGTGCAGGCCACGCCTCACACACAGAACCAACAGAGGGGAACCCATCCCAGTGGAAACCAAGGTATGTGTTGGCCTAAGAATACTAGCAACAGATACCTTCCAAAGACCAACTGGTGATATGATGGGGATATCACAGGCATCAGACTCCAGGGTACTGCACCAGTTCCTGGATGCCATGTCAGCACATGTCAGTGATCATGTATATTTCCCCAATGCCCGTGAGGTATTGGCCAGCAATATGCGTCTCTTCCAGCAAATAGCAGAATACCCTGAGGTAGTGGGTGCAATAGTCTGCACTCACATATGCATCAAAGCACCAGCCGGTGAGCGGGGTAGGGCCTACATTAACCGTAAGGGCTTCCCCTCCATCAACTGCCAGGTTGTGTGTGATGCCCAGGGCATAATAATGAATGTGTGTGCTGGCTGCCCTGGGAGCTACCATGATTCCCACATCTGGCATTTGCCGCAGCTGTACCAGACATTTGCCAATGGGGACATCCCACATGGACACCTAGTGGGGGATGCAGGTTATGCACTGGAGCCATGGCTGATGACACCCATCAGAAACGCACACACACCTGAACAGGAACGCCATAATGAGGCACATGCACAAACACGTAATGTAATAGAGCGTGTGTTTGGGCTGCTCATGTCATGGTTCCGGTGTCTGGACACATCTGGTGGAGCCTTGCAGTACACACAAACTACATGTACCCAAATTGTCATGGTATGTGCTATGCTACATAATATGATCTTGCGAAAACAGCTGCAGCAGGACCAGCATAGGGCTGGGACAAACAGCCCCCCACCATTGCCAAGGCCATCACAGGCAGAGCGTGACTCGGAGGAGGAACAACCTGAGCCTGCCCCAGTAGGCAGAAGGAGGCATGCCCAGTATGCCCTGGCCTTGGCAAAGAGGCAACGCATAGCACATACACTGGCTCAGTAGGAACCCTGGGAATGATACCCCTCTGACTCACTCAAATAATAACAGGGATGCCTAAAATGACATGACCTGCTCACAAACATGTACAGGGAGTGTAATATGTGCATCCGACAGAGGCAGCCCTGCAGCACCACCTGAGGTATGAATGCCATGTGTTAAGTAATGTAACACCATGTACTATATGCACACCTGAGGACCGTGACTAACATCCTACCCTCACCAAGCATCATGCCACAATATGACAATGAGATGATCAATTGCAATAATTGGCTGAAGTATTGCAGTTAGTCAAAGGGCATCCAATGTGTGCCAGCCTGGGATGACATGCTGAGCATGACATGATGCTCCACCTGCTAGGACTGGCGTGCACCTATCAGTGCAGGCCGTATGGATACTGGCAAAGGCTGTTGTTACCCACAGCGTGCCCTGAATAGGTAAGCCTCAAAACACAAACCTACCTCCATAGGTATCAGAAGGGATAAGAACCCAGATGTAATGCTACCCAATGCCAGAAGTCTAAACAGCAAGATGCATGCAGCTTAAACTCACCCAGTATGGAGAATGTTGATATCTGTGCTGTAACAGAAAACTGGGTCAAGGCTCACAACAGCACCCTAACACTACCAGGTTACACCTCATACTGTGCTGTACAGCCTCAAAACATGGAACAAGCTACAAAAGGAGGGTGACTAGCAATAATTGTCAAGGATAACCACACCCCCATGTTGGTACCACAACAAGAAGCAGCAAGGACTAGCCATGGTCAAGTAACAGTGGCTAAAACTGCCTCCCAGTTTATAGCCTGCTACAGACTACCGTCACAACACCAGGAACTGCACCTGGCCTATGTTGGAATACATGAATATATCAAGTCCTCCAAACCACATTATATTGGGTGACTGAAAATACCCAGACATAGACTGGGAGCATTATACTAGCTCCAACAGTGTAGGACAAAAGTTCATAGAATCCATAAACCAAAAGGCCCAGGAACAACGTACCACTCCCACAAGAGGGTTAAGCATACTGGATGTGATAATCAGCAACATGGGTACTGGATGGCAAGATGAGAAGTGTATTGCTCACTGGTAAGACCAGACCATAGAGTAATCACACTGGATATACACATCCTGACCACAGTCCCTGGCCAGAAAACCACAGTGAAAAACATGTGTAAAGCAAAAGTTGCACTCCTCCAAACTGATGTGGAATCCATTAAAGGCCCTGTGCAGGTGCAAAATATGGGCCACACCTCAGAACCTGTTATACAGGCATTCCATGAACACTGCCAGGAATGCTTGGATTATGCAATCCTAAATTAAAACAAGACACAATGCCATACACGCAGGCATCTGGCATGGTGGAGTCCAGCCATTACCAAACCATGCAAGAGAATGAGGAAGCTACTACATGATAGAGCAAACATAAAAAAAGAAGTAATCACTGATCAGTAGTATGGCAATAAAATACATCCACACAAACAATCCACTAAGGCCAGCTACAACAAGTTGAATCTGTGAATCTTGAGGCAATGTTACACCTGCCCCAAGTACACAGACAACCCTCAATTCCCCTCAAGAAATACAAATATATGTGAGAGATGCAACCATTTATCCAAACTGGAGGCTGAGCTCCCTCAACTCAGTACTCCCAAAACTAGTCAGGAGGAGAAGGTAACCATACACACCACAAACCCAGTCCCACATAGACCTATGACAACTGCAAACCAAAGACATAAACACAGAAAAACATTTCTGGAGGCCCGAATTACAAACACACCACACCAACAGAGGCCTCCAAAGCAGACACCCAATCAAACAACCTCCAAACATTGCACATGCAACACATAGTACACAAAGCTGGTGTGCCAAACAGTCACAGGCCAGAAGGAGAAACAACATGCCTGATACAGTTGTAATAGGTGACTCCATAGTGAGACACGCTGCTGTCCCGCACACCAGACTGAACAAGGGAAAGGGTACAGTAAGCTGCCTGTAGGCTGCTACAATACTCCACATAGCACAAGTATGCAGGTCACCCCAAAGCAAGTAGAAATATGATGCAGTCATACTCCATGCTGGTGTGAATGACCTGAGATGTACCTCCCCGGACTACATGAAAAGAGACATAGATGAGCTTTCCGATTATGTAGTCCAGGCTGGTATGACACTGACCGTTTGCAGCATCATACCCTCACCAAGAACGATGCCACAGTACAAACACAGAATGATCAGTTATAACAAGTGGCACAATTACTGGTGTCATTCCAAGGGGATCCAATGTCTGTCTGCTTGGGATGTCATGCTTGACAAGCCATGCAGCTGTTCCAGGGATGGCTTGCACCTGTTAACCCTGGGCGTCTGGATATTGGATAAGGCTTTTGCCACCTCCATAGAGCCTTTCGTAGGCAAGGCTGAAAAGACTAACCCACCACCCTAGAAAACATAAGTGGAAAGAAACATAAGGGTAATTCTGACCAATGCCAGATGTGTAAACCTCAATATGCATGCTCCCGAGACCCTCCCCAGTATGGAGAACATCGATGTCTCTGCAGTGACAGAAACCTGCTGTAAGCCTCCTGACAGCACACCAGCACTACCAGGTTATACCACATATCATGCGTTATGGCCCCAAAACTGGAACAAAACATAAAAGGAGGGTGAGTATCCATATTCAGCACAGACACCCATACGTCCAGGTAACTGACAATGCACAAGGCATTGGAGTCCACCCATGTGCAACTAACCGTAGGCAAGACTGCTGTACAGTCTGTAGCATGCTACAGACCACACTCTCACACACAGGAACCCCACCCAGCCATCCTGAAGACACTGGACAGTATGAATGTCCCACCAAATACCAAACAAGGTACTCACAAATTACCACATAGGTAGTAAACCATTATGTATGGAAGGAGTAATCAGGGACCTAGGGACACAAGTGGACAGTAACCTGTTATGTGACACTCACATTGCCAATGTGGCTAGGAAGACTGTCTATATTGGACACCGTATCATGAAAGGATTCACATCGAGGTCAACAGAGGTCATTGTGCCCCTATACTGTTCTCTTATCAGACCCATAATCTAGTACAATGCCTCATTTGGGATGTACCTTACCTAACACCTGCAGCAGTTAGAAAGACCTCAAAGGTACCTCACCAAGAGGATAAAGGGTCTCAAATATATGTCATATGCTGCCTGGCTGTAGACACCCCAGCTGAATGCAGTCACATACTGCCTACACAGAGGCATTGTATGTCTGTTGTACAAGGCCATGTCCAACACAGGAGTAATGGACATGCTCCACCCCAGAAAACTCAAAGCCATCGGAGCTGTGAGAGTGAGAGATGTCAACCTCAACACATAATGAAATAGGATGTGATGGAGGGACAGATACATAACCCAGAGGCTCCCCACACCCTGGAACAGAATCCCACTCCATGTTAGGCAGAGCCCCTCACTGACACTCTTCAACAGGAATCTTGCCAAGTGGATGGATGATCGTAGATTTACACTGGGGGTCTTCATTGTGTCATGTCCAGACAGAGGCACAGCAAAGCAAATCATAAATGGCCATAATATTCACATAGCAAGGGGTGGTGAAAGCCACACACACTCTGGCTAGGCTTACAAATGCCCTAGGGTGGATAACCTAGTATGAACCTATGAACCTATGAAGATACAAATTGTACAGGACACTAAGGATAATTCCAAAACTTCCTCAACTGATGGTAGGAACCGTGTTGGGAATTCACAGATATGCTCTGAATCACACAAATATTACAAACAACATACCAAACACACACCACATATTGCCAACATACATCCTGACAGGTGCAGTGCAAACCCCCCCCCCCCCCAGAATAGAAAATATCTATCCCAGCAGACTGCTGGCCCCCTGACATTGCAGATGCTGAGGTAACAGCCAGCATCTACAAAGCAAATCACACACAGCAGCAATGGTATGAGATGGTGTCCTGGGCTGAGTCCAACATGGACTCCAAGAAGAATGGAATGCCAAATCACACTACTGCTCAATGTCAGCCTTACCACAGGATATGTACCCAAAGAGCAGTGTACAACAACAGTGGTTGTTCTCAACAATGGTGTTGCCTGAATGGATACTGAAAACTACCATCCCAGAATCCTGAGAAGATTGGTCTGCACAGCTATGGAAAGGATCAGCATGTACCGCAGACATAAAGATATTGGGGACCTACTGACACCGGACCCTACCCAGTGTAGCTTTCTTAAGTGCAGATCCTGCCCCTAAACATGTTTGACTCATTTGAAACAGTCATTAAGGTCATTGATAAGGGCAATGTGGTCCACACAGTGTAGCTGGACCTTGCAAAGGCTTCCATACAATACCCTATGTGTTCATTATAGATATGCTCAGCAGTTTAAATATAAACCCCTATGTCAGTAAAGGGGTTGCAAACCAGACCAAGGACAGAACTGACATGCTCAGACATGCTGCAGCCATGTCAGACTACAAACCAGATATAACTGGCATCCCACAAGGCTTGGTCCTGGGACCTCCCTCGTTTGGTATATATGTCCCATAGGTACAGGCCAACATGGAAGGACTGTGTCTGAACATGTTTGCAGAGGACTACAAACTGCCCACCATATCTGACCCTCCAGCTGACACAAGCATCCCACAAAAGGGTCACATAGAAACAGACAACTGGTGCCATAGCCATGTCAGCAAGCTAATTGCAGAAAAGTGTATAGTCAACCCCCGTGGATATACAGTAAGTGCCCACCTATTACCACATAGGGGTTAACCCATTACATACTTAACATGTAATGAGAGACCTGGGGACACAATGTGATAGATATCCTGCATTGGACAAACATGTGGCTGTACTGTTTACAGAAACATACCATATACCCACCTAATCATGAAGGTTGTCAGATCTAGATAAGGGGAGGTCATTGTGGCTCTGCAGTCATCCTTCATCAGTGTTACAATTGACTACAATAGCCCCTGTGGGATATACCTCAGCAGACACCTCCATCAACTGTAAAGTCCCCAACAGTACCTCACCAGGAGTATCAAAGAGCTTGAACAGATGCCATGTGTTGCCTGATTAAACAAACTGCAGCTACACACACTGCCATACTGCCCACCCAGAGGCAAGCTGTGCCTGATGTATAAAGCCATGTCCAAGCTGGAATCAATAAACATGCTGCACCTTGTACAATCTGAATGGCAGTGAGCTATGCACATGAGAGACCTGAACCCCAGCACTGACATACATAGGACAAGCTGTACTGCATGATCCATAACACAGAAGCCACCCCCACTCATGAGTAAACTCCCAGTACAGGTTATCCATAGAGTCACTCATCGATTCTCCTCAAGAGGAATCTTGATGAGTGGATGGGAGATGGTAGGTTTACTCTGGGTATCACTGTTATGTCACAGGTAGACGGAGGCACAGTATACTAACCATGACATATGTCATGGCAAACTCCACTTACAATGTGTGTCGAAGGACAAACACACTCTCCGACTAGCATTAGAAATGGCCTAAGGCACATCGCTAGTGTTTGCAAATGTACACCTATGTTGTGGAATACACTACCAATGTTGGACAAGCCTGGTTTAAGTAGTTCATATCTGAACATAATGCAACATGGTCAGATGTGCACAACTAGCTCCTAACCAGGCTGTTGTGCTCACTATGGAACTGTAAAGCAGTGATAGGACTAAAGCCCAGGATACTGTCCACCACAGTGAAAGTACTGAACCAGTACACTATACGGTACTACAGTGTTAGGTCAGTATGAAAGGATGTTGACAACTGTATGCAAAGTATCCCATGAAAACCCTGCAGGCACAGTATAATCCCTGTTGTGTTCACACACAAAGCAGTTGGACAGTAACTACACATCATGACACAACACACAACCATAAACGGGAGATATTTGTTGAAGTTCACACTCATCCACAAATGTGGTGGGCTGCAGAGTTCAACAAATGGAAAGCTCACACTGGGCATGCTTGCACACTTTGATAAATGAGACATATGTCAGACAACATGCCATGGGAGGCCTGAACTGGGCATGCTCACACACTTAGGCCAAATCTCAGTTTAGCAGTTGGCCACATATATCTGGTATTTGTACGTGTTATTCCATGAACCAACCACATTACAGCAATCTGCCCAGTGCACGCAGTTAAATGACTACAGAGACATACGTGATATAGTGGATCCCTCCCATATGCAAACATCTTCCACAGATACACAAGTTGTTCATACAAACAGGGAATGCTATGGCAATAAAGACCTGCAAACAGTCTATCAGCAGCAAATAATGTGCATCTGACAATTAAACATATGGGTGTAGAGGTCAACACTAGGCTGTTTGCCCTAGGGAATGACAGCTTAGCCAGACTGTGCTTGGCGTCTGCCTCCCCAGTACAGTAGGCTACTGTGCCACTGTAAAGTAGGTCACATAAGGCACCGTGTGAGGCTAGTGTGCTGTGTCTCTGTCAAGCAGGGACACAGTGGAGATCCCAGGGTTTGAATTTGCTAAGCCACAGGCATGTTGTTGGTGTGTGCTGGAAGAGGGTTGCTGAGGACCTCTAACAGTAAGTGGGCATCAATAACAGACTGAGGGGAGCCTTATCTGCATTGTCTGGACAATTTCACTGTCAACACTGTGTCGTGATGATTATGAGGGATTGAAGTGTCATGCCGGTACTGTTCAGAGATGTCCTCCCTCTGTGGGCTACTGCTCTGCAATGTATTAGCTCACTCTGTCTGTTGGACAGCTCATATATGGCTGGTTGACATCTGACAGGTGTCCTGTTGTGGAGCAGTCATGGGTATATTTGGGATAGCATGATCAATGCAAACCTTCCACATGCTCATAGAATGCAATTGTCAAGGATTATGCAGAGTGGCCTGTATACTCCCCCAGCATGGGTCCTTTGACGTCTTCAACCCCAGTCTTCACAAGTGTAAAGTCTGCTTTTGATAAATACAGTTTGTTTGCAGTGACAACCTTGCCTGGGGGTGGGGATGGGATATGGATGGCCAGGGAAAGGTGGGTATAGTCAGATATCAACAATGGTGGTCTACCTCTGGTGTGGAACAGTGAGTACCCATGTTGTAGATGGTCAGGTGCAATATGTAGTCCCCCTTGTGGCTGTGGTGAGTGGTTCTGCCATAGCACATGGACTCACAAATTGTAGTGGCTGTAGGGTAATGTTGTAGAGGCCTGAGTAGTTCCCACACACAATATGCCTGTACCTGACGTTAACAACTGGAATGGTGTATGTGAACACCTGCATATCTTGGCACTGTTCCCAGGGAAGCAAAGTGTGTGTCCTGGATGTGGGAGGGGTGGTCAGGACTGGTTGTGTTGTGTGTTACAGGTCCTGTGGTCATGAAGCATGGTATAAAACATAACCTGCCAGTGCGATGTGCATATCTGACCCTGACGTAGGTGGCTTCCAATGCATATATATGCTATCCCCCACCTGACAGGTAGTACTAGATGTACATACCTCTGTAGAAATAATGATGTCAGCACCCTATAAATACTGCATGTGCAGAACAGATGCCCAGTAATTCGGATAGTGCGCTCTGCTAATGCATCTCCCTCAAGTGTCATAATATAGTTAGGTAGGGGTTTAAATCCTGCAAATGCTCAGTGTGTGTGGAGGGGGTTAGTGTGTGTGCAAGTCTGTATGAAAGAAATATCCCTTTTGGCAACTAGGAGAACACACTACAGGATGCACATTCCCCTTTCTAAACACTGATGATGTCAGCACCCTATAAATACAGCAGGAGAAGGGAAACCTCCCAGTAATGCGAATAGCGCGCTCTGCTAATGCGTCTGTCTGGAGTATCATAACATAGTTAGGTAGGGGCTTGAATCTTGCAAATGCTAAGTGCGTGTGGAGAGGGTAAGTGTGTGTGCAAGTCTGTATGAAAAAAATGTCCCTTTTGGCAACTAGGAGAACACACTACAGGATGCACATTCCCCTTTCTAAACACTGATGATGTCAGCACCCTATAAGTAAAGCAGGAGAAGGAAAACCTCCCAGTAATGTGAATAGTGCGTTCCGCTAATGCGTCCGTCTCGAGTGTCATAACATAGTTAGGTAGGGGTTTGAATCCTGCAAATGCTAAGTGTGTGTGGAGGGGGTTAGTGTGGGTGCAAGTCTATATGATGATGTCAGCACCCTATAAGTACAGCAGGAGAAAGCAAGCCTCCCAGTAATGTGAATAACATGCTCTGCTAATGTATCCATCTTGAGTGTCATAACATAGTTAGGTAGGGGTTTGAATCCTGCAAATAACAAGTGTGTGTGGGAGAGGGTGAAAGTAGTGTGTGTGCAATGACATGTGTGAGAAAACCGACCCTTTTGCCAACCAGTACAACACACCAGCTGCTGCATACTCCAATCTCTACACAGAGATGATGTCAGCACCCTACAAGTACAGCGGAAGAGAGCAAATCTCCCAGTAATGCAAATAGCACGCTCTGCTACTGCGTCTCTCACTACTGTCATAGCACAGTTAGTTATGGCATTGGATTCCAGACATGCCACGTGTGTTTTTGTCACACAGAATGCCCATGTGTGTGGGTTGTTGTTCACAATAATGCATGACATCGATTAAACCAGTAATGGCAATGGACACAGGTGATGTATGTGTGTGCCAAATACACATATGTACCTGTGATCTTCAATAGTTACCATGTCTGACGCCTGCCACATGTGAATACATGGTATTTGAACTGGATAATATTATGACTGTGGTCTTCTGTGTGGGTGCTGCATGTGGTATGTGTATATACAGTGTGATATGTAGATGGTATCAACCTAGCAGCGAGGGATACACATCTGGTCTGGGGCATATAGTCTACATGTTGTTGATGAACAGGTGCTGCATGTTTTCACCAGTTGTGGGAGTGGTAACAAGTTGTTCCATAGCAATGCAGTGACTACATGCTAGGAACCTTTCAGCTAGGGTGTTGTAGCTACAGTAATTCATCAGCATTCAGTAATACGTCAGCATTCCTGGTGAGGCTATGATGCCAACCAAGGTCAGGGTCATACCAGCCTGTGCCACATGCTCAGAGAGCCCTTCCATGTTCCCTATCATGTAGTCCAGGGAGGTACATCACAGGTCAGCCATAGTGGCATGGACAATGACTGAGTCATATGTGTCCATGCCTCTGACTGACCTGTATGCTTGTGTTATGTGGTAGACCATAGTGCCCCACGGGCATATCACTGTGACCTTCACCTTGTCCAGCCTGGTGAGCGTGACCTCACTGTACCAGACAATAAAGGTACCTAACACAACTGTAGCAGGTGTGTTGTCTAGCCGTACAGGCTGTGATTGTTTGGCACATAGGATTTGTGTGCTATGTGTTATGCGTGGTGTGTTCTGGCATAACGTATGCCTGTATGTCAGCTGCAGAGGTGTCTGCCGCTCAGGCAGGATGCTATTGTTAGGCTCCACGAATGGCCCAGTGTGTTCACGTGCTTGTATTGCTGCCAGTGTAGGTCTACATCAGACTGGTATTGTAGTCACTGTAGTATTTCATGCCACCTGACAGGTTATGTCAGTACTGGGTTCAGAGTGCTTAGTCCCCAGTTTGGCTATGTGGTTCCATCTCATACATGTGTTGTACGTCCATGTGTAGGGGAGAGGGTTGACTGTGTACATGTGGCAGCTGTGACATTGCCACATGACCCACATATTCCACAACTGTACCATAGAGGTGACTGACAACTGACCTTTGCACATGCTACCATAGTATTGTGATTGCCATGGTGATTAACAGCACATAGGGCCAATGGGGAACAAGGTACATAGGTTCATAG
This sequence comes from Protopterus annectens, assembly GCF_019279795.1. Taxonomy (NCBI): domain Eukaryota; kingdom Metazoa; phylum Chordata; order Ceratodontiformes; family Protopteridae; genus Protopterus; species Protopterus annectens. The sequence goes on from NC_056745.1 coordinate 854,255,064, forward strand.
GTTCATAGGTTCATACTAGGCTATCTGCCCTAGGGCATTTATAAACCTAGCGAGAATGTGTTTGGCTGTCGCTATCCATTGTAAATTTATCTTGCTATGCCCTTTTTCGAGGTTAGTATACTGTGCCTCTGTCTAACAGTGACACAGAAGTGATACCCAGGGTAAACCTACGATGTCCAATCCACTCATCAAGATTCCTCTTGAAGAGAGTCAATGAGGGACTCTGCCTAACCTGGACTGGGATTTTATTCCAGAGTGAAGGGAGCCTCTGGGTTATGAATCTGTCCCTTCAGCATGTCCTATTTATTTCAGTGCTGAGGTTCAAGTCTCTTGAGCGTGTAGCTCGATGGGATTTGGATATTCTGAGGTGCAGCATGCCCATTAATTCGGGTTTGACATGGCTTTATACATCAGGCACAGATCGCCTCTGAACAGGTGGTATGCCACTGAGTAGAGCTGGTGTTTCTTTAACCGGTCAGCATATGGCATCTGTTTGAGCACTTTGATCCTCTTGGTGAGGTACTTTTGGGGTCTTTCCAGTTGCTGCAGGTGTCTGGTAAGGTACATCCCAACAGGGGCATTGTACTCAATTATGGGCCTGATGAGGGATGAGTAAAGAGGCACGATGTCCTCCCCTGATCTAGATGTGAATCCCTTCATGATGAGGTGGGCTATATAAAATGTTTTTCTAACCACTTTGGCCACGTGGTTGTCAAATGAGAGATTGCTATCAACTTGGGTCCCCAGGTCCCTAATTACTTCTTCTGTACTTAATGGATTACCACCTATGTGGTACTTTGTGGGCACTTTGTTTTTGCCAAAGGGGATGACTATACACTTTTTGGCATTCAGCTTGAGGCCATGGCTCTGGCACAAGTTGTCTGTTTCTATGAGGCCCTTTTGAAGGATGCTTGTGTTGGCTGGAGAGTCAGTTATGGCGGCCAGTTTGCAGTCATCTGCGAGTTTGGTCAGCCACAGTCCTTCCGTGTTGGCCTGTACCTCCGATAAATATATACCGAACAAGAGAGATCCCAAGACTGAGCCTTGTGGGACACCACTTGTAACTGGTTTGGAGTCTGGCATGGCTCCAGCAATTCTAACCATGTGGGTTCTGTCCTTGAGCCAGTGTGCAATCCATCTAGTGACATAGGGGTTTATATTTAAGCTGGTGAGCTTCTCTAGAATGCCCAAGTGGGGTATTGTATAGAATGCTTTTGCGAGGTCCAGGTAGGCTGTGTGGACCACCTTCCCCTCGTCAATGGCCTTGGTGACTGTTTCAAAGAAATCAACCAGGTTTGAGAGGCAGGATCTGCACTTAACAAAGCCAAACTGGGTATGATCCAGTGTCTGTAGGTCCCCAATATCTTTATTTATGAGGTCCATGATGATCCTTTCCATTGCTTTGCAGACCAAGCTAGTCAGGCTTATGGGGCAATAGTGTCCAGGATCCGTTGAGGCACCACCTTTCTGTAGAGGGACCACTGTTGCTGTACGCCACGCTTTGGCCACATATCCTGTAGTAAGGCTGGGATTGAACATTAGTTTTATGTTTGGGTGTAGCTCTTCTTGGAGTTCATGTAGGACACAGCCCAGGACACTGTCTGGTCCCATTGATGCAGTGTTTATTGCTTTGGAGAGGGCGGCTCTTACCTGAACATCTGAGATGTCAGGGGGGCAGCACTCTGCTGGGATAAATATTTGCCCTTTCGGTGTGGAGGGGGGGAGAAGTTTGCGCTGAACCTGTCAGCTAGGATGTTGGCAATGTCTGTGAGTTTGGTGTTTCTATTGACATTTTGGACTACCTCTGAGCATATCTGGGAATTACCACCCAGGTTTCTAACATAACTAAAGAAAGACTTGTGATGATGCTTAGTGTCCTGTGCAATTTTCTCTCGAAGCTGGCCTTAGACAATCTTATGACTGCCCGTAGTTTTTTGCTAATACTGATCAGTGATGCCTTCCCTTTTTGGGATTTTGCTGTATCATTTAGTAGCTTCCTCCTTCTATTGTATAGTTTGTTTATGGCTGGGGTCCACCAGACAGGGCGTCTGCCTTTGGAGGATTGGGTCTTGGTTTTATTCGGGATCGCATGATCCATGCATTCCTGAAGGTGTTCATAGAATGCATTTATAGAGGAATCTGCGGTCTGGTCCGTATTTTCCCCAGGCCCAGGGGCTTTGAAGGTTTCCACCTCAGTTTTGAGGAGTGTGAATTTGCTTTAGAGAAGTTGTTCACTGTGGTTTTCTGGGCAGGGGGTGGGGTCGGGATGTGAATATCCAGTGAGATTAGTTTATGATCTGATCTTACCAGTGAGGGATACACTTCTGGTCTGGAGCATAGAGTCCCCATGTTGGTGATGATCAGGTCCAGTATGTTTTCCCTTCTTGTGGGAGTGGTAACAAGTTGTTCCATAGCATTTGAGTTCATATATTCTAGGAATATTTGGGCTAGGGTGTTGGAGCTAGAGTCATGCTCCCAGTCTATGTTTGGGTAGTTGAAGTCACCCAATATAATGGTGTTTGTTGAGACCTTCATATTTTCCACTGTTCTCAGGAAGGCCGAGTGTGGTTCTTGGGTGTGGGAGGGTGGTCTGTAGTAGGCTATAACCTGGAAGGCAGTTTTACCCATTGTTAGTTGCACATGGATAGTCTCTGATGCTTGGTGCTTTGCCACCAACCTGGAGGTGTGGGTATCTTTGATGAATATCAATACTCCCCCTCCTTTTATGGTTCGGAACAAGTTTTGGGGCTGAAAAGCATGGTATGAGGTATAACCTGGTAGTGCTGGGGTGCTCTCAGTAGCCCTGAACCAGGTATCTGTTACTGCACAGATATCGATGTTCTCCATGCTAAGGAGAGTTTCGAGTGCATGCATCTTGAGGTTTAGACTTCTGGCGTTGAGTAGCATTACTCTTAGTTTCTTATCCCTTGTGATACCTATGAAGGTGGGTTTGTCATTTGAGCCTTGCCTAACAAAGGCACTATGGGGGTAGCAAGAGCCTTTGTCAATATCCCAAAGCCCAGGGATGACAGGTGTAAGCCATCCCTAGCGAAGCAGGTGGTTCAACAGAAGATGAGTATGTGAGGGTGTAGTGCCTGTGATTAGTTAGCAGTGGCATATATGACTGCTCATGTGGACAAATGCCAGGTAAGTCATATGCAATGTATCACAGGCAACGTACATGTGAACAGGACAAACAGTGATGTTCTGTCAAGTGAGACATGGACATACATATAGTAAGCTATGCAGATGTCACTAGGAGTCCACAGAAGCTCTGTAACTATGCATTGCAGGTGGGATCAGTATTCCAGGGTAATTGCAAGCAAACATGCATGCAAACAAAGCTACAGTAAGCAGGGCTGCATGTAGTCCATTGTACAACAAACAAGCTGTACCACTTCCAGTAGGTAACACTGCAAATATGCAGGCACTATGCACATACATGGAAATACACAGGTCAGATGGCTAGGGTCCAGTCTCATCGCACACAAGTGTACAGACCATGTACCGTCAGGATGTACAATAACTGGATGGAAACACATGTGCTCATACCTGCAGTAATACACATGTCAAATAACAGACACTGAGCCTTCACTCAGTGGTTCCATACTTAGTAGGATGTATGCTACCTGGCCTGCCACCACAGTATCCCTGACATGTATGGGGACTCTCCCTCCTGTGACAGTTAGTTTTGTGTGTTGGAGCTGTCTAGCATGGTATGAGATGTGAGCTTGCAGTGCTAGGGTGCTCCTGTGTGTCCTGTACTAGTCGTGTAGTACTGCACACATATCAACATCCTCAAACATCCGCATTGCAGAGTCCAGTGTGGGCAACATGCCACTTGCAGTTTACATATCCATCATTGCGTATTAATACTTCCATTACCTTATCCCCTGTGCTACCTATGTATGTAGCCTTCTGTTGACATCCTTACCACCAGTATGCCAACATGTGCAGATGATACACTATGGTACTTACCATGGGTGTAGACAACAGTACATGACAATCATACCCTTGCTGCATCAGGCATGCTGTGATATACCCACAATTATTTCAGCACATGGTACTGTTAACAACATGATACTATTACTACATGTCTATGTAGTCACCCTGTGCATCAGCAACATGTTAACCTGTACCTGCACTGATGTTACAGATTGCAGGAGGTGGCACAGTTTCATCATATGCACAGGGTGTGAACTTGGTATGCCTGAGTCAGCCACCGATACCACCAATTGACATGTATGTGTATGTGTGTTGGTGAGGGACAGCAGTACAAGGTGGGGCAATGTTGATGCAGTGTGTGCGTGTATGCGGTAGCCTTAGGTGTTGTCAATTCGCATGTGTGTATGGATGCACACAGTTCCACCTCATGGCTGCCATATACTGGTGTTTGTGGACAGCCACAGACTGTTCCTGCCAGGTCATACAGATCAGTGTCTCTGGCCACGGATACAGTACCTGTGCCTTGCAGGGGTGCTACGGTCCGTATCCGGTACCAACCCAGACTGGGTACTGTCATCAGAAGCAGGTGTTCATTGACTGGACACAGATCCCTGTCGGGCCTGGCCAGAGCCACGTGCACGTGGTCTCCTGGGGCGGTCTGATGACAGCACAGACCCAGCATTGCTGGGGCTGCTGCTGGCACTATGGGGGCAGCCGCGGCCCTGTTGTCGTCCGCAACAACTGCCAGCTGCTGCTGTTGCTGGCATACGCCCACGTCGATGCCACAACTGTCCACTATCGCCCTGGCTCATGGACATGTAGTTGTGGAACCGGTCTAATATGTCCCCACAACGTCTGTCTATGACATCGGTGAAATTACGGATGGCAGCCGCAATGTCACGCATACTGTCAGTCATGGCTGTGCGACATGCTGTCAGCTCCCTCAGACCCTGTCTGGTATACCGTTCCATACGTGACTGTGCCTGCATGACAGCCCGAAACATAGCTGAGGTTGTAAGACCTCTGTGGGCATGTCTGACAGGGGCGGTACGCCCACAGATGCTCCCACGAGAACCCCGGGACATCTGTCTGTGTGGTACCATCTCAGGGCCATGCCCATGGCTGCTGTGTGGGGAGGCATGTGCCACAGATACCACATTACCCTGGTCAATGCCCACTGTATGCTGTCCATCACCTAGGGACATTGGTGACAAAGGGTGTATTGGCAGGATAACTGTGTGCATTGATGGGGTTGACAGCTGTGTACTGTCAATCGGCTGACCAATGATTGACCCTGGCATACCTTCCTGTGCCATTACACAGATGTCATCATTATCAGTACCCATGGCACCTGCTTCAGATTCCCTGCTGCATGACACCAGAGCAGCACCAGAACCTGTGGGAGTGAAACAGGAAACACAGTTTACAATGTCTACACAATATTATCAGTGATGCACACATCCACACATGCACAGGTCCAGACATGCACATGTGCACACATGCACACATGCACACATGCGTACATGCACACATGCACACATGCACACATGCACACGTGCACACGTGCACACATGCACACATGCACACGTGCACACGTGCACACATGCGCACATGCACACATGCACAGGTGCACACATGCACACATGCACAGTTGCACACGTGTACACATGCACACGTGCACACAGGCACACATGCACAGGTGCACAGGTGCACAGGTGCACACGTGCACACATGCACACATGCACAGGTATGCACGTGCACACATGCACACATGCACACATGCACACGTGCACACATGCATACATGCACACGTGCACGCACACATGCATGCACACATGTGCACGCACACATGCACACAAGCACACGCGTGCGTACACATGCACACAGTTGCACACAGTTGTACACAGTTGTACTACTCGGTATGCAGATATCATCACACAGACACAGACACACCTGCATGCATACACAGAGCACTACTAAGTGAGCCTAATATTACTATTACTATCAAGACTATTAAAGGTATTGTTAATACACACTCACCAGCATGGATAGGCTGCATTGCTGTTACACCGGAGGGACCTGCAGAAATGAGGAAACTAATGTCAGTGGGCACAACTGTGCCATTGTTACTGAGTATGATACAGGTCAGTAGTACAACAGTCGCCTTTCACAGGTCAGCTGCTGATATTGAGGATATCACACTTGCACATTAAATACTATGATGACAGCTACAATTCAAGGACACACCTCACACATGCATTAACTACCAGTGTACACAACAGTCAACTATACATATGGCATATTACCTGCACGCTCATAGTCTTGCTGCTGCGTGGCTCCAGCCTCCATCATAATGCATGTCTGCTGCTGTTGTTGTTGTTGGCGTACTGGAGCCACTACACTCATGAGTAGTCCCTCCAGTCTGGTGAGTGGGGGATATGTAGCCACCCCACCACCTGTGGTGACCTGTTGCCTGTGGATATCCGGCCTTGCGCTGATGGACATTTCTGATTAAATCACTGCAGTGATTTCGTACCTGCTCATATGTCCTATTATGCGTGCCTATGTCATTTACCCGACGGACCAGGTCTTTCCACAGTGCAGCCCTCTCCTGCTGATTCTGGCTGGTGTGGGAAAAGAGTATTGCATAATCCCGCACCAGGCTCTGGTGTATCTCCTCATCCTCAGCTGTGGAGTAAGCTGGATTTCGCGGGTGAGCCATGTTCCTGAAAAAGGAAATAACCTGATATCAGCAATATATGTCAGCAGAATTTGGCACACATACTACACATGCTACTCGACTGTTATGATATGACATATCTCACATATATAGCATCTGTCTGTCTATTGGTGGATACACATGTAAATGGCCAGGTATCATTGCTCAGCCAGCAACTGTGCAACAGTACCTGGCACACTCCATACGACATACTACCAAACCCCAGCAGTCAGAACACTGATTCAGGTCCAGAGCACCTCCTCACTCTGGGGGTTTGTATCTAGGTACTGTATGGGCTACATCATCAACTACTGTGAGCTGACCACAAACTAATTGCCCTGGATATACATATCCCACCTCCACCACCAGCACAAACCACTATAGTGAATAACATTGCACATGCAAACTTTACACTTTGTAACAGTGACATGGTATGCTTTCAGCCCACTGGGCCAGTGGAAGACACAACCCACAATGCTGACCCCTTCACAAATGCTTTCTATGGACATCTCCAAGAATGCATGGATCATGCAGTCCCATATATGGCCAAGACACTCCCCACAAAGGGACAGCATCCTGTCTGGTAGACCCCAGCCATAGACAGATTGTATTACAAAAGATGAAAACCACTGCAAGACAGAGCATAATTCCATAAAGGGAAGGCATGTCTGAGCAGCACTAGTAAGGATCTATTTTCCCTCATACAAACATCCATGGGCAACTTTGAGAGGGAAATCAAGAGGAACACTACAGATAACCACAAGGCCTTCTTCAGTTATGTTAGCAACCTGGTCAGAATCCCTCCACTATGCTCATAGTTAGTACACAACAACAAATAATTCACTGAAACCACAGATATTGACAACATTGTGGCAGACAGGTTCAGTGCAGGTTTCACCCCTCCCTCTCCCCAAAATAAGACATAGTTATCCCAGCTGACTGTAACCTCCCTGTCATCACAGATGTCCAGGTGAGAGCCGTCCTCAGTAAAGCAGAATACACAACATGAATGGGACCTGATGGTATCCCCGGTTGCATGCTACATGAACTCCGACAGGAGCTAAACACACATATAGAAGTGCTATGTAACACTAGCCTGACTACAGGATATGTACCTGTACACTGGTGCACAGCAGCAGTGGTTCCACTCCACAAAGGAGGCACCTCAACTTACCAATACAATACAACACAATACAATACATTACAATACAATACTATACAATATGCTATTGCCCCTGGGACTACAGCAGCATACTGTTCTGCTACCCTGACCATTGTGACACATGTGGTGTGATGGTACATGCTGCTGTCAAACAGTTACACAGAGTGACTCATATGGCATATTACCTATCTGACTAACATTCAGCAGGGGTATGTGTGACATGTACTCATGTGGAGTCTTGCTTCTTAACACTGTGTGGTTTATTGCAGGGTATGTCTTATCTGTGGGTAGGAACCTTTACCTCCACATGTGCTCGCTATTGCAGTGGCACGGACGACACACAGCAGTCATTTAGATTGTGGATGGTGTGAGGTGTTACTATGGCTGTTGGACATCTGTCATGGGTGTGACTTAAGTATGTAAATCCAGGAGTGGTAACCTCTATGTGGGTAGTATGTGTGTACTCTGTGGTGTTGACAGTCACTGTGCATTGGCAATGTGTTTGAGTGCATTGTCACAGTGTTGTACATGTCACTGTGCCCTTCTCCATATCTGTAGCTGTCATGTGAGGTACATACCATGGCAGCCATTATGTGGTGTGAAGGGGTACACTGACCTACATATCCATAGCTGACACACCATGTCTGCTGACACATACCATGTGCAGGTATTCCAGGAATAGTGTGACACTGTGAATATCATTGGGGGGACTATTGTACACATTTATGACCCTGTTCACCCCTGACACATGCAGTGGTGGGCAGCCAATCACATATTTGGTGGTTACTGGTGTAGGTGATTTGAAATGGGGTATGGTACTCCAGTTTTGACACTGGTGTTCACTCCATGCCTTTGTCACCAGGCACCTGTTGCAATACATCTGTACACATGTGCCTCACTCAGAATATATATACATCTCTCTCTCTCTCTCTATATATATATATATGTATATATATATATATATATATATATATATATATATATATATATATATATATATATATATATATGTATGTATACATATACACATATATATATTGATGTACATATATTGCAATAGATATGGAGGGTGTGACAGAGGGGTGAGAGTGACAGAGGGGGTGGGACAGGGGGTGTTGAGGTCGTCATATACAGTCATACCTGTAGATAGTCAGATCTGTCTGTCTATATATTGATGTACATATATTGCTATAGATATGGAGAGGGGGTGTGACAGAGAGGGGGTGAGAGTGACAGAGGGGATGGGACAGGGGGTGTTGAGGTCGTCATATACATTCATACCTGTAGATAGTCAGATCTGTCTGTCTATATATTGATGTACATATATTGCTATAGATATGGAGGGGGGGTGCGACAGAGAGGGGGTGGGAGTGACAGAGGGGGTGGGACAGGGGGTGTTGAGGTCATCATATACTGTCATACCTGTAGATAGTCAGATCTGTCTGTCTATGTATATGTATCTACATATATCTATATCTGTATGTGTGTATTACATATATATGTTTGTACATATTCGATCTATCTACATCTGTCTATGTATTCCTACATCTCTCTCTATGTATGTATACATATATGCATATTATGTATATATATATATATATATATATACATATATATATATATATATATATATATATATATATATATATATATATATACATACATATTTTGACATACATACGTATCCATATGATAGATACATATCAACATGTTTGTTTACCATACTGTATACACATACTAACATACTGCTAAACATACATAACTGTGAAACCTACTTTGTACATTGCACTACAACCTACATTCAACCTACATTGATATGTGCACATAGATGCTCTCACATACAAATGTATGTACAGCCTTCTCTGATAGTTGCTGTATGTCCCCTGCCCTTTGCACATCTTCATATACATATGGATACAGACCAATGACACATATGGAGGGTTCACAGTATGTAGACCTTTATAGTATTACTTTACATTACCTGTGTTTGTCACAGCTGCTTGTGTTGCCATCTGGTTTTGTGTCCTGCTGCTCCACTTGCCAGTTGTCAGCTTTCAGGTGGCTGTTGCTGACCAGTTTTGTTTGTGTATGTTTAATTTTGTTTTTCTCTCTCTGTCTCTGTCTCTGTCTCTGTCTCTCTCTCTCTCCCTGTCTCTCACTTCCTCCTCAGGGTGCAATGAAAGTATTGCATGTGTGGACTGGGAGTACAGCATGCTTTTGTAGGTATCTGCATTTGTCCATGTGATGGCCTCTGCACCAATTGTTATCCAGCATTTGCTAATTGCATGCAGCCTGTTGTGTACTGATTGCAGTTCTCACTGTGATTTCAGAACAGTGCTATAAAAAGGTATGCGAGATAGGCGTAGCCCTTTCAGATTTTAAGGGCAGGGACCATGCTGGTATGCTGTGGACAATGTTCTGTGAGTGTAAAGGTTGGTATCTCTCTCATATTTCCAGCTGTGTTATAGATTAACATTTCTCCATTCATTTCTCCAGTTTCCTGTACTAACTGTGTGTACACTGACACCTCGACTACTACTACTGTTAATGTGTGTGTGTGTGCTTTCCTGTGGGACATGTGGTGTAACTGGTGTATAGCAGTGGCTCTTGCACTTTGTTGCTATGGCTTCAATATTTGCCCTTTACAGTCACTACTTGTATGCCTGCTAGGTGTCCTGACTGTAGTGTGCTGCTGTGGCTTTCCTATTTTCCATGTACATTCACACATTGGAATGCTTGCTATATCTGCTAGGGTGTTACAGCATGCAGTGTGGTCTGGCCATGGTGTGGGCCTTGACATCTATTAGGGTATTTGAGTATGCTGCTGAGCAGGCCCCAGAGACTCTCAGGTGCATCTGTTATCTGCCTCATGGAATGGTACATATCAGTAGGGTACACCCATTAAATTGTCTGGTATGCTGCAGTTGTGAGCATATGTATTACTACACTTTTTCTGCCATGCAAGTGGTGCATACTTTCAGGACTTCATAGTTACCATTGCATGTGTTGTAACACCATTCTGCCTACTGTTTGTGCATTTCACATGGAGTCTGTGGGGCATTCCTGTAACTCAGTCACTGTTGCTATGTCTAGGCTCTTAACTATTCAAATATGGTGGTGTCAAACCTCTCATATGTACAAATATTTGCAGGTTGTCCACATTTCTGCCTCATATTTTGGTCAATATCTCATGCACAGCTTTTTCTGGCAAATCACTCTGGGCTCAAGTCAGAATATAGTGACAAACATTTCAGTTTCAGACTTCATACCCTTCCAAACATCACACAAAATGCAGAACCTGTTACTCTCTGAACTGTCTAAGTTTGTTGTAACATTATTTGTAATGTGTCCCTGGTTTTGGCCCTCCACATATTTTATTACTTGGTCCGGATGTGTTCCTGTAAGAGGTTGTGGGGTATGGGCAGTGATAATCCTGCTGTGAGTATGTGTGTGGCTTGCAAGGTGCTACAGTGACATTATTACCTACTAGCTACCAACTAGCATGGCTGTTTCTGTTCACACACTACTATCATAGATATCCACTAGATTTGACAGTAAATATACATGACATGCTTTGTGTACTACACATCCTATATTCCCTTTACATTCATTCCTACTATTACATGATATATTTATTTTAGCACAATGTTCTTGCATAACAGTCATGGCTTAGTGGTAAGTCATGCAGGCTAGTGTTTCCAAGGTCCTGGGTTCGGGAGTGACAGAGGGATTTTATTTTGCTTTTGAACTGACTACAGGACCTGTCAATCAGAGTGACTAAGGCACTTTTAAGCAGTTGTAACCGGGTTAGCGCTGGTTTCTTGTGAGCTCACATGCGCACTGGCGTTTAGCTCCGTGCACACTGCACACCCGCTTACAACCGCTTAAACGTGCTCTACTCTTGCACACCAGCTATTTTCTTTGAAAGAAATGAAAATGGCGAGACAGGAAAGTGGTGAAAAGGGGTCACAAAGAGGGTAAGACAGTAGGGAAACAAGCTTGGGTTTTGCAGGAGGGATGTAGGTAGGGCCCATAGCTGCCCATTTCTTCATCAGCAACAGCTGTGCATATGTTTGTAATTTGGTGTGACATTTGATACCTTCCACCCCTGAGAGAGGTGTAAGGACAACAATAATACTTGTTGTACAGCCAATTGTAATTGATAGTTTCCATGTCCGGCAGACATATGTGTGGAATGGGCAGCTATGTATGGGGCGTAATTTTTTTGTCGGTACAGAGTGCCCTTTTTTTTTTTTTTCAGGTGAGTGGTATGTCAGGTGAAGGAAGTCGGTATAGCTGGGGAGGTAGGTTGGGTAGGTCAACAGACAAGACAAACAAGACGCATACAGGGGCGGTGTATGACACGTGTGGGGGGTTACACAATTGACGGGGATGGATGTTTGGATATCCAGAGCCCATGAGCCCACAGATGGCAACAGTGGAACTGATATCCCCACCCATGGGCAGTTGCCACTGTTCCTTCACTGCCCAGGAAGGGGCTGTGCTGGGGGCTGTGTAGGCCGGGCAACAGGCATGCCCGTAAGTTGTGCCACCTGTGCCTCAAGCTGGCGTAGGGGCCCAAGAACAGAGTCCTGGATCTCCCTACGCACCACAGTCCGGACGCTACGGAGGGTGAGTGGTGGTTCTCCTCCAGCCACGCTTGCAGAGGGGGGACGGGCCCCATCCCCTGCAGCGCTTCCACCCACAGGTGGCACACGGCCACCGGAGGAGGGTCCAGACTGGGCACTAGTGCCAGGTGCACTCGCCAGCTGAGGTGGGAGAGGTGGGTCCACTGGAACCCGCCTTCCCTGTTGTCCTATGTTTTGCATTATGTCATGACAGTTTGGGTTAGTAACATACAATACCATTCGCAATTAGTTGTAACAGCATGCATTAGTACTCCCATTAACCAAACACCCAGATATTCACACCATTGAACAGCGAGCATAACACATGCATAATTTGAACAGAAATACACAGTCCAACAACATGCAGGGTTGATTGATGGCAACAGGCCATCAGGTTTGGATGTATGAACAGGACAGATGCATCAACGGACATGCAAATATTTATGACCCAACAGGACAAATGTCCAGGGGTGTTAATTGTGATTGCACATACCAATTTCACGTGGAATGGATTATATGTGGTTATAGGGTGGGGTGAAGAAAATATTATTAACACCTTCGAATACCAATACATATGCTGTACATTTCTAATAGCTACAGATATATACACACTACTGTTCTAACTACAGTTTCCTATATGATAACTACTTCAATTTGGCGATAGGACTGTTACTGCTACACCAATATACATTTTATTGTTATTCATACACATTCATATCTGGCTTTGTTCAGCCACATCATCCTGCTACATTTGCTTTATATAGCTATAGACAACTGTGGATGTTTGATATTTCAGACAATCATACTATCTGCATATTGCAGACTGAGAGCAACATATCCAGATTTTGGGATACACATTCCAGCTGCAGCAACACTTTGGACACATTTCGCAGTTTGGTTCTACTTGTCACATTCATTTCATTCTGTACTGACTGCAGTATACTTTATTCAGGGGTTATTACTACTTTATTGGTGGATTCATAACTCTTTCTCACACTCTCTCACTTGTTTTCATTTTACTATTCAGAATGGTACTTACTTCTAGGCTTTATTGACATGTTTTACCTTATTACAATCCTTTCCAGCAGTCTCACTTCTGTCATGTTTCAGTATTTCAACAGGGATATATTTCACACATGTGATTTGCTCATCTTCTGCAGCTGTACTTTTCAGCCTGCTGCAGGTTGTGTACTATTATATTACACATGGGGCATCTTTATTTCAGACTTTATTTCAGACATTTTCATTTTTCTGTTTGGATTACAGACTGCAACACACTTTTCTAATCAAGCAATACTTGCAAACACTTTTACACTGTTACTTGCACATTTTATTACTTCGTGACTACACTGCACTCTTTTGCTAACTGTCATACTTTGATATTTCTTTACAGTTACTGGGAGTGGATTACTGACCTGCCTGGTGGCGCAACTGCACCAGCCTATCGCCATAGGCTCTGCGGTTCGCAGAACGGACACCTGCAGCTGTAATATAAATGAAGTAATATTGGAATACACATCTCCATAATATCAGCTGATTTAATTTCTTACATACATAATTAAATGTAACTTACTCAGTAGTGGGGCGTTGGGCATTTGCCTGGCCTCCTGTATCTAAAGGTTCAATTGGTCCTGCTTGCGTCTCTTCAGGTCTGCATGGTGGTGACGGACCTGCTCACCAGTCCTTGGAATCCCTGTGGCACTGGTGAGATCATGAGCCAACCGGTCCCACGCCTCAGCCCTATATGCTCCCCAGAGGACCTGGCCCTGCACGAGTTGGGCCTCATAATTGTGGACTAGGAGCCAGACCATGTATCTGGACTCCTCAACGCCCCACCTCTGTGCTCGAAAGCAACTACCCTCACCTACACCTGACATTCTGGCTGCAAGTCAGTTCTACAATCATTTATGCTGTGTATTCCCACCTATGGGGCTTATATATGCCGTTTTTCCCGCACTTATCTGTGATTGGCCATTTTGGAATTGTATCCACTTCACAAAACCTGCTTTGTCATGCTCCACATTCTATTAATTCCTATATATTTGCTATTACTGCATTTCTGAGTACAGCTGTCGTGGCTTAGTGGTTCAGTACCGTGACTATGGTGCATGGTATTCTGGGTTCAAACCTGCTCACTGCTTTTTATATTTTATGACTGTCTAGACAGGCTAGGGGGTGTGTCTGTGTAAAGGCAGTTTTGTTACAGCTTGCTCAACGTTGCCCGTCGGTTAGCTTGATAGCGCGGTGCGCAGCTCAGCGCAAATGGGGTACGCTGGCTTACGCCCCATTTGGCTGTCATCACGCATATTACGCTCAGCTCAGCTAGGGGCACACAGTTTCAGTGTGTTAAACCACTGCTCAGCTACGGGCACTCATTTTGCACCTATTAAACCACTGCTCAGCTACGGGCACTCATTTTGCACCTGTTAAACTACTGCTCAGCTACAGGCACTCATGTTGCACCTGTTAAACCACTGCTCACCTACGGGCAGATGCACTCACCTTGTTAAACTGTAGCTCAGCTATAGGCACATCTGGCATTTTTTATTGTTTTGTTACCTCACATATCTTCAAAATAAATGGACTATTTCCTTACATGTTACATAAAATGTGATTTTATATGTGTACATATTTGTCAGGGACTTGTTTCGTGCTTATTTTACTAAAAATAAAATTGATGTTGTGGGGGCTCGAACCATTGATGCCTGCTCTTCAGCCGACGTCTCTACCGCTACGCTATTGCTTTTTGGCTTACTTTGCATATTTAGTTCTTATATGCTTTCCCACTGACTGCTAACTGTGGCTGCGCTACGGGCACGCCCGCGCAAATGAGCGCACTTACGGGCAAACATCTTTACGATTTAAAAAAAAATATATAATATGTTCATTTATATATTTTCTGTTCATAGTCTGTGGGGGCATGTGTTGTGTTGTGTTTATTCACATTTCCATGGAGTCTGTAATGGGTGTTTACTTTGGGCACTTTTACTCTTCCGGGGGCGTGTCCGCTTGCAGGGCTCGGCCTACGGAAACACCCCCTACTGTCTTACACGGACCGTGTTAGCCTTAGGTGTGATTCAGCATGCTCTCATGAATATGCAGAGCATGCTGACATCACTCCGTTTAACTGCAGCCTCCATGTAAGAGTTATAACTCTTACACGGAGGCTTTGTTAATCCTGCCCTATGTCTTCTAGGTGAATATTAACACTGTCTTCTTCAGCCAGCTCAGCACGTTTTTGAGTGTTTCCCTTAAGATTTCTGACCTAACTAAAAATACTTTACAGTTATCCTTTGCATAGAAAACTATTTTAGTCTCCTATTTAGCTTTTGCAGACTTGACTAGTTTCCTGATTTGACTATTAATTCTAATGTGGGATTTTTTTCCGTTGAGCACTCTCCTGGTTAGTTTTAGACAGAAATTTCTGCCTTCTGTTGTATATTTTGTATATGATTCCGAACCGGCTAAATGGACCATCAGTCCTGTGTTGAGTTGAATGCCCTCGCTGTACCTTCAGGTATACTGAGAGTTTCTCATTGTACTCAGTGGGGATCCTGGAACTAGCAATGGTATGGTGGGGGACGTTGCCATCAGTCAAGCTGGACATGGAGTAGAACAAATGAGTTTAGCCTGACCAATGCTCCTTCTATACTCTCATCTTAAGGCAGTAAAGTTTCCATGTTTCTCTATGTCCATTGTTTCCTGGTGGGCCTGGTTATCAGAAGCATGTCTAACTTTATCTTTCTGTCTTTGTCTTGCAGCCTGATTGTTTCTTTTTGCCAAGTATTGAGGTCATTTTCTAGAAGCAAGTAGAACTCCATTCTTAGCCTCCTTCTTAGCCATCCTGTATTCCTTCGTGGCCTAGTCTATCTTTTCCATGTCCCACTTAGTCCTGCCCTCATGCTTTCCTTTAATTCCTCAGTCACCTCTTTTTAAGTACCTTAATTCTATCACTTGCTTGGCCACATATTTGTTCTGTAGTCATCCCCCATGCTGTTTTGAGGTGCTGCCAATTTTCTTCATCTAAGTCTGTTTCTTCCTCTACTTGTCTTGGGGTAATTAAGTGCTGAGTACTATCTTGTTCATTCTCACCTTTTAAATGTCTTCCATTAATGGGTGAATTTCAGATGGAAACATTCAGCATGATTTGGGGGAAAGACCCCCACAGAAGCACAAGTAGATAATGCAATGGCCAGAGATAATGCATTGGCCGGAGGTCAGGATCAAACCTTGCACCTTGCACATGGGAGGTGAACACTTTAACCGCTTCACTATCTGGTGTCACTCCCTCTCAGGGCAATAAAAATATACATCTTCAATCTGTCAAGCTATTGCCAAGGGGGAAAATAACACCCTGCACCTAGTGCTTGAAAGGCATATACCTTAACCACTGCACCACTGGCCTTTCAGGAGCAATTGAGTTTAAATACAGGGGTTTTCAGCTTCATAATTCTCCTTGCATATCAGTCTAGTCAGACGGATGGGTCAGTAGTTTCCTGGGTCTGTTGATGGCCCAGCCCTGTGCAAAGGGATAACTGTTGCTTTCCTTCACTCTACTGGAGCAAAGCCTGCCTGGAGACTGTGCTTAAATAGAGAACTGACTTGGTGTGCTAGACCATGGTTGAGCTATATACAAGGCACCCTGGGATTCTATCAGGGTTCATAGATGCTGTGTCTCTAGCTTTACAGAGTGCAGTAATGACTTCTTTTGTGATATCAGGCAAAGAAATCATAGGGGAATTTTCATCAGAAGTGACCTGAGGTGATAAAGGGGTGAACTTTTTGTTGAAGGTAAATTCCAGCACCTTTACTATGTCTTTTAGGTGAATATTAGCACTGTCTTCTTCAGCCAGCTCAGCACGTTTTTGAGTGTTTCCCTTAAGATTTCTGACCTAACTAAAAATACTTTACAGTTATCCTTTGCATAGAAAGCTATTTTAGTCTCCTATTTAGCTTTTGCATACTTGACTAGTTTCCTGATTTGACTGTTGATTCTAATGTGGGATTTTTTTTCCATTGAGCACTCTCCTGGTTAGTTTTAGACAGAAATTTCTGCCTTCAGTTGTATATTCTGTTTATGATTCCGATCCTGCTAAATCGGCCATCAGTCCTGTGTTGAGTTGAATGCCCTCCCTGTACCTTCAGGTATACTGACTGTTTCTCTACTGGAGCAAAGCCTGCCTGGAGAATGTGCTTAAATAGAGAACTGAATTGGTGTGCTAGACCATGGTTGAGCTATTTACAAGGCACCCTGGGATTCCATCAGGGTTCATAGATGCTGTGTCTCTAGCTTTACAGAGTGCAGTGATGACTTCTTTTGTGATATCAGGCAAAGGAATCATAGGGGAAATTTCATCAGAAGTGACCTGAGGTGATAAAGGGGTGAACGTTTTGTTGAATGTAAATGCCAGCACCTTTATTATGTCTTTTAGGTGAATATTAGCACTGTCTTCTTCAGCCAGCTCAGCACGTTTTTGAGTGTTTCCCTTAAGATTTCTGACCTAACTAAAAATACTTTACAGTTATCCTTTGCATAGAAAGCTATTTTAGTCTCCTATTTAGCTTTTGCAGACTTGACTAGTTTCCTGATTTGACTGTTGATTCTAATGTGGGATTTTTTTTTCCATTGAGCACTCTCCTGGTTAGTTTTAGACAGAAATTTCTGCCTTCTGTTGTATATTCTGTTTATGATTCCGATCCTGCTAAATCAGCCATCAGTCCTGTGTTGGGTTGAATGCCCTCCCTGTACCTTCAGGTATACTGACTGTTTCTCATCGTACTCAGTGGGGATCCTGGAACTAGCAATGGTATGGTGGGAGACATTGCCATTGGTCAGGCTGGACATGGAGTAGCACAAATGAGTTTAGCCTGACCAATGCTCCTTCTATACTCTCATCATAAGGCAGTAAAATTTCCATGTTTCTCTATGTCCCTTGTTTCCTGGTGGGCCTGGTGATCAGAAGCATGTCTAACTTTATCTTTTGGTCTTTGTCTTGCAGCCTGATTGTTTCTTTTTGCCAAGTACTGAGGTCACTTTCTAGAAGCAAGTGGAACTCCATTCTTAGCCTCCTTCTTAGCCATCCAGTATTCCTTCATGGCCTACTCTATCTTTTCTATGTCCCACTTAGTCCTGCACTCATGCTTTCCTTTAATTCCTCAGTCACCTCTTTTTAAGTACCTTAATTCTATCACTTGCTTGGCCACAAATTTGTTCTGTAGTCATCCCACATGCTGTTTTGAGGTGCTGCCAATTTTCTTCTTCTAAGTCTGTTTCTTCCTCTACTTGTCTTGGGGTAATTGAGGGCTGAGTACTATCTTGTACATTCTCACCTTTTAAATGTCTTCCATTAATGGGTGAATTTCAGATGGAAACATTCAGCATGATTTGGGGGAAAGACCCCCACAGAAGCACAAGTAGATAATGCAATGGCCGGAGGTCAGGATCAAACCTTGTACCTTGCGCATGGGAGGCGAACACCTTAACCGCTTCGCTATCTGGTCTCACTCCCTCTCACGGCAATAAAAATATACATCTTCAATCTGTCAAGCTCTTGCCAGTGGTAAGAATCAAACTCTGCACATAGTACTTGAAAGGCATACACCTTAACCACTGTACCATTGCCCTTTCCAGCGAAAAAGAGTTTAAAAACATGGGTTTTCAGCTTCATGATTCTCCTTGCATATCAGTCTAGTCAGACGGATGGGTCAGTAGTTTCCTGAGTCTGTTGATGGCCCAGCCCTGTGCAAAGGGATAATTGTTGCTTTCCTTCACTCTACTGGAGCAAAGCCTGCCTGGAGACTGTGCTTAAATAGAGAACTGAATTGGTGTGCTAGACCATGGTTGAGCTATTTATAAGGCACCCTGGGATTCCATCAGGGTTCATAGATGCTGTGTCTCTAGCTTTACAGAGTGCAGTGATGACTTCTTTTGTGATATCAGGCAAAGGAATCATAGGGGAAATTTCATCAGAAGTGACCTGAGGTGATAAAGGGGTGAACTTTTTGTTGAATGTAAATGCCAGCACCTTTACACTGGGCAGAATTCACGAAGGCTTGCACGGAGTCTAAGAGTAGTGTAAGACTCCATGCAGCCTTTGCAATCCAGGAACAGCCCTAAAGTCCGTGTAAGAGACCAGCTAAAACGTCTCTTACACGGAGTGGGCGTGGATATGCTAATCACCTCGCTTGCAGCCCAAAGGCATGCAAATGAGGTAAATTAGCGATCCACGAAGCCCAAAGCAGCCCGTGTAAGAGCCGTTTTAGCTGCAGAAATGTACTCAGTTGACAACTGAGTACATTTCTGCAAAAACCACAACGGAGCCATGTCAGCTCCAAATAAAGGGTGCATATGTGTCAGGCAGCATGTCAATGGCCAAATATGTGGCCATTGGCAAGGTAGCCCGATGCAAATATGAAACATAATTAAATGTGTAAACGCAGCGCAGCCCCGCGCAAACGGGCTGCGCTATATAAAACATAAAAATGAAGGTTATAAACCCACAAATGTGGGTTTTATGCAATACATGGATTTACAATGCAGGGACCAGCAGACCAAAAACAACATGGCCACTGTTTAGTGGTTGCTAAGGGGGGAAGCTGAGTCTAAGACATGTAACTAAGCATTAGTAGGCAATCTGATGTAAATGAGTGTTCGGATACTGAATTCCACTGTCACATAGCAAATGAGCACATTCTGAGCAGTGTAAGAGATACATAAGGGGGAGGAATAGAGTAGGAGATAGGTGACATCACAGGGGGGAATGGTAGAAAGAAATGCAGTTCATTGGAGGTTAGTGTTACATGGCAGATGTCAGACACATATCATGGAAAGAGGAGTGCCACAAGATAAGCATGGGAAAGTCAAGAAATGGAAGGTGTACACTGTTAATTACACCAAAGTTTCTTGCTGGGCGTGCATGCGCACGTGTGCGCGCCATGAAGCGTGAGTAGGGCACTGTGCGTGCGTGTAAGGCAGACTGAGCATGTGGGAGCCTGTTTGCAGACTTGTAAGACTGTTTGCACTTGTGTGCACGTGTTTTAACCTGAATAAGACGATTGTAAACCATGTAAGCATGTGTGCATGCGTGTAAGCCACTGTGAGCGTGTTTCTGCTGGTATGCACGTTGCTCTCCCCCTGAGGAAACAGAAAGGAAAAAGGAAGCAACAGATTTAGTAGGAAGCTAGCAGGGAATACTGCTGGAGCTAGCAGGTGAAAACAATTAGAAGCAGGCAATTACACAGGCAGAATAGTAGCTCAGCCAAGCACTTAAAACTCTGCAAACAGCAGTGCAGGATGTTTCTCTCAAGAGACACTGCAAGACAGGAGTAAGCTATTAGAAGTGAAAACTGAAAAAGCTGAACTCAGAGCAGAAATGCTAGGGGCTACCATAGCTGTCATAAGGAGACATAGGCTACTTGCTGAGGGTGGTGACAATGCAGGTGGTGCCAGACAACCCACAGTGAGGAGACAGAGAAGAGTGTACAGGCCCAGGGTCACCTACCACGGGTTACATGAGCTGGAGATAGTAGAGTGCTATAGAGTGGACAGAGACCTCCTGCAGCAAATTGTCGAGTTATGCAGGCCACGCCTCACACACAGAACCAACAGAGGGGAACCCATCCCAGTGGAAACCAAGGTATGTGTTGGCCTAAGAATACTAGCAACAGGTACCTTCCAGAGACCAACTGGTGATATGATGGGGATATCACAGGCATCAGCCTCCAGGGTACTGCACCAGTTCCTGGATGCCATGTCAGCACATGTCGGTGATCATGTATATTTCCCCAATGCCCGTGAGGTATTGGCCAGCAATATGCATCTCTTCTAGCAAATAGCGGAATACCCTAAGGTAGTGGGTGCAATAGACTGCACGCACATACGCATCAAAGCACCAGCTGGTGAGCGGGGTAGGGTCTACATTAACCGCAAGGGCTTCCCATCCATCAACTTCCAGGTCGTGTGTGATGCCCAGGGCATAATAATGAATGTGTGTGCTGGCTGCCCTGGGAGCTACCATGATTCCCATATCTGGCATTTGACGCAGCTGTACCAGACATTTGCCAATGGGGACATCCCACATGGACACCTAATGGGGGATGCAGGTTATGCACTGGAGCCGTGGCTGATGACACCCATCAGAAACGCACACACACCTGAACAGGAACGCCATAATGAGGCACACGCACAAACACGTAATGTAATAGAGCATGTGTTTGGGCTGCTCAAGTCACGGTTCCGGTGTCTGGATACATCTGGTGGAGCCTTGCAGTACTCACCAACTACATGTACCCAAATTGTCATGGTATGTGCTATGCTACATAATATGATCTTGCGAAAACAGCTGCAGCAGGACCAGCATAGGGCCGGGCCAAACAGCCCCCACCATTGCCAAGGCCATCACAGGCAGAGCGTGACTCGGAGGAGGAACAACCTGAGCCTGCCCCAGTAGGCAGAAGGAGGCGTGCCCAGTATGCCCTGGCCTTGGCAAAGAGGCAACGCATAGCACATACACTGGCTCAGTAGGAACCCTGGGAATGATACCCCTCTCTGACTCACTCATATAATAACATGGATGCCTAAAATGACATAACCTGCTCTCAAACATGTACAGGGAGTATAATATGTGCATCCGACAGAGGCAGCCCTACAGCACCACCTGAGGCAAGAATGCCATGTGTTAAGCAATGTAACACCATGTAGTATATGCACACTTGAGGACCCTGACTAACATCCTACCATCACCAAGCATGATGCCACAATATGACAATGAGATGATCAATTGCAATAATTGGCTGAAGTATTGCAGTTAGTGCACCTATCAGTCCAGGCCTTATGGATACTGGCAAAGGCTGTTGTTACCCACAGCATGCCCTGAATAGGTAAGGCTCAAAACACAAACCCACCTCCATAGGTATCACAAGGGATAAGAACCTAGATGTAATGCTACCCAATGCCAGAAGTCTAAACAGCAAGATGCATGCAGTCTAAACTCCCCCAGTATGGAGAATGTTGATATCTGTCCTGTAACAGAAAACTGGGTCAAGGCTCACAACAGCACCCTAACACTACCAGGTTACACCTCATACTGTGCTGTACAGCCTCAAAACATGGAACAAGCTACAAAATGAGGGTGACTAGCAATAGTTATCAAGGATAACCACACCCCCATGTTGGTACCACAACAGGAAGCAGCATGGACTAGCCATGGTCAAGTAACAGTGGCTAAAACTGCCACCCAGTTTATAGCCTTCTACAGACTACTGTCCTAACACCAGGAACTGCACCTGGCCTATGTTGGAATACATGAATATATCAAGCCCTCCAAACCACATTATATTGGGTGACTGAAAATACCCAGACATAGACTGGGAGCATTATACTAGCTCCAACACTGTAGGACAAAAGTTCCTAGAATCCATAAACCAAAATGCCCAGGAACAACGTACCACTCACACAAGAGGGGTAAGCATACTGGATGTGATAATCAGCAACATGGGTACTGTATGGCAAGATGAGAAGTGTATCCCTCACTGGTAAGACCAGACCATAGAGTAATCACACTGGATATACATATCCTGACCACAGTCCCTGGACAGAAAATCACAGTGAAAAAGATGTGTAAAGCCAAAGTTGCACTCCTCCAAACTGATGTGGAATCCATTAAAGGCCCTGTGCAGGTGAAAAATATGGGCCACACCTCAGAACCTGTTATACAGGCATTCCATAAACACTGCCAGGAATGCTTGGATTATGCAATCCCAAATAAAAACAAGACACAATGCCATACACGCAGGCATCTGGCATGCTGGACTCCAGCCATTACCAAACCATGCAAGAGAATGAGGAAGCTACTACATGATAGAGCAAGCATAAAAAGGGAAGTAATCACTGATCAGTAGTATGGCAATAAAATATGTCCACACATACAGTCCACTAAGGCCAGCTACAACAAGTTGAATCTGTGAATCCTGAGGCAGTGTTACACCTGCCCCAAGTACACAGACAACCCTCAACTCCCCCCCAAGAAATACAAATATATGTGAGAGATGCAACCATTTATCCAAACCGGAGGCTGAGCTCCCTCAACTCAGTACTGTCAAAACTAGTCAGGAGGAGAAGGTAACCACACACACCACAAACCCAGTCCCACATAGACCTATCACAACTGCAAACCAAAGACATAAACACAGAAGAGCATTCCCGTGGGCCCTAATTACAAACACACCACACCAACAGAGGCCTCCAAAGCAGACACCCAAGCAACCACAACCTCCAAACATAGCACATGCAACACATAGTACACAAAGCTGGTGTGCCAAACAGTCACAGGCCAGAAGGAGAAACAACATGCCTGATACAGTTGTAATAGGTGACTCCACAGTCAGACACACTGCTGTCCTGCTCACCAGACTGAACAAGGGAAAGGGTACAGTAAGCTGCCTGTAGGCTGCTACAATACGCCACATAACACAAGTACGCAGGTCACCCCAAAGTAAGTAGAAATATGATGCAGTCATTGTCCATGCTGGCGTGAATGACCTGAGATGTACCTCCCTGGACTACATGAAAAGAGACATAGATGAGCTCTCCAATTATGTAGTGCAGGCCGGTATGACACTGACTGTTAACAGCATCCTACCCTCACCAAGAATTATGCCACAGTACAAACACAGAATGATCAGCTTTAACAAGTGGCACAATTACTGGTATCATTCCAAGGGGATCCAATGTCTGTCTGCTTGGGATGTCATGCTTGACAAGCCATGCTGCTGTTCCAGGGATGGCTTGCACCTGTTACCCCTGGGGTCTGGATATTGGATAAGGCTTTTGCCACCTCCATAGAGCCTTTCGTAGGCAAGGCTGAAAAGACTAACCCACCACCCTAGAAAACATAAGTGGAAAGAAACATAAGGGTAATGCTGACCAATGCCAGACGTGTAAACCGCAATATGCATGCTCCCGAGGCCCTCCCCAGTATGGAGAACATCGATGTCCGTGCAGTGACAGAAACCTGCTGCAAGCCTCCTGACAGGACACCAGCACTACCAGGTTATACCTCATATCATGCGTTATGGCCCCAAAACCTGGACCAAAACATAAAAGGAGGGGGAGTATCCATATTCAGCAGACACCCATACGTCCAGGTAACTGACAATGCACGAAGCATCGGAGACCACCCATGTGCAACTAACCGTAGGCAAAACTTCTGTACAGTCTGTAGCATGCTACAGACCACACTCTCACACACAGGAACCCCACCCAGCCATCCTGAAGACACTGGACAGTATGAATGTCCCACCAAATACCAAACAATGTACTCACAAATTACCACATAGGTGGTAAACCATTATGTATGGAAGGAGTAATCAGGGACCTAGGGACACAAGTGGACAGTAACCTGTTATGTGACACTCACATTGCCAATGTGGCTAGGAAGACTGTCTATATTGGACACCGTATCATGAAAGGATTCACATCTACGTCAACAGAGGTCATTGTGCCCCTATACTGTTCTCTTATCAGACCCATAATCTAGTACAATGCCTCATTTGGGATGTACCTTACCTGACACCTGCAGCAGTTAGAAAGACCTCAAAGGTACCTCACCAAGAGGATAAAGGGTTTCAAATATATGTCATATGCTGCCTGGTTGTAGACACCCCAGCTGAATACAGTCACATACTGCCTACACAGAGGCATTGTATGCCTGTTGTACAAGGCCATGTCTAACACAGGAGTAATGGACATGCTCCACCCCAGAAAACCCAAAGCCATCGGAGCTGTGAGAGTGAGAGATGTCATCCTCAACACATAATGAAATAGGATGTGCTGGAGGGACAGATACATAACCCAGAGGCTCCCTACACCCTGGAACAGAATCCCACTCCATGTTAGGCAGAGCCCCTCACTGACACTCTTCAACAGGAATCTTGCCAAGTGGATAGATGATCGTAGATGTACACTGGGGGTCTACACTGTGTCACATCCAGACAGAGGCACAGTAAAGTAAATCATAAATGGCCATAATATTCACATAGCAAGGGGTGGCAAAAGCCACACACACTCAGGCTAGGCTTATAAATGCCCTAGGGTGGATAGCCTAGTATGAACCTATGAACCTATGAAGATACAAATTGTACAGGGCACTAAGGATAATCACAAGGCTTTCTC
Organism: Protopterus annectens; assembly: GCF_019279795.1. Classification (NCBI taxonomy): domain Eukaryota; kingdom Metazoa; phylum Chordata; order Ceratodontiformes; family Protopteridae; genus Protopterus; species Protopterus annectens. Next base: position 854,280,689 of record NC_056745.1, read on the forward strand.
AACTGATGGTAGGAACCTTGTTGGGCATTCACGGATATGCTCTGAATCACTCAAATATTACAAACAACATACCAAACACACACACATATTGCCAACATACAACCTGACAGGTGCAGTGCAACCCCCTCCCAGAATGCAAAATATCTATCCCAGCACACTGCTGGCCCCCTGACATTGCAGATGCTGAGGTAACAGCCAGCATCTACAAAGCAAAACACACAGCAGCAATGGTATGAGATGGTGTCCTGGGCTGAGTCCAACATGGACTCCAAGAAGAATGGAATGCCAAATCACACTACTGCTCAATGTCAGCCTTACCACAGGATATGTACCCAAAGAGCAGTGTACAACAACAGTGGTCCTTCTCAACAAAGGTGTTGCCTGAATGGATACTGCAAACTACCACCCCAGAATCCTGACAAGCTTGGTCTGCACAGCTATGGAAAGGATCAGCATGTACCGCAGACATAAAGATATTGGGGACCTACTGACACCGGACCCTACCCAGTGTGGCTGTCTTAAGTGCAGATCCTGCCCCTTAAACATGTTTGACTCATTTGAAACAGTCATTAAGGTCATTGATGAGGGCAATGTGGTCCACACAGCATAGCTGGACCTTGCAAAGGCTTCCATACAATACTCCACATGTTCATTATAGATAGGCTCACCAGCTTAAATATAAACCCCTATATCAGTAGAGGGGTTGCAAACCAGACCAAGGACAGAACTGACATGGTCAGACATGCTGCAGCCATGTCAGACTACAAACCAGATATAACTGGCATCCCACAAGGCTTGGTCCTGGGACCTCCCTCGTGTGATATATATGTCCCATAGGTACAGGCCAACATGGAAGGACTGTGTCTGAACATATTTGCAGAGGACTACAAACTGGCCACCATATCTAACCCTCCAGCTGACACAAGCATCTCACAAAAGGGCCACATAGAAACAGACAACTGGTGCCATAGCCATGTCAGCAAGCTAATTGCAGAAAAGTGTATAGTCAACCCCTGTGGATACAATAAGTGCCCACCAATTACCACATAGGTGTTAACCCATTAAGTACTTAACATGTAATGAGAGACCTGGGGACACAAGATGATAGATATCCTGCATTGGACAAACAAGTGCCTGTAGTGGTTACAGAAACATACCATATACCCACCTATCATGAATGTTGTCAGATCTAGATAAGGGGAGGTCATTGTGGCTCTGCAGTCATCCTTCATCAGCGTTACAATTGACTACAATAGCCCCTGTGGGATGTACCTCAGCAGACACCTCCATCAACTGTAAAGTCCCCAAAAGTACCTCACCAGGAGTATCAAAGAGCTTGAACAGATGCCATGTGTTGCCTGATTAAACAAACTGCAGCTCCACACACTGCCATACTGCCCACCCAGAGGCAAGCTGTGCCTGATGTATAAAGCCATGTCCAAGCTGGAATCAATGAACATGCTGCACCTTGTACAATCTGAATGGCAGTGAGCTATGCACATGAGAGACCTGAACCCCAGCACTAACATACATAGGACAAGCTGTATTGAATGATCCATAACACAGAAGCCACCCCCACTCATGAGTAAACTCCCAGTACAGGTTAGCCAGAGAGTCACTCATCGACTCTCCTCAAGAGGAATCTTGATGAGTGGATGGGAGATGGTAGGTTTACCCTGGGTATCACTGTTATGTCACGGGTAGACGGAGGCACAGTATACTAACCATGACATATGTCATGGCAAACTCCACTTACAATGTGTGTCCAAGGACAAACACACTCTCCGACTAGCATTAGAAATGGCCTAGGGCACATCGCTAGTGTTTGCCAATGTACACCTATGTTGTGGAATACACTACCAATGTTGGACAAGCCTGGTTTAAGTAGTTCATATCTGAACATAATGCAACATGGTCAGATGTGCACAACTGGCCCCTAACCAGGCTGTTGTGCTCACTATGAAAATGTAAAGCAGTGATAGGACTAAAGGCCAGGATACTGTCCACCACAGTGAAAGTACTGAACCAGTACACTATACGGTACTACAGTGTTAGGTCAGTATGAAAGGATGTTGACAACTGTATGCAAAGTATCCCATGCAAACCCTGCAGGCAGAGTATAATCCCTGTTGTGTTCAGACACAAAGCAGTTGGACAGTAACTACACAACATGACACACAACACACAACCATAAACGTGAGATATTGTTGAAGTTCACACTCATCCACAAATGTGGTGGGCTGCAGAGTTCAACATATGGAAAGCTCACACTGGGCATGCTCGCACACTTTGATAAATGAGACATATGTCAGACAACATGCCATGGGAAGCCTGAACTGGGCATGCTCACACACTTAGGCCAAATCTCAGTTTAGCAGTTGGCCACACATATCTGGTATTTGTACGTGTTATTCCAGGAACCAACCACATTACAGCAATCTGCCCAGTGCACGCAGTTAAATGACTACAGAGACATACGTGATATAGTGGATCCCTCCCATATTCAAAAATCTACCACAGATACACAAGTTGTTCATAGAAACAGGGAATGCTATGGCAATAAAGACGTGCAAACAGTCTATCAGCAACAAATATTGTGCATCTGACAATTAAACATATGGGTGTAGAGGTCAACACTAGGCTGTTTGCCCTAGGGAATGACAGCTTAGCCAGACTGTGCTTGGCGTCTGCCTCCCCAGTACAGTAGGCTACTGTGCCACTGTAAAGTAGGTCACATAAGGCACCGTGTGAGGCTAGTGTGCTGTGCCTCTGTCAAGCAGGGACACAGTGGAGATCCCAGGGGATGAATCTGCTAAGCCACATCCATGTTGTTGGTGTGTGCCGGAAGAGAGTTGCTGAGAACCTCTAGCAGTAAGTGCGCGTCAATAACAGACTGAGGGGAGCCTTATCTGCATTGTCTGGACAATTTCACTGTCAACACTTTGTCGTGATGATTATGAGGGATTGAAGTGTCATGCCAGTACTGTTCAGAGATGTCCTCCCTCTGTGGGCTATTGCTCTGCAATGTATTAGCTCACTCTGTCTGTTGGACAGCTCATATATGGCTGGTGTACACCTGACAGGTGTCCTGTTGTGGAGCAGTCATGGGTATATTTGGGATAGCATGATCAATGCAAACCTTTCACATGCTCATAGAATGCAATTGTCAAGGATTATGCAGAGTGGCCTGTCTACTCCCCCAGCATGGGTCCTTTGAAGTCTTCCACCCCAGTCTTCACAAGTGTAAAGTGCTTTTGATAAATACACTTTGTTTGCAGTGACAACCTTGCCTGGGGGTGGGGATGGGATATGGATGTCCAGGGAAAGGTGGGTATGGTCAGATATCAACAATGGTGGTCTACCTCTGGTGTGGGGACCCATGTTGCAGATGGTCATGTGCAACATGTATTCCCCCTTGTGGCTGTGGTGAGTGGTTCTGCCATAGCACATGGACTCACAAATTGTAGTGGCTGTAGGGTAATGTTGTAGAGGCCTGAGTAGTTCCCACACACAACATACCTGTACCTGACGTTAACAACTGGAATGGTGTATGTGAACACCTGCATATCTTGGCACTGTTCCCAGGGAAGCAAAGTGTGTGTCCTGGATGTGGGAGGGGTGGTCTGAACTGGTTGTGTTGTGTGTTACAGGTCCTGTGGTCACGAAGCATGGTATAGAACATAACCTGCCAGTGCGATGTGCATATCTGACCATGAAGTAGGTGGCTGCAAATGCATATATATGCTATCCCCCACCTGACAGGTAGTACTAGATGTACATACCTCTGTAGAAATAATGATGTCAGCACCCTATAAATACTGCAGGTGCAGAACAGGTGCCCAATAATTCGGATAGTGCGCTCTGCTAATGCGTTTCTCTCAAGCGTCATAATATAATTAGATAGGGGTTTGAATCCTGCAAATGCTCAGTTTGTGTGTGTGTGGGTGAGCGGGGTTGGTGTGTGTGCAAGTCTGTGTGAGGGGAATGTCCCTTTTGGCAACTGGGAAAACACACTACAGGATGCACATTCCCCTTTCTAAACACTGAAGTTGTCAGCACCCTATAAGTACAGCAGGAGAAAAGAAACCTCCCAGTAATGCGAATAGCGCGCTCTCCTAATGCATCCGTCTCGGGTGTCATAACATAGTTAAGTAGGGGTTTGAATCCTGCAAATGCTCAGTGTGTGTGGAGGGGGCTTAGTGTGTGTGCAATTCTGCATGAAAGAAATGTCCCTTTTGGCAACTAGGAGAACACACTACAGGATACACATTCCTCTTTCTAAACACTGATGATGTCAGCACCCTATAAGTACAGCAGGAGAATGAAAACCTCACAGTAATGCGAATAGCGCCCTCTGCTAATGCGTCCGTCTTGAGGGTCATAACATAGTTAGATAGGGGTCTGAATCCTGCAAATGACAAGTGTGTGTGGAGGGGGGTTAGTGTGTGTACAACTCTGTATGAAAAAAATGTCCCTTTTGGCAACTAGGAGAACACACTACAGGATGCACATTCCTCTTTCTAAACACTGATGATGTCAGCACCCTATAAGTAAAGCAGGAGAAAGGAAACCTCCCAGTAATGTGAATAGTACGCTCTACTAATGTGTCCGTTTTGTGTTCCATAACATAGTTAGGTAGGGGTTTGAATCCTCCAAATGGCAAGTTTGGGTGAGAGGAGTTAGTGTGTGTGCAATTCTGTATGAAAAAAATGTACCTTTTGGCAACTAGGAGAACACACTACAGGATGCACATTCCTCTTTCTAAACACTGATGATGTCAGCAGCCTATAAGTACAGCAGGAGAAGAGAAACCTCTCAGAAATGCGAATAGCGTGCTCTGCTAATACATCTGTCTTGTGTTCCATACCATAGTTATGTAGGGGTTTGAATCCTGCAAGTGTTTGGGTGAAGGGGGTTAGTGTGTGTGCAATTCTGTGTGAGGAAAATGTCCCTTTTGGCAACTAGGAGAACACCCGACAGGGTGCACATTCCTCTTTCTAAACACTGATGATGTCAGCACCCTACAAGTACAGCGGAAGAGGCCAAATCTCCCAGTAATGCAAATAGCACGCTCTGCTACTGCGTCTCTCACTACTGTCAAAGCACAGTTAGTTATGGCTTTGAATTCCACACATGCCACGTGTGTTTTTGTCACACAGAATGCCCATGTGTGTGGGTTGTTGTTCACAATAATGCATGACATTGATTAAACCAGTAATGGCAATGGACACAGATAATGTATGTGTGTGCCAAATACACATATGTACCTGTGACCTTCAATATTTCCCATGTCTGACACCTGCCACATGTGAATACATGGTATTTGCACTGGATAACATTATGACTGTGGTCTTCTGTGCGGGTGCTGCATGTGGTATGTGTATATACAGTGTGAGATGTATATGGTATCATCCTAGCAGCGAGGGATACACATCTGGTCTGGGGCATATAGTCTACATGTTGTTGATGAACAGGTTCTGCATGTTTCACCTGTTGTGGGAGTGGTAACAAGTTGTTCCATAGCAATGCAGTGACTACATGCTAGGAACCTTTCAGCTAGGGTGTTGTAGCTACAGTAATTCATCAGCATTCAGTAATACGTCAGCATTCCTGGTGAGGGTATGATGCCAACCAAGGTCAGGGTCATACCAGCCTGTGCCACATGCTCAGAGAGCCCTTCCATGTTCCCTATCATGTAGTCCAGGGAGGTACATCACAGGTCAGCCATAGTGGCATGGACAATGACTGAGTCATATGTGTCCATGCCTCTGACTGACCTGTATGCTTATGTTATGTGGTGGACCATAGTGCCCCATGGGCATATCACTGTGACCTTCACCTTGTCCAGCCTGGTGAGCGGGACCTCACTGTACTGGACAATAAAGGTACCTAACACAACTGTAGCAGGTGTGTTGTCTAGCCGTACAGGCTGTGACTGTTTGGCACACAGGATTTGTGTGCTATGTGTTGCATGTGCTGTGTTCTGGCTTAACATATGCCTGTGTGCCAGCTGCAGAGGTGTCTGCTGCTCATGCAGGATGCTATTCTGAGGCTCGACGAATGGCCCAGTGTGTTCACGTGTTTGGATTGCTGTCAGTGTAGGTCTACATCAGACTGGTATTGTAGTCACTGTAGTATTTCATGCCACCTGACAGGTTATGCCAGTACTGGGTGCAGAGTGCTTAGTCCCCAGTTTGGATATGTGGTTGCATCTCATACATGTGTTGTACGTCCATGTGTAGGGGAGAGGGTTGACTGTGTACATGTGGCAGCTGTGACATTGCCATATGACCCACATATTCCACAACTGTACCATAGAGGTGACTGACAAGTGACCTTTGCACATGCTACCATAGTATTGTGATTGCCATGGTGATTAACAGCACATAGGGCCAATGGGGAACAAGGTACATAGGTTCATAAGTTCATAGGTTCATACTAGGCTATCTGCCCTAGGGCATGTATAAGCCTAGCCAGAATGTGTTTGGCTTTCACCACCCATTTTAAATTTATTTTGCTATGCCCTTTTCTGAGGTTAGTATACTGTGCCTCTGTCTAACAGTGACACAGAAGTGATACCCGGGGTAAACCTACGATCTCCCATCCACTCATCAAGATTCCTCTTGAAGAGAGTCAATGAGGGACTCTGCCTAACCTGGACTGGGATTGTATTCCAGAGTGAAGGGAGCCTCTGGGTTATGAATCTGTCCCTCCAGCATGTCCTATTTATTTCAGTGCTGAGGTTCAAGTCTCTCGAGCGTGTAGCTCGATGGGATTTGGATATTCTGAGGTGCAGCATGTCCATTAATTCCGGGTTGGACATGGCTTTATACGTCAGGCACAGATCGCCTCTGAACAGGCGGTATGCCACTGAATAGAGCTGGAGTTTCTTTAACTGGGCAGCATATGGCATCTGTTTGAGCCCTTTGATCCTCTTGGTGAGGTACTTTTGGGGTCTTTCCAGTTGCTGCAGGTGTCTGGTAAGGTACATCCCAACAGGGGCATTGTACTCAATTATGGGCCTGCTGAGGGATGAGTAAAGAAGCACAATGACCTCCCCTGATCTAGATGTGAATCCCTTCATGATGAGGTGGGCTATATAAAATGTTTTTCTAACCACTTTGGCCACGTGGTTGTCAAATGAGAGATTGCTATCAACTTGGGTCCCCAGGTCCCTAATTACTTCTTCTGTACTTAATGGATTACCACCTATGTGGTAATTTGTGGGCACTTTGTTTTTGCCAAAGGGGATGACTATACACTTTTCGGCATTTAGCTTGAGGCCATGGCTCTGGCACCAGTTGTCTGTTTCTATGAGGCCCTTTGCGAAGATGCTTGTGTCGGCTGGAGAGTCGATTATGGCCAGTTTGCAGTCATCTGCGAACTTGGTCAGCCACAGTCCTTCCGTGTTGGCCTGTACCTCCGAGAAATATATACCGAACAAGACAGGTCCCAGGACTGAGCCTTGTGAGACACCACTTGTAACTGGTTTGGAGTCTGACATGGCTCCAGCAATTCTAACCATGTGGGTTCTGTCCTTGAGCCAGTTTGCAATCCATCTAGTGACATAGGGGTTTATATTTAAGCTGGTGAGCTTCTCTATAATGCCCGAGTGGGGTATTGTATCGAAGGCTTTTGCCAGGTCCAGGTAGGCTGTGTGGACCACCTTCCCCTCGTCAATGGCCTTGGTGACTGTTTCAAAGAAATCAACCGGGTTTAAGAGGCAGGATCTGCCCTTAACAAAGCCGAACTGGGTAGGATCCAGTGTCTGTAGGTCCCCAATATCTTTATTTATGAGGTCCATGATGATCCTTTCCATAACTTTGCAGACCAAGCTAGTCAGGCCTATGGGGCGATAGTTTCCAGGATCCGTTGAGGCACCACCTTTATGGAGAGGGACCACTGTTGCTGTACGCCACTCTTTGGGCACATATCCTGTAGTAAGGCTGAGATTACACAGTAGTTTTATGTTTGGGTTTAGCTCTTCTTGGAGTTCATGTAGGACACAGCCCGGGGCACTGTCTGGTCCCATTGATGCTGTGTTTTTTGCTTTGGAGAGAGCGGCTCTTACCTGAGCATCTGAGATGTCAGGGGGGCAGCACTCTGCTGGGATAGATATTTGCCCTTTAGGTGTGGAGGGGGGGGAGAAGTTTGCACTGAACCTGTCAGCTAGGATGTTGGCAATGTCTGTGGGTTCAGTGTTTCTTTTGTCATTTTGGACTAATTCTGAGCATATCTGGGAATTACCACCCAGGTTCCTAACATAACTAAAGAAAGTCTTGTGATTATCCTTAGTGTCCTGTGCAATTTCCTCTCGAAGCTGGCCTTAGACAATTTTATGAGTGCCCATATTTTTTTGCTAATACTGATCAGTGATGCCTTCCCTTTTTGGGATTTTGCTCTATCATTTAGTAGCTTCCTCCTTCTATTGTATAGTTTGTTTATGGCTGGGGTCCACCAGACAGGACGTCTGCCTTTGGAGGATTGGGTCTTGGTTTTATTTGGGATCGCATGATCCATGCATTCCTGAAGGTGTCCATAGAATGCGTTTATAGAGGATTCTGCGGTCTGGGCCGTATTTCGCACAGGCCCGGGGGCTTTGAAGGATTCCACCTCAGTTTTGAGGAGTGTGAATTTGCTTTAGAGAAGGTTTTCACTGTGGTTTTCTGGGCAGGGGGTGGGGTTGGGATGTGAATATCCAGTGAGATTAGTTTATGGTCTGATCTTACCACTGAGGAATACACTTCTGGTCTGGAGCATAGAGTCCCCATGTTGGTGATGATCAGGTCCAGTATGTTTTCCCCTCTTGTGGGAGTGGTATCAAGTTGTTCCATAGCATTTGAGTTTATAAATTCTAGGAATCTTTGGGCTAGGGTGTTGGAGCTAGAGTAATGCTTCCAGTCTATGTTTGGGTAGTTGAAGTCGCCCAATATAATGGTGTTTGGAGAGACCTTCGTATTTTCCAGTGTTCTCAGGAAGGCCGAGTGGGGTTCCTGGGTTTGGGAGGGTGGTCTGTAGCAGGCTATAACCTGGAAGGCAGTTTTACCCACTGTTAGTTGCACATGGATAGTCTCTGATGCTTCGTGCTTTGCCGCCAACCTGGAGATGTGGGTATCTTTGATGAATATCGATACTCCCCCTCCTTTTGTGGTTCGGTCCAAGTTTTGGGGCCGAAAAGCATGGTATGAGGTATAACCTGGTAGTGCTGGGGTGCTCTCGGTAGCCCTGAACCAGGTATCTGTTACTGCACAGATATCAATGTTCTCCATGCTAAGGAGAGTTTCGAGTGTGTGCATCTTGAGGTTTAGACTTCTGGCGTTGAGTAGCATTACTCTTATTCTTATCCCTTGTGATACCTATGGAGGTGGGTTTGTCCTTTGAGCCTTACCGAAAAAAGCCACTATGGGGGTAGCAAGAGCCTTTGCCAATATCCGAAAGCCCAGGGGTGACAGGTGCAAGCCGTCCCTAGCAAAGCAGGTGGTTCAACAGAAGGTGAGTATGTGAGGGTGTAGTGCCTGTGATTAGTTAGCACTGGCAGATATGACTGCTCACGTGGACAAATGCCAGGTAAGTCATATGCAATGTGTCACAGGCAACGTACATGTGAACAGGACAAACAGTGACGTTCTGTCAAGTGAGACATGGACATACATATAGTAAGCTATGCAGATGTCACTAGGAGTCCACAGAAGCTCTGTAACTATGCATTGCAGGTGGGATCAGTATTCCAGGGTAATTGCAAGCAAACATGCATGCAAACAAAGCTACAGTAAGCAGGGCTGCATGTAGTCCATTGTACAACAAACAAGCTGTACCACTTCCAGTAGGTAACAGTGCAAATATGCAGGCACTATGCACATACATGGAAATACACAGGTCAGATGGCTAGGGTCCAGTCTCAGCGCACACAAGTGTACAGACCATGTACCGTCAGGATGTACAATAACTGGATGGAAACCCAGATGCTCATACCTGCTGTAATACACATGTCAAATAGAAACTGAGCCTTCACTCAGTGGTTCCATACTTAGTAGGATGTATGCTACCTGGCCTGCCACCACAGTATCCCTGACATGTATGGGGACTCTCCCTCCTGTGACAGTTAGTTTTGTGTGTTGGGGCTGTCTAGCATGGTATGAGATGTGAGCTTGCAGTGCTAGGGTGCTCCTGTGTGTCCTGTACCAGTCGTGTAGTACTGCACACATATCAACATCCTCAAACATCCGCATTGCAGAGTCCAGTGTGGGCAACATGCCACTTGCAGTTTACATGTCCATCATTGCGTATCAATACTTTCATTACCTTATCCCCTGTGCTACCTATGTATGTAGCCTTCTGTTGACATCCTTACCACCAGTATGCCAACATGTGCAGATGATACACTATGGTACTTACTATGGGTGTAGACAACAGTACATGACAATCATACCCTTACTGCATCAGGCATGCTGGGATATACCCACAATTATATCAGCACACAGTACTGTTAACAACATGATACTATTACTACGTCTATGTAGTCACCCTGTGCATCAGCAACATGTTAACCTGTACCTGCACTGATGTTACAGATTGCAGGAGGTGGCACAGTTTCATCATATGCACAGGGTGTGAACTTGGTATGCCTGAGTCAGCCACCGATACCACCAATTGACATGTATGTGTATGTGTGTTGGTGAGGGACAGCAGTACAAGGTGGGGCAATGTTGATACAGTGTGTGCATGTATGCGGTAGCCCTAGGTGTTGTCAATTTGCATGTGTGTATGGATGCACACAGTTCCACCTCATGGCTGCCATATACTGGTGTTTGTGGACAGCCACAGACTGTACCTGCCAGGTCATACAGATCAGTGTCTCTGGCCACGGACACGGTACCTGTGCCTTGCAGGGGTGCTACGGACTGTATCCGGTACCAACCCAGACTGGGTACTGTCATCAGAAGCAGGTGTTCATTGACTGGACACAGATCCCTGTCGGGCCTGGCCAGAGCCACGTGCACGTGGTCTCCTGGGGCGGTCTGATGACAGCACAGACCCAGCATTGCTGGGGCTGCTGCTGGCACTATGGGGGTGGCCGCGGCCCTGTTGTCATCCACGATGACTGCCAGCTGCTGCTGTTGCTGGCATATGCCCGCGTCGATGCCTCAAAAATCCACCATCACCCTGGCTCATGGACATGTAGTTGTGGAACAGGTCTAATATGTCCCCACAATGTCTGTCTATGACATCGGTGAAATTACGGATGGCAGCCGCAATGTCACGCATACTGTCTGTCATGGCTGTGCGGCATGCTGTCAGCTCCCTCAGACCCTGTCTGGTGTACCATTCCATACGTGACTGTGCCTGCATGACAACCCGAAACATAGCTGAGGTTGTAAGACCTCTGTGGGCACGTCTGACAGGGGCAGTATGCCCATGGATACTCCCACGAGAACCCCTAGCCATCTGTCTGTGTGGTACCATCTCAGGGCCATGCCTATGGCTGCTGTGTGGGGACGCATGTGCCACAGATACCACATTACCCTGGTCAATGCCCACTGTATCCTGTCCATCACCTAGGGGCATTGGTGACAAAGGGTGTATTGGCAGGATAACTGTGTGCATTGATGGGGTTGACAGCTGTGTACTGTCAATTGGCTGACCAATGACGGACCCTGGCATACCTTCCTGTGCCATTACACAGATGTCATCATTATCAGTACACATGGCACCTGATTCAGGCTCCCTGCTGCATGACACCAGAGAAGCACCAGAACCTGTGGGAGGGAAACAGGAAACACAGTTTACAATGTCTACACAATATTACCAGTGATGCACACATCCACACATGCACAGGTCCACACATGCACACATTCACACGTGCACACATGCACACGTGCACACATGCACACGTGTTTCCCTTAAGATTTCTGACCTAACTAAAAATACTTTACAGTTATCCTTTGCATAGAAAGCTATTTTAGTCTCCTATTTAGCTTTTGCAGACTTGACTAGTTTCCTGATTTGACTGTTGATTCTAATGTGGAATTGTTTTTCCGTTGAGCACTCTCCTGGTTAGTTTTAGACAGAAATTTCTGCCTTCTGTTGTATATTTTGTTTATGATTCCGATCCTGCTAAATCGGCCATCAGTCCTGTGTTGGGTTGAATGCCCTCCCTGTACCTACAGGTATACTGAGTGTTTCTCATCGTACTCAGTGGGGATCCTGGAACTAGCAATGGTATGGTGGGAGACATTGCCATCGGTTAGGCTGGACATGGAGTAGCACAAATGAGTTTAGCCTGACCAATGCTCCTTCTATACTCTCATCATAAGGCAGTAAAGTTTCCATGTTTCTCTATGTCCCTTGTTTCCTGGTGGGCCTGGTAATTAGAAGCATGTCTAACTTTATTTTTCTGTCTTTGTCTTGCAGCCTGATTGTTTCTTTTTGCCAAGTACTAAGGTCATTTTCTAGAAGCAAGTAGAACTCCATTCTTAGCCTCATTCTTAGCCATCCAGTATTCCTTCATGGTCTTTTCCATGTCCCACTTAGTCCTGCACTCATGCTTTCCTTTAATTCCTCAGTCACCTCTATTTAAGTACCTTAATTCTATCACTTGCTTGGCCACATATTTGTTCTGTAGTCATCCCACATGCAGTTTTGAGGTTCTGCCAATTTTCTTCGTCTAAGTCTGTTTCTTCCTCTACTTGTCTTGGGGTAATTGAGGGCTGAGTACTATCTTGTTCATTCTCAAGTTTTAAATGTCTTCCATTAATGGGTGAATTTCAGATGGAAGCATTCAGCATGATTTGGGGCAAATACCCCCACAGAAGCACAAGTAGATAATGCAATGGCCGGAGATAATGCATTGGCCGGAGGTGAGGATCAAACCTTGTAGCTTGTGCATGGGAGGCGAACACCTTAACCGCTTCGCTATTTGTTCTCACTCCCTCTCAGGGCAATAAAAATATACATTTTCAATCTGTCAAGCTCATGCCATTAGGGAGAATCAAACGCTGCACCTCTTGCTTGTAAGGCATATACCTTAACCACTGTACCACTGGCCTTTCAGGTGAAAATGAGTTTAAAAACAGGGGTTTTCAGCTTCATGATTCTCCTTGCATATCAGTCTAGTCAGACGTATGGGTCAATAGTTTCCTGGGTCTGTTGATGGCCCAGCCCTGTGCAAAGGGATAATTGTTGCTTTCCTTCACTCTACTGGAGCAAAGCCTGCCTAGGGACTGTGCTTAAATAGAGAACTGAATTGGTGTGCTAGACCATGGTTGAGCTATTTACAAGGCACCCTGGGATTCCATCAGGGTTCATAGATGCTGTGTCTCTAGCTTTACAGAGTGCAGTGATGACTTCTTTTGTGATATCAGGCAAAGGAATCAGGGGAAATTTCATCAGAAGTGACCTGAGGTGATAAAGGGGTGAACTTTTTGTTGAATGTAAATTCCAGCACCTTTACTATGTCTTTTAGGTGAATATTAGCACTGGGCAGGATTCACGAAGCCTCCGTGTAAGAGTTATAACTCTTACACGGAGGCTGCAGTTAAACGGAGTGATGTCAGCATGCTCTGCATATTCATGAGAGCATGCTGAATCACACCTAAGGCTAACACAGTCCGTGAAAGACAGTAGGGGGCGTGTCCGTAGGCCGAGCCCTGCAAGCGGACACGCCCCCAGAAGAGTAAAAGTGCCCAAAGTAAACACCCATGACAGAGTCCATGGAAATGTGAATAAACACAACACAACACATGCCCCCACAGACTACGAACATAAAATGTACAAATGAACATCTTATAATTTTTTTTAAATTGTAAAGATGTTTGCCCGTGAGTGCGCTCGTTTGTGCGGGCGTGCCCGTAGCGCAGCCACAGTTAGCAGTCAGTGGGAAAGCATATAAGAACTAAATATGCAAAGTAAGCCAAAAAGCAATAGCGTAGCAGTAGAGACGTTGGCTGAAGAGCAGGCATCCATGTTTCGAGTCCCCACAACATCAATTTTTTTTTTTTAGTAAAATAAGCACGAAGCAAGTCCCTGACAAATATGTACACATATAAAATCACAATTTATGTAAAATGTAATGAAATAGTCCATTTATTTTGAAGAAATGTGAGGTAACAAAACAATAGAAAATGCCAGATGTGCCTATAGCTGAGCTACAGTTTAACAAGGTGAGTGCATCTGCCCGTAGCTGAGCAGTGGTTTAACAGGTGCAAAATGAGTGCCCGTAGCTGAGCAGTGGTTTAACAGGCGCAAAATGAGTGCCCGTATCTGAGCAGTGGTTTCACATGCTGAAACTGTGTGACCCTAGCTGAGCTGAGCGTAATATGCGTGCTGACAGCCAAATGAGGCGTGAACCAGCGCACCCCGTTTGCGCTGAGCTGCGAACCGCGCTAACAACCTAACCGGCGGGCAACGTTGAGCAAGCTGTAACAAAACTGACTTTACACAGATACACCCCCTAGCCTGTCTAGACAGTCATAAAATATAAAAAGCAGTGGCCACGTTCGAACCCAGGATACCATGCACCATAGTCAAAGTACTGAACCACTAAGCCACAACAGCTCTACTCAGAAATGCAGTAATATATAGGAATGAATAGAAAGTGGAGCATGACAAATCAGGTTTTGTGAAGTGGATACAATTCCAAAATGGCCAATCACAGATAAGTGCGGGAAAAACGGCATATATATGCCCCATAGGCGGGAATACACAGCATAAACGATTGTAGAACTGACTTGCAGCCAGAATGTCAGGTGTAGGTGAGGGTAGTTGCTTTCGAGCACAGAGGTGGGGCATTGAGGAGTCCAGATACATGGTCTGGCTCCTAGTCCACAATCATGAGGCCCAACTCATGCAGGGCCAGGTCCTGTGGGGAGCATATAGGGCTGAGGCGTGGGACCAGTTGGCTCATGATCTCACCAGTGCCACAGGGATTCCAAGGACTGGTGAGCAGGTCCGTCACCACCATGCGGACCTGAAGAGACGCAAGCAGGACCAATTGAACCTTTGGATCCAGGAGGCCCGGCAAATGCCCAACACCCCACTACTGAGTAAGTTACATTTAATTATGTATGTAAGAAATTAAATTAGCTGATATTATGGAGATGTGTATTCCAATATTACTTCATTTATATTACAGCTGCAGGTGTCCGTTCTGCAAACCGCAGAGCCTATGGCGATAGGCTGGTGCAGTTGCGCCACCAGGCAGGTCAGTAATCCACTCCCAGTAACTGTAAAGAAATATCAAAGTATGACAGTTAGCAAAAGAGTGCAGTGTAGTCACTAAGTAATAAAATGTGCAAGTAACAGTGTAAAAGTGTTTGCAAGTATTGCTTGATTAGAAAAGTGTGTTGCAGTCTGTAATCCAAACAGAAAAATGAAAATGTCTGAAATAAAGTCTGAAATAAAGATGCCCCACCTGTAATATAATAGTACACAACCTGCAGCAGGCTGAAAAGTACAGCTGCAGAAGATTAGCAAATCACATGTGTGAAATATATCCCTGTTGAAATACTGAAACATGACAAAAGTGAGACTGCTGGAAAGGATTGTAATAACTACAGGTAAAACATGTCAATAAAGCCTAGAAGTAAGTACCATCCTGAATAGTAAAATGAAAACAAGTGAGAGAGTGTGAGAAAGAGTTATGAATCCAGCAATAAAGTAGTAAGAACCCCTGAATAAAGTATACTGCAGTCAGTACAGAATGAAATGAATGTGACAAGTAGAACCAAACTGCGAAATGTGTCCAAAGTGTTGCTGCAGCTGCAATGTGTATCCCAAAATCTGGATATGTTGCTCTCAGTCTACAATATGCAGATAGTATGATTGTCTGAAATATCAAACATCCACAGTTGTCTATAGCTATATAAAGCAAATGTAGCAGGATGATGTAGCTGAACAAAGCCAGATATGAACGTGTATGAATAACAATAAAATGTATATTGATGTAGCAGTAACAGTCCTATCACCAAATTGAAGTAGTTATCATATAGGAAACTGTAGTTAGAACAGTAGTGTGTATATATCTGTAGCTATTAGAAATGTACAGCATATGTATTGGTATTCAAAGGTGTTAATAATATTTTCTTCACCCCACCCTATAACCACATATAATCCATTCCAAGTGAAATTGGTATGTGCAATCACAATTAACACCCCAGGACATTTGTCCTGTTGGGTCATAAATATTTGCATGTCCGTTGATGCATCTGCCCTGTTCATACATCCAAACCTGATGGCCTGTTGCCATCAATCAACCCTGCATGTTGTTGGACTGTGTATTTCTGTTCAAATTATGCATGTGTTATGCTCGCTGTTCAATGGTGTGAATATCTGGATGTTTGGTTAATGGGAATACTAATGCATGCTGTTACAACTAATTGCGAATGGTATTGTATGTTACTAACCCAAACTGTCATAACATAATGCAAAACATAGGACGACAGGGATGGTGGGTTCCAGCGGACCCACCTCTCCCACCTCAGCTGGCGAGTGCACCTGGCACTAGTGCCCAGTCTGGACCCTCCTCCGGTGGCCCTGTGCCACCTGCGGGTGGAAGCGCTGCAGGGGATGGGGTCCGTCCCCCCTCTGCAAGCATGGCCGGAGGAGAACCACCACTCACCCTCCGTAGCGTCCGGACTGTGGTGCGTAGGGAGATCCAGGACTCTGTTCTTGGGCCCCTACGCCAGCTCGAGGCACAGGTGGCACAACTTACGGGCATGCCTGTTGCCCGGCCTATACAGCCCCCAGCACAGCCCCATCCTAGGCAGTGAAGGAACAGTGGCAACTGCCCATGGGTGGGGATATCAGTTCCACTGTTGCCATCTGTGGGCTCATGGGCTCTGGATATCCAAACCTCCATCCCTGTCAATTGTGTAACCCCCCCACACGTGTCATACACCGCCCCTGTATGCGTCTTGTTTGTCTTGTCTGTTGACCTACCCAACCTACCTCCCCAGCTATACCGACTTCCTTCACCTGACATACCACTCTCACCTGAAAAAAAAAGGGGGGTACTCTGTACCCACAAATAAATTACGCCCCATACATAGCTGCCCATTCTGCACATATGTCTGCCGGACATGGAAACTATCAATTACAATTGTATGTACAACACAACAAGTATTATTGTTGTCCTTACACCTCTCTCAGGGGTGGAAGGTATCAAATGTCACACCAAATTACAAACATATGCACAGCTGTTGCTGATGAAGAAATGGGCAGCTATGGGCCTTACCTACATCCCTCCTGAAAAACCCAAGCTTGTTTCCCTACTGTCTTACCCTCTTTGTGACCCCTTTTTCACCACTTTCCTGTCTCCCCATTTTCATTTCTTTCAAAGAAAATAGCGCGGGTGTGCTCAAGAGTAAGCACGTTTAAGCGGTTGTAAGCGGGTGTGCGCATGTGTGTGAGCAGCTAAACGCCAGTGCGCATGCGTGAGCTCCTCGCAAACCAGCGCTAACCCGGTTACAACTGCTTAAAAGTGCCTTAGTCACTTTGACTGACAGGTCCTGTAGTCAGTTCAAAAGCAAAATAAAATCCCACTGTCAGTCCCGAACCAAGGACCTTGGAAACAGTAGTCTGCATGTCTTACCACTAAGCCATGACTGTTATACAAGAACATTGTGCTAAAATAAATAGATCATGTAATAGTAGGAATGAATGTAAAGGGAATATAGGATGTGTAGTACACAAAGCATGTCATGTAGAATTACTGTCAAAACTAGTGGATTTCCATAACAGTAGAGTGTGAACAGAAACAGCCATGCTAGTTGGTAGCTAGTAGGTAATAATGTCACTGTAGCACCTTGCAAGCCACACACATACTCACAGCAGGATAATCACTGCCCATACCCCACAACCTCTTACAGGAACACATCCGGACCAAGTAATAAAATATGTGGAGCAAAGGGCCAAAACCAGGGATACATTACAAATAATGTTACAACAAACTCAGACAGTTCAGAGAGTAACAGGTTCTGCATTTTGTGGGATGTTTGGAAGGGTATGAAGTCTGAAACTTGAATGTTTGTCACTATATTCTGACTTGAGCCCAGAGTAATTTGCCAGAAAAAGCTGTGCATGAGATATTGACCAAAATATGAGGCAGAAATGTGGACAACCTGCAAATATTTGTACACATGAGAGGTCTGACACCACCATATTTGAATAGTTTAGAGCCTAGACATAGCAATGGTGAATGAGTTAAGGGATGCCTCACAGACTCCATGTAAAATGTACAAACAGTAGGCAGAAAGGTGTTACAACACATGCAATGGTAACTATGGAGTCCTGAAAGTATGCACCACTTGCATGGCAGAAAAAGTGTAGTAATACATATGCTCATGTTATCCCACAGTCACAACTGCAGCATACCAGACAATTTAATGGGTGTACACCACTGATATGTACCATTCCATGAGGCAGATAACAGATGCACCTGATAGTCTCTGGGGCCTGCTCAGCAGCATACGCAAATACCCTAATAGATGTCAAGGCCCACACCATGGCCAGACCACACTGCATGTTGTAACACCCTAGCAGATATAGCAAGCATTCCAAGGTGTGAATGTACATGGAAAATAGGAAAGCCACAGCAGCACACTACAGTCAGGACACCTAGCAGGCATACAAGTAGAGACTGTAAAGGGCAAATATGGAAGCCATAGCAACAAAGTGCAAGCAAAAGTGCAAGGAAAGCACACACACACACACATTAACAGTAGTAGTAGTCGTAGGTGTCAGTGTACATACACAGTTAGTACAGGAAACTGGAGAAATGAATAGAGGAATGTTAATCTACAACACAGCTGGAAATATGAGAGATACCAACCTTTACACTCACAGAACATTGTCCACAGCATACCAGCATGGTCCCTGCCCTTAAAATCTGAAAGGACTACGCCTATCTCACATACCTTTTTATAGCACTGTTCTGAAATCACAGTGAGAACTGCAATCAGTACACAACTGGCTGCATGCAATTAGCAAATGCTGGCTAACAATTGGTGCAGAGGCCATCACATGGACATATGCAGATACCTACAAAAGTATGCTGTACTCCCAGTCCACACATGCAATACTTTCATTGCACCCTGAGGAGGAAGTGAGAGACAGGCAGAGAGAGAGAGAGAGACAGAGACAGAGACAGAGAAAAACGAAATTAAACAGACACAAACAAAACTGTTCAGCAACAGCCACCTGAAAGCTGACAACTGGCAAGTGGAGCAGCAGGACACAAAACCAGACGGCAACACAAGCAGCTGTGACAAACACAGGTAATGTAAAGTAATACTATAAAGGTCTACATACTGTAAACCCTCCATATGTGTCATTGGTCTGTATCCATATGTATATGAAGATGTGCAAAGGGCAGGGGACATACAGCAACTATCAGTGAAGGTTGTACATACATTTGTATGTGAGAGCATCTATGTGCACATATCAATGTAGGTTGACTGTAGGTTGTAGTGCAATGTACAAAATAGGTTTCACAGTTATGTATGTTTAGCAGTATGTTAGTGTGTGTATACAGTATGGTAGACAAACATGTTGATATACCTGTTTATCATATGGATAACGTGTATGTCAAAATATGTATGTATGTATATATATATATATATATATATATATATATATATATATATATATATATAATATGCATATATGTATACATACATAGAGAGAGATGTAGGAATACATAGACAGATGTAGATAGATAGATATGTACAAACATATATATGTAATACACACATACAGATATAGATATATGTAGATACATATACATAGACAGACTGATCTGACTATCTACAGGTATGACTGTATATGACGACCTCAACACCCCCTGTCCCACACCCTCTGTCACTCTCACCCCCCTCTGTGCCCCCCCCATATCTATAGCAATATATGTACATCAATATATATATATATGTGTATATGTACACAGACATATAAATATATATATATATATACATATAGATATATCTATATACATTTATATGTATATATATATATATATATATATATAGAGAGAGAGAGAGATGTATATATATTCTGAGTGAGGCACATGTGTACAGATGTATTGCAACAGGTGCCTGGTGACAAAGGCATGGAGTGAACACCAGTGTCAAAACTGGAGTACCATACCCCATTTCAAATCACCTACACCAGTAACCACCAGACATGTGATTGGCTGCCCACCACTGCATATGTCAGGGGTGAACAGGGTCATAAATGTGTACAATAGTCCCCCCAATGATATTCACAGTGGCACACTATTCCTTGAATACCTGCACATGGTATGTGTCAGCAGACATGGTGTGTCAGCTATGGACATGTAGGTCAGTGTACCCCTCCACACCACATAATGGATGCCATGGTATGTACCTCACATGACAGCTACAGATATGGAGAAGGACACAGTGATATGTACAAAACTGTGACAATGCACTCAAACACATTACCAATGCACAGTGACTGACAACACTACAGAGTACACACATACTACCCACATAGAGGTTACCACTCCTGGATTTACATACGTAAGTCACACAGATGTCCAACAACCATAGTAACACCTCACACCATCCACAACCTAAATGACTGCTGTGTGTCGTCCATGCCACTGTAATAGAGAGCACATGTGGAGGTAAAGGTTCCTAGCCACAGATAAGACATACCCTGCAATAAACCACACAGTGTTAAGAAGCAAGACTCCCCATGAGTACATGTCACACATACCCCTGCTGAATGTTAGTCAGATAGGTAATATGCCATATGAGTCACCCTGTGTAACTGTGTGACAGCAGCAGGTACCATCACACCAGATGTGTCACAATGGTCAGGGTAGCAGAACAGTATGCTGCTGTAGTCCCAGGGGCAATAGCATATTGTATAGTATTGCATTGTAATGTATTGTATTGTGTTGTATTGTATTGGTATGTTGAGGTGCCTCCTTTGTGGAGTGGAACCACTGCTGCTGTGCGCCAGTGTACAGGTACATATCCTGTACTCAGGCTACTGTTACATAGCACTTCTATATGTGTGTTTAGCTCCTGTCAGAGTTCATGTAGCATGCAACCGGGGATACCATCAGGTCCCAGTCATGTTGTGTATTCTGCTTTCCTGAGGGCGGCTCTCACCTGGACATCTGTGATGACA
This sequence comes from Protopterus annectens, assembly GCF_019279795.1. Classification (NCBI taxonomy): domain Eukaryota; kingdom Metazoa; phylum Chordata; order Ceratodontiformes; family Protopteridae; genus Protopterus; species Protopterus annectens. The sequence goes on from NC_056745.1 coordinate 854,301,842, forward strand.
GGGAGTTTACAGTCAGCTGGGATAACTATGTCTTATTTTGGGGGAGAGGGAGGGGTGACACCTGCACTGAACCTGTCTGCCACAATGTTGTCAATATCTGTGGTTTCAGTGAATTATTTGTACTAACTATGAGCATAGAGGAGGGATTCTGACCAGGTTGCTAACATAACTGAAGAAGGCCTTCTGGTTATCTGTAGTGTCCTTCTTGATTTCCCTCTCAAAGTTGCCCATGGATGTTTGTATGAGGGAAAATAGATCCTTACTAGTGCTGCTCAGACATGCCTTCCCTTTATGGAATTATGCTCTGTCTTGCAGTAGCTGCCATCTTTTGTAATACAATCTGTCTATGGCTGGGGTCCACCAGGCAGGATGCTGTCCCTTTGTGGAGAGTGTCTTGGTCATATATGGGATTGCATGATCCATGCATTCTCAGAGATGTCCGTAGAAAGCATTTGTTAGGGGTCAGCATTGCGGGTTGTGTCTTCCACTGGCCCAGTGGGCTGAAAGGACACCATGAAACTGTTACAAAGTGTAAAGTTTGCATCTGCAATGTTATTCACTATAGTCGTTTGTGCTGGTGGTGGAGGTGGGATATGTATATCCAGGGCAATTAGTTTGTGGTCAGCTCACAGTAGTTGATGATGTAGGCCATACAGTACCTAGATACAAACCCCCAGAGTGAGGAGGTGCTCTGGACCTGAATCAGTGTTCTGACTGCTGGGGTTTGATAGTATGTCGTATGGAGTGTGCCAGGTACTGTTGCACAGTTGCTGGCTGAGCACTGATACCTGGCCATTTACATGTGTATCCACCAATAGACAGACAGATGCTATATATGTGAGATATGTTGTATCACAACAGTCGAGTAGCATGTGTAGTATGTGTGCCAAGTTCTGCAGACATATTTTGCTGATATCATGTTATTTCCTTTTTCAGGACCATGGCTCACCAGCGCAATCCAGTGTACTCTGCAGCTGAGGATGAGGAGATACACCAGAGCCTGGTGCGGGATTATGCAATACTCTTTTCTCGCACCAGCCAGAATCAGCAGTAGAGGGCTGCACTGTGGCAAGACCTGGTCCGTCAGGTAAATGACATAGGCACGCATAATAGGACATTTGAGCAGGTACGACATCACTGCAATGATTTAATCAGAAATGTCCATCAGCGTGCATCGGATATCCACAGGCAACAGGTTGCCACAGGTGGTGGGGTGGCTACACATCCCCCACTCACCAGACTGGAGGGACTACTCATAAGTGTTGTGGCTCCAGCCCGCCAACAACAACAACAGCAGCAGACCTGCATTATGATGGAGGCTGGAGCCACGCAGCAGCAAGACTACGAGCGTGCAGGTAATATGCCATATGTATAGTTGACTGTTGTGTACACTGGTAGTTAATGCATGTGAGAGGTGTGTCCTTGGTTTGTAGCTGTCGTCATAGTGTTTAATGTGCAAGTGTGATATTCTCAATATCAGCAGCTGACCAGTGAAAGGCGACTGTTGTACTACTCACCTGTATCATACTCAGTAACAATGGCACAGTTGTGCCCACTGACATTAATTTCCTCACTTCTGCAGGTCCCTCCGGTGTAACAGCAATGCAGCCTATCCATGCTGGTGAGTGTGTATAAACAATACCTTTAATAGTCTTGATAGTAATAGTAATATTAGGCTCACTGAGTAGTGCTCTGTGTATGCATGCAGGTGTCTCTGTGTCTGTGTGTTGATATCACGCATACTGAGTAGTGTACAACTGTGTGAAACTGTGTGCCTGTGTACGTGTGCATGTGTGCACCTGTGCATGTGTGCATGTGTGCACGTGTGCATGTGTGCATGTGTGCAGGTGTGCATGTGTGCACCTGTGCATGTGTGCACCAGTGCATGTGTGCATGTGGGCACATGTGCATGTGTGCATGTGTGCATGTGTGCATGTGCACATGTGTGCATGTGCGCATGTGTGCATGTGTGCATGTGTGCATGTGTGCACCTGTGCACCTGTGCATGTGTGTGCATGTGTGCATGTGTGCACCTGTGCATGTGTGTGCATGTGTGCATGCGTGCATGTGTGCATGTGTGCATGTCTGGACCTGTGCATGTGTGGATGTGTGCATCACTGGTAATATTGTGTAGACATTGTAAACTGTGTTTCCTGTTTCCCTCCCACAGGTTCTGGTACTGCTCTGTTGTCATGCAGCAGGGAACCTGAATCAGGTGCCATGGGTACTGATAATGATGACATCTGTGTAATGGCACAGGAAGGTATGCCAGGGTCAATCATTGGTCAGCCGATTGACAGTACACAGCTGTCAACCCCATCAATGCGCACAGTTATCCTGCCAATACACCCTTTGTCACCAATGTCCCTAGGTGATGGACAGCATACAGTGGGCATTGACCAGGGTAATGTGGTATCTGTGGCACATGCCTCCCCACACAGCAGCCATGGGCATGGTCCTGAGATGGTACCACACAGACAGATGTCCAGGAGTTCTCGTAGGAGCATCCGTGGGCGTACTGCCCCTGTCAGATGTGCCCACAGAGGTCTTACAACCTCAGCTATGTTTCGGGCTGTCATGCAGGCACAGTCACGTATGGAACGGTACACCAGACAGGGTCTGAGGGAGCTGACAGCATGTCGCACAGCCATGACAGACAGTATGCGTGACATTGCGGCTGCCATCCGTAATTTCACCGATGTCATACACAGACATCGTGGGGACTTATTAGACCGGTTCCACAACTACATGTCCATGAGCCAGGGTGATGGTGGATGGCTGAGGGGTCGACGTGGGCGTATGCCAACAACAGCAGCAGCTGGCAGTCGTCGCAGATGACAACAGGGCCACGGCCGCCCCCATAGTGCCAGCAGCAGCCCCAGCAATGCTGGGTCTGTGCTGTCATCAGACAGCCCCAGGAGACCATGTGCACTTGGCTCTGGCCAGGCCCGACAGGGATCTGTGTCCAGTCAACGAACACCTGCTTCTGATGACAGTACCCAGTCTGGGTTGGTACCGGATACGGTCGATAGCACCCCTGCAAGGCACAGGTACCGTGTCCGTGGCCAGAGACACTGATCTGTATGACCTGGCAGGTACAGTCTGTGGCTGTCCACAAACACCAGTATATGGCAGCCATGAGGTGGAACTGTGTGCATCCATACACACAAGCGAATTGACAACACCTAGGGCTACCGCATACATGCACACACTGCATCAACATTGCCACACCTTGTACTGCTGTCCCTCACCAACACACATACACATACATGTCAATCGGTGGTATCGGTGGCTGACTCAGGCATACCAAGTTCACACCCTGTGCATATGATGAAACTGTGCCACCTCCTGCAATCTGTAACATCAGTGCAGGTACAGGTTAACATGTTGCTGATGCACAGGGTGACTACATAGACATGTAGTAATAGTATCATGCTGTTAACAGTACTGTGTGCTGAAATAATTGTGGGTATATCACAGCATGCCTGATGCAGTAAGGGTATGATTGTCATGTACTGCTGTCTACACCCATGGTAAGTACCATAGTGTATCATCTGCACATGTTGGCATACTGGTGGTAAGGATGTCAACAGAAGGCTACATACATAGGTAGCACAGGGGATAAGGTAATGAAAGTATTAATACGCAATGATGGACATGTAAACTGCAAGTGGCATGTTGCCCACACTGGACTCTGCAATGCAGATGTTTGAGTATGTTGATATGTGTGCAGTACTACACGACTGGTACAGGACACACAGGAGCACCCTAGCACTGCAAGCTCACATCTCATACCATGCTAGACAGCCCCAACACACAAAACTAACTGTCACAGGAGGGAGAGTCCCCATACATGTCAGGGATACTGTAGTGGCAGGCCAGGTAGCATACATCCTACTAAGTATGGAACCACTGAGTGAAGGTTCAGTGTCTGTTTTTTGACATGTGTATTACTGCAGGTATGAGCACATGGGTTTCCATCCAGTTATTGTACATCCTGACAGTACATGGTCTGTACACTTGTGTGCGCTGAGACTGGACCCTAGCCATCTGACCTGTGTATTTCCATGTACATGTGCATAGTGCCTGCATATTTGCAGTACTACCTACTGGAAGTGGTACAGCTTGTTTGTTGTACAATGGACTACATGCAGCCCTGCTTACTGTAGCTTTGTTTGCATGCATGTTTGCTTGCAATTACCCTGGAATACTGATCCCACCTGCAATGCAGAGTTACAGAGCTTCTGTGGACTCCTAGTGACATCTGCATAGCTTACTATATGTATGTCCATGTCTCACTTGACAGAATGTCACTGTTTGTCCTGTTCACATGTACGTTGCCTGTGACACATTGCATATGACTTACCTGGCATTTGTCCACGTGAGCAGTCATATATGCTACTGCTAACTAATCACAGGCACTACACCCTCACATATTCATCTTCTGTTGAACCACCTGCTTTGCTAGGGACGGCTTGCACCTGTCACCCCTGGGCTTGGATATTGGCAAAGGCTCTTGCTGCCCCATAGTGGCTTTGCTAGGCAAGGCTCAAATGACAAACACACCTTCATAGGTATCACAAGGGATAAGAAACTAAGAGTAATGCTACCCAACGCCAGAGGTCTAAACCTCAAGATGCATGCACTCGAAACTCTCCTTAGCATGGAGAACATCGATATCTGTGCAGTAACAGATGCCTGGTTCAGGGCTACTGAGAGCACCCCAGCACTACCAGGTTATACCTCATACCATGCTTTTCAGCCACAAAACTTGGAACGAACCACAAAAGGAGGGGGAGTATTGATATTCATCAAAGATACCCACACCTCCAGGTTGGTGGCAAAGCACCAAGCATCAGAGACTATCCATGTGCAACTAACAATGGGTGAAACTGCCTTCCAGGTTATAGCCTGCTACAGACCACCCTCCCAACCCCAAGAACTGCACTCAGCCTTCCTGATATGAAGGTCTCTCCAAACACCATTATATTGGGCGACGTCAACTACCCAAACATAGACTGGGAGCATGACTCTAGCTCCAACACCCTAGGCCAAAGATTCCTAGAATATATGAGCTCAAATGCTATGGAACAACTTGTTACCACTCCCACAAGAAGGGGAAACATACTGGACCTGATCATCACCAACATGGAGACTCTATGCTCCAGACCAGAAGTGTATCCCTCACTGGTAAGATCAGACCATAAACTAATCTCACTGGATATTCACATCCCGACCCCACCCCCTGCCCAGAACACCACAGTGAACAACTTCTCTAAAGCAAATTCACACTCCTGAAAACTGAGGTGGAAACCTTCAAAGCCCCCGGGCCTGTGGAAACTACAGACCAGACCAGATTCCTCTATAAACGCATTCTATGGACACCTTCAGGAATGCATGGATCATGTGATCCCGAATAAGACCAAGACCCAATAATCCAAAGGCAGACGTCCTGTCTGGTGGACCACAGCCATAAACAAACTACACAATAGAAGGAGGAAGCTACTAAATGATACAGCAAAATCCCAAAAAGGGAAGGCATCACTGATCAGTATTAGCAAATAACTACAGGCACTCATAAGATTGTCTAAGGCCAACTTCGAGAGAAATTGCACAGGACACTAAGGATAATCACAAGGCTTTCTTTAGTTATGTTAGGAACCTGGGTGGTAATTCCCAGATATGCTCATGGGTAGTCCAAAATGTCAATAGAAACACCAAACCCACAGACATTGACAACATTCTAGCTGACAGGTTCAGCGCAAACTCCCTCCACACCGAAAGGGCAAATGTATCCCAGCAGAGTGCTGCCCCCCTGACATCTCAGATGCTCAGGTAAGAGCCGCCCTCTCCAAAGCAATACACACTGCATCAATGGGACCTGACAGTGTCCCGGGCTGTGTCCTACATGAACTCCAAGAAGAGTTACAACCAAACATAAAACTACTGTTCAATCCTAGCCTTACTACAGGATATGTGGCCAAAGAGTGGTGTACAGCAACAGTGGTCCCTCTACAGAAAGGTGGTGCCTCAACGGATCCTGGACACTATCGCCCCATAAGCCACACTAGCTCAGTCTGCAGAGCTATGGAAAGGATCATCATGGACCTCATAAATAAAGATATTGGGGACCTACAGACACTGGATCATATCCAGTTTGGCTTTGTTAAGGGCAGATCCCGCTCTCAAACCTGGTTGATTTCTTTGAAACAGTCACCAAGGCCATTGACGAGGGGAAGGTGGTACACACAGCCTACCTGGACCTCGCAGAAGCCTTCGATACAATACCCCACTCGGGCATTCTAGAGAAGCTCACCAGCTTAAATATAAGCCCCTATGTCACTAGATGGATTGCGCACTGGCTAAAGGACAGAACCCACATGGTTAGAATTGCTGGAGCCATGCCAGACTCCAAACCAGTTACAAGTGGTGTCCCACAAGGCTCAGTCCTGGGACCTCTCTTGTTTGGTATATATTTATCGTAGGTACAGGCCAACACGGAAGGACTGTGGTTGACCAAATATGCAGATGACTGCAAACTGCCCGCCATAATCGACTCTCCAGCCGACACAAGCATCCTCCAAAAGGGCCTCATAGAAACAGACAACTTGTGCCAGAGCCATGGCCTCAAGCTGAATGCAAAAAAGTGTATAGTCATCCCCTTTGACAAAAACAAAGTGCCCACACAGTACCACATAGGTGGTAATCCATTAAGTACAGAAGAAGTAATTAGGGACCTGGGGACCCAAGTTGATAGCAATCTCTCATTTGACAACCACGTGGCCAAAGTGGTTAGAAAGACATTTTATATAGCCCACCCCATCATGAAGGGATTCACATCTAGATCAGGGGAGGACATCGTGCCTCTTTACTCATCCCTCATCAGGCCCATAATTGAGTACAATGCCCCTGTTGGGATGTACCTTACCAGACACCTGCAGCAAGTGGAAAGACCCCAAAAGTACCTCACCAAGAGGATCAAAGGGCTCAAACAGATGCCATATGCTGACCGGTTAAAGAAACCCCAGCTCTACTCAATGGCATACCGCCTGTTCAGAGGCGATCTGTGCCTGATGTATAAAGCCATGTCAAACCCGGAATTAATGGGCATGTTGCACCTGAGAATATCCAAATCCCATCGGGCTACACGCTTGAGAGACTTGAACCTCAGCACTGAAATAAATAGGACATGCTGGAGGGACAGATTCATAACCCAGAGGCTCACTTCACTCTGGAATAAAATCCCAGTCCAGGTTAGGCAGAGTCCCTCATTGACTCTCTTCAAGAGGAATCTTGATGAGTGGATGGGACATTGTAGGTTTACCCCGGGTATCACTTCTGTGTCACTGTTAGACAGAGGCACAGTATACTAACCTCGGAAAAGGGCATGGCAAGATATATTTACAATGGATGGCGACAGCCAAACACATTCTGGCTAGGTTCATAAATGCCCTAGGGCAGATAGCCTAGTAGGAACCTATGAACCTATAAACCTATGTACCTTGTTCCCCATTGGCCCTATGTGCTGTTAATCACCATGGCAATCACAATACTATGGTAGCATGTGCAAAGGTCAGTTGTCAGTCACCTCTATGGTACAGTTGTGGAATATGTGGGTCATGTGGCAATGTCACAGCTGCCACATGTACACAGTCAACCCTCTCCTCTACACATGGATGTACAACACATGTATGAGATGGAACCACATAGCCAAACTGGGGAATAAGCACTCTGAACCCAGTACTGGCATAACCTGTCAGGTGGCATGAAATACTACGGTGACTACAATACCAGTCTGATGTAGACCTACACTGACAGCAATACAAGCACGTGAACACACTGGGCAATTCGTGGAGCCTAAGAATAGCATCCTGCCTGAGCAGCAGACACCTCTGCAGCTGGCACATAGGCATACGTTATGCCTGAACACATCACGCATAACACATAGCACACAAATCCTATGTGCCAAACAGTCACAACCTGTACGGCTAGACAACACACCTGCCACAGTTGTGTTAGGTACCTTTATTGTCCGGTACAGTGAGGTCACGCTCACCAGGCTGGACAAGGTGAAGGTCACAGTGATATGCCCGTGGGGCACTATGGTCCACCACATAACACAAGCATACAGGTCAGTCAGAGGCATGGACACATATGACTCAGTCATTGTCCATGCCACATACCTTCTCCTGCTGTATTTATAGGGTGCTGACATCATCAGTGTTTAGAAAGGGGAATGTGCATCCTGTAGTGTGTTCTCCTAGTTGCCAAAAGTGACATTTCTTTCATACAGACTTGCACACACACTGACCCCCTCCACACATACTGAGCATTTGTAAGATTCAAACCCCTACCTAACTAGGTTATGACACTTGAGACGGACACATTAGCGGAGCGTGCTATTCACATTACTGGGAGGTTTCCCTTCTCCTGCTGTACTTATAGGGTGCTGACATCATCAGTGTTTAGAAAGGGGAATGTGCTTCCTGTAGTGTGTTCTCCTAGTTGCCAAAAGGGACATTTCCCTCACACAAAATTGTGCACACACCAACCCCCCTCATCCAAACACACACACTTGCCATTTGCAGGCTTCAAACCCCTACCTAACTATGTTATGACACTCAAGACGGACGCATTAGTAGAGTGCACTCTTCGCATTAATGGGAGCTTTTTCTTCTCCTGCTTTACTTATAGGGTGCTGACATCATCAGTGTTTAGAAAGGGGAATGTGCATCCTGTGGGGAGGCAGACGCCAAGCACACTCTGGCTAAGCTGTCATTCCCTAGGGCAAACAGCCTAGTGTTGACCTCTACACCCATATGTTTAATTGTCAAATGCACATTATTTGTTGCTGATAGACTGTTTGCAGGTCTTTCTTGCCATAGCATTCCTTGTTTGTATGAACAACTTGTGTATCTGTGGAAGATGTTTGCATATGGGAGGGATCCACTATATCACGTATGTCTCTGTAGTCATTTAACTGTGTGCACTGGGCAGATTGCTGTAATGTGTTTGGTTCCTGGAATAACACGTGCAAATACCAGATATGTATGGCCAACTGCTAAACTGAGATTTGGCCTAAGTGTGTGAGCATGCCCAGTTCAGGCTTCCCATGGCATGTTGTCTGACATATGTCTCATTTATCAAAGTGTGTGAGCATGCCCAGTCTGAGCTTTCCATATGTTGAACTCTGCAGCCCACCACATTTGTGGATGAGTGTGAACTTCAACAAATATCTCCCGTTTATGGTTGTGTGTTGTGTGTCATGTTGTGTAGTTACTGTCCGACTGCTTTGTGTGTGAACACAACAGGGATTATACTGTGCCTGCAGGGTTTGCATGGGATACTTTGCATACAGTTGTCAACATCCTTTCATACTGACCTAACACTGTAGTACCGTATAGTGTACTGGTTCAGTACTTTGAGTGTGGTGGACAGTATCCTGGGCTTTAGTCCTATCACTGCTTTACATTTCCATAGTGAGCACAACAGCCTTGTTAGGGGCCAGTTGTGCACATCTGACTATGTTGCATTATGTTCAGATATGAACTACTTAAACCAGGCTTGTCCAACATTGGTAGTGTATTCCACAACATAGGTGTACATTTGCAAACACTAGCGATGTGCCCTAGGCCATTTCTAATGCTAGTCGGAGAGTGTGTTTGTCCTTCGACACACATTGTAAGTGGAGTTTGCCATGACATATGTCATGGTTAGTATACTGTGCCTCTGTCTACCTGTGACATAACAGTGATACCCAGGGTAAACCTACCATCTCCCATCCACTCATCAAGATTCCTCTTGAGGTGAATCGATGAGTGACTCTATAGATAGCCTGTACTGGGAGTTTACTCATGAGTGGGGGTGGCTTTTGTGTTATGGATCATGCAGTACAGCTTGTCCTATGTATGTCAGTGCTGGGGTTCAGGTCTGTCATGTGCATAGCTCACTGCCATTCAGATTGTACAAGGTGCAGCATGTTTATTGATTCCAGCTTGGACATGGCTTTATACATCAGGCACAGCTTGCCTCTGGGTGGGCAGTATGGCAGTGTGTGTAGCTGCAGTTTGTTTAATCAGGCAACACATGGCATCTGTGCAAGCTGTTTGATACTCCTGGTGAGGTACTGTTGGGGACTTTACAGTTGATGGAGGTGTCTGCTGAGGTACATCCCACAGGGGCTATTGTAGTAAATTGTAACACTGATGAAGGATGACTGCAGAGCCACAATGACCTCCCCTTATCTAGATCTGACAACCTTCATGATTAGGTGGGTATATGGTATGTTTCTGTAAACACTACAGCCACTACAGCCACATGTTTGTCCAATGCAGGATATCTATCACCTTGTGTCCCCAGGTCTCTCATTACATGTATAGTGCGTAATTGGTTCACACCTATGTGGTAATTGGTGGGCACTTACTGTATATCCACGGGGGTTGACTATACACTTTTCTGCAATTAGCTTGCTGACATGGCTATGGCACCAGTTGTCTGTTTCTATGTGGCCCTTTTGTGGGATGCTTGTGTCAGCTGGAGGGTCAGATATGGTGGCCAATTTGTAGTCCTCTGCAAACATGTTCAAACACAGTCCTTCCATGTTGGCCTGTACCTATGGGACATATATACCAAATGAGGGAGGTCCCAGGACCAAGCCTTGTGGGATGACAGTTATATCTGGTTTGTAGTCTGACATGGCTGCAGCATGTATGACCATGTCAGTTCTGTCCTTGGTCTGGTTTGCAACCCCTCTACTGACATAGGGGTTTATATGTAAGCTGGTGAGCATATCTATAATGAACACGTAGGGTATTGTATAGAAGCCTTTGCAAGGTCCAGCTACGCTGTGTGGACCACATTGCCCTCACCAGTGACCTCAATGACTGTTTCAAATCAGTCAAACATGTTTAGGGGCAGGATCTGCACTTAAGAAAGCCACACTGGGTAGGGTCCGGTGTCAGTAGGTCCCCAATATCTTTATGTCTGCGGTACATGCTGATCCTCTCCATAGCTGTGCACACCAAGCTTCTCAGGATTCTGGGGTGGTAGTTTTCAGTATCCATTCAGGCAACACCTTTGTTGAGAAGGACCACTGTTGTTGTACACTGCTCTTTGGGTACATATCCTGTGGTAAGGCTGACATTGAGCAGTAGTGTGATTTGGCATTCCATTCTTCTTGGAGTCCATGTTGGACTCAGCCCAGGACACCATCTCATACCATTGCTGCTGTGTGTTTTGCTTTGTAGATGCTGGCTGTTACCTCAGCATCTGCAATGTCAGGGGGCCAGCAGTCTGCTGGGATAGATATTTTGCATTCTGCTGGGCTTTGCACTGCACCTGTCAGGATGTATGTTGGCAATATGTGTGTGTGTTTGGTATGTTGTTTGTAATATTTGTGTGATTCAGAGCATATCTGTGAATTCCCAACACGGTTCCTACCATCAGTTGTGGAAGCCTTGGGATTATCCTTAGTGTCCTGTACAATTTGTATCTTCATAGGTTCATAGGTTCATACTAGGCTATCCACCCTAGGGCATTTGTAAGCCTAGCCAGAGTGTGTGTGGCTTCCCTTGCTATGTGAATATTATGGCCATTTATGATTTACTTTGCTGTGCCTCTGTCTGGACGTGACACAGTGAAGACCCCCAGTGTAACTCTACGATCATCCATCCACTTGGCAAGGTTCCTGTTGAAGAGTGTCAGTGAGGGGCTCTGCTTAACATGGAGTGGGATTCTGTTCCAGGGTGTGGGGAGCCTCTGGGTTATGTATCTGTCCCTCCAGCACATCCTATTTCATTATGTGTTGAGGTTGACATCTCTCACTCTCACAGCTCCGATGGCTTTGAGTTTTCTGGGGTGGAACATGTCCATTACTCCTGTGTTGGACATGGCCTTGTACAACAGACATACAATGCCTCTGTGTATGCAGTATGTCACTGCATTCAGCTGGGGTGTCTACAGCCAGGCAGCATATGACATATATTTGAGACCCTTTATCCTCTTGGTGGTACCTTTGAGGTCTTTCTAACTGCTGCAGGTGTCAGGTAAGGTACATCCCAAATGAGGCATTGTACTAGATTATGGGTGTGATAAGAGAACAGTATAGGGGCACAATGACCTCTGTTGACGTAGCTGTGAATCCTTTCATGATACAGTGTCCAATATAGACAGTCTTCCTAGCCACATTGGCAATGTGAGTGTCACATAACAGGTTACTGTCCACTTGTGTCCCTAGGTCCCTGATTACTCCTTCCATACATAATGGTTTACCACCTATGTGGTAATTTGTGAGTACCTTGTTTGGTATTTGGTGGGACATTCATACTGTCCAGTGTCTTCAGGACAGCTGGGTGGGGTTCCTGTGTGTGAGAGTGTGATCTGTAGCATGCTACAGACTGTACAGCAGTCTTGCCTACAGTTAGTTACACATGGGTGGACTCCAATGCCTTGTGCATTGTCAGTTACCTGGACATATGGGTGTCTGTGCTGAATATGGATACTCACCCTCCTTTTATGTTTTGTTCCAGGTTTTGGGGCCATAACGCATGATATGTGGTATAACCTGGTAGTGCTGGTGTGCTGTCAGGAGGCTTGCAGCAGGTTTCTGTCACTGTACAGACATCGATGTTCTCCATACTGGGAATGGCCTCGGGAGCATGCATATTGAGGTTTACACATCTGGCATTGGTCAGCATTACCCTTATGTTTCTTTCCACTTATGTTTTGTAGGGTGGTGGGTTAGTCTTTTCAGCCTTGCCTACGAAAGGCTCTATGGAGGTGGCAAAAGCCTTATCCAATATCCAGACGCCAAGGGGTAACAGGTGCAAGCCATCCCTGTAACAGCTGCATGGCTTGTCAAGCATGACATCCCAAGCAGACAGACATTGGATCCCCTTGGAATGACACCAGTAATTCTGCCACTTGTTATAACAGATCATTCCGTGTTTGTACTGTGGCATCATTCTTGGTGAGGGTAGGATTCTGCAAATGGTCAGTGTCATACCAGCCTGGACTAACTAATCAGAGAGCTCATCTATGTCTCTTTTCATGTAGTCCGGGGAGGTACATCTCAGGTCATTCACACCAGCATGGACTATGACTGCATCATATTTCTACTTGCTTTGGGGTGACCTGCATACTTGTGTTATGTGGCATATTGTAGCAGCCTACAGGCAGCTTACTGTACCCTTTCCCTTGTTCAGTCTGGTGTGCGGGACAGCAGCGTGTCTCACTATGGAGTCACCTATTACAACTGTATCAGGCATGTTGTTTCTCTTTCTGGCCTGTGACTGTTTGGCACACCAGCTTTGTGTACTATGTGTTGCATGTGCTATGTTTGGAGGTTGTTTGATTGGGTGTCTGCTTTGGAGGCCTCTGTCGGTGTGGTGTGTTTGTAATTCGGGCCTCCAGGGATGTTTTTCTGTGTTTATGTCTTTGGTTTGCAGTTGTGATAGGTCTATGTGGGACTGGGTTTGTGGTGTGTGTGGTTACCTTCTCCTCCTGACTAGTTTTGGGAGTACTGAGTTGAGGGAGCTCAGCCTACAGTTTGGATAGATGGTTGCATCTCTCACATATATTTGTATTTCTTGGGGGAATTGGGGGTTGTCTGTGTACTTGGGGCAGGTGTAACATTGCCTCAAGATTCACAGATTCAACTTGTTGTGGCTGGCCTTAGTGGATTGTATGTGTGGACATATTTTATTGCCATACTACTGATCAGTGATTACTTCTTTTTTTATGTTTGCTCTATCATGTAGTAACTTCCTCATTCTCTTGCATGGTTTGGTTATGGCTGGTGTCCACCATGCCAGATGCCTGCATGTATGGCATTGTGTCTTGTTTTAATTTAGGATTTCATAATCCAAGCATTCCTGGCAGTGTTCATGGAATGCCTGTATAACAGGTTCTGAGGTGTGGCCCGTATTTTGCACCTGCGCAAGACCTTTAATGGATTCCACATCAGTTTGGAGGAGTGCAAATTTTGCTTTACACATGTTTTTCACTGTGGTTTTCTGGCCAGGGACTGTGGTCAGGATGTGTATATCCAGTGTGATTACTCTATGGTCTGGTCTTACCAGTGAGCAATACACTTCTCATCTTGCCATCCAGTACCCATGTTGCTGATTATCACATCCAGTATGCTTACCCCTCTTTTGGGAGTGGTACATTGTTCCTGGGCATTTTGGTTTATGGATTCTAGGAACTTTTGTCCTACAGTGTTGGAGCTAGTATAATGCTCCCAGTCTATGTCTGGGTATTTTCAGTCACCCAATATAATGTGGTTTTGAGGACTTGATATATTCATGTATTCCAACATAGGCCAGGTGCAGTTCCTGGTGTTGGGACGGTAGTCTGTAGCAGGCTATAAACTGGGGGGCAGTTTTAGCCACTGTTACTTGACCATGGCTAGTCCATGCTGCTTCTTGTTGTGGTACCAACATGGGGGTGTGGCTATCCTTGACAATTATTGCTAGTCACCCTCCTTTTGTAGCTTGTTCCATGTTTTGAGGCTGTACAGCACATTATGAGGTGTAACCTGGTAGTGTTAGGGTGCTGTTTTGAGCCTTGACCCAGTTTTCTGTTACAGCACAGATATCAACATTCTCCATACTGGGTGAGTTTAGACTGCATGCATCTTGCTGTTTAGACTTCTGGCATTGGGTAGCATTACATCTAGGTTCTTATCCCTTCTGATACCTATGGAGGTAGGTTTGTGTTTTGAGCCTTACCTATTCAGGGCACGCTGTGGGTAACAACAGCCTTTGCCAGTATCCATACAGCCTGCACTGATAGGTGCACGCCAGTCCTAGCAGGTGGAGCATCATGTCATGCTCAGCATGTCATACCAGGCTGGCACATTGGATCCCCTTTGACTAACTGCAATACTTCAGCCAATTATTGCAATTGATCATCTCATTGTCATATTGTGGCATGATGCTTGGTGAGGGTAGGATGTTAGTCAAGGTCCTCAGGTGTGCATATAGTACATGGTGTTACATTACTTAACACATGGCATTCATGCCTCAGGTGGTGCTGCAGGGCTGCCTCTGTCGGATGCACATATTACACTCCCTGTACATGTTTGTGAGCAGGTCATGTCATTTTAGGCATCCCTGTTATTATTTGAGTGAGTCAGAGGGGGTATCATTCCCAGGGTTCCTACTGAGCCAGTGTATGTGCTATGCGTTGCCTCTTTGCCAAGGCCAGGGCATACTGCGCACGCCTCCTTCTGCCTACTGGGGCAGGCTCAGGTTGTTCCTCCTCTGAGTCACGCTCTGCCTATGATGGCCTTGGCAATGGTGGGGGGCTGTTTGGCTCAGCCCTATGCTGGTCCTGCTGCAGCTGTTTTCGCAAGATCATATTATGTAGCATAGCACATACCATGACAATTTGGGTACATGTAGTTGGTGTGTACTGCAAGGCTCCACCAGATGTGTCCAGACACCGGAACTGTGACTTGAGCAGCCCAAACACATGCTCTATTACATTACGTGTTTGTGCGTGTGCCTCATTATGGCGTTCCTGTTCAGGTGTGTGTGCGTTTCTGATGGATGTCATCAGCCATGGCTCCAGTGCATAACCTGCATCCCCCACTAGGTGTCCGTGTGGGATGTCCCCATTGTCAAATGTCTGGTACAGCTGAGTCAAATGCCAGATGTGGGAATCATGGTAGCTCCCAGGGCAGCCAGCACACACATTCATTATTATGCCCTGGGCATCACACACGACCTGGCAGTTGATGGAGGGGAAGCCCTTGTGGTTAATGTAGGCCCTACCCCGCTCACCTGCTGGTGCTTTGATGCATATGTGCGTGCAGTCTATTGCACCCACTACCTCAGGGTATTCTGCTATTTGCTGGAAGAGATGCATTTTGCTGGCCAATACCTCACGGGCATTGGGGAAATATACATGATCACCGACATGTGCTGACATGGCATCCAGGAACTGGTGCAATACCCTGGAGGCTGATGCCTGTGATACCCCCATCATATCACCAGTTGGTCTTTGGAAGGTACCTGTTGGTAGTATCCTTAGGCCAACACATACCTTGGTTTCCACTGGGATGGGTTCCCCTCTGTTTGTTCTGTGTGTGAGGCGTGGCCTGCACAGCTCAATTATTTGCTGCAGGAGCTCTCTGTCCACTCTATAGCACTCTACTATCTCCAGCTCATGTAACCCGTGGTAGGTGACCCTGGGCCTGTACACATTTCTCCGTCTCCTCACTGTGGGTTGTCTGGCACCATCTGCATTGTCACCACCCTCAGCAAGTCGCCTTTGTCTCATTATGACAGCTATGGCAGCCCCTAACATTTCTGCTCTGAGTTCAGCTTTTTCAGTTTTCACTTCTAATAGCTTACTCCTGTCTTGCAGTGTCTCTTGAGAGAAACATCCTGCACTGCTGTTTGCAGAGTTTTAAGTGCTGGGCTGGGCTACTATTCTGCCTGTGTAATTGCCTGCTTCTAATTGTTTTCACCTGCTAGCTCCAGCAGTATTCCCTGGTAGCTTCCTACAGATTCTGTTGCTTCCTTTTTCCTTTCTGTTTCCTCAGGGGGGAGCAGCATGCATACCAGCAGAAACACGCTCACAGTGGCTTACACGCGCGCACACATGCTTACACGGTTCAGAATCTGCTTATTCGGGTTACAACGGGCGCACACCCGCGCAAACAGTGTTAAACATCTCCCAACACGCTCCCACATGCTCTGTCTGCCTTACACGCGTGCACACTGTCTTACTCGTGCTTCATGGCGCGCGCACACGTGCGCATGCATGCCCAGCAAGAAACTTTGGTGTAGGCAACAGTGTACACCTTCTATTTCTTGACTTTCCCATGCTTATGTTGTGGCACTTCTCTTTCCATGATATGTGTCTGACATCTGTCATGTACCTCTGACCTCCAATGAACTGCATTTCTTTCTGCCATTCCCCCCTGTGATGTCACCTATCTCATACTCTATTCCTCCCCCTTATGTATCTCTTACACTACTCAGAATGTGCTCATTTGCTATGTGACAGTGGAATTCAGTATCCTAACACTCATTTGCATCAGATCGCCTACTAATGCTTTGTTACATCTCTTAGACTCAGTTTCCCCCCTTAGCAACCACTAAACGGTGGCCATGTTGTTTTTGGTCTGCTGGTCCCTGCATTGTAAATCCATGTATTTCATAAAACCCACATTTGTGGGTTTATAACCTTCGTTTTTATGTTTTATATAGCGCAGCCCGTTTGCGCGGGGCTGCTCTGCGTTTAAACACCGGCGATCGCCAAAAAAAAAATTATTTATTTCTCATATTTGCATGGGGGTACCTTGCCAATGGCCACATATTTGGCCATTGACATGCTGCCTGACACATATGCACCCTTTATTTGGAGCTGACATGGCTCCATTGTGGTTTTTGCAGAAATGTACTCAGTTGTCAACTGAGTACATTTCTGTCACTTTAAACTCTTACGGGCTGCTTTGGGCTTCCTGGATCGCTAATCAACCTCATTTGCATGCTATTCGGCTGCAAGTGAGGTGATTAGCTTATCCACGCCCACTCCGTGTAAGAGACGTTTTAGCTGGTCTCTTACATGGACTTTGGGCTGTTCCTGGATCGCGAAGGCTGCATGGAGTCTTACACTACTCTTAGACTCCGTGCAAGCCTTCGTGAATCCTGCCCACTGTCTTCTTCAGCCAGCACAGCACGTTTTTGAGTGTTTCCCTTAAGATTTCTGACCTAACTAAAAATACTTTACAGTTATCCTTTGCATAGAAAGCTATTTTAGTCTCCTATTTAGCTTTTGCAGACTTGACTAGTTTCCTGATTTGACTGTTGATTCTAATGTGGGATTTTTTTTCCGTTGAGCACTCTCCTGGTTAGTTTTAGACAGAAATTTCTGCCTTCTGTTGTATATTCTGTTTATGATTCCGATCCTGCTAAATCGGCCATCAGTCCTGTGTTGGGTTGAATGCCCTCCCTGTACCTTCGGGTATACTGAGTGTTTCTCATCGTACTCAGTGGGGATCCTGGAACTAGCAATGGTATGGTGGGAGACATTGCCATCAGTCAGGCTGGACATGGAGTAGCACAAATAAGTTTAGCCTGACCAATGCTCCTTCTGTACTCTCATCATAAGGTAGTAAAGTTTCCATGTTTCTCTATGTCCCTTGTTTCCTGGTGGGCCTGGTGATCAGCAGCATGTCTAACTTTATCTTTCTGTCTTTGTCTTGCAGCCTGATTGTTTCTTTTTGCCAAGTACTGAGGTCATTTTATAGAAGCAAGTAGAACTCCATTTTTAGCCTCCTTCTTAGCCATCCAGTATTCCTCCGTGGCCTAGTCTGTCTTTTCCATGTCCCACTTAGTCCTGCACTCATACTTTCCTTTACTTCATCAGTCACCTCTTTTTAAGTACCTTAATTCTATCACTTGCTTGGCCACATATTTGTTCTGTAGTCATCCCACATGCTGTTTTGAGGTGCTGCCAATTTTCTTCGTCTAAGTCTGTTTCTTCCTCTACTTGTCTTGGGGTAATTGAGTGCTGAGTACTATCTTGTTCATTCTCACCTTTTAAATGTCTTCCATTAATGGGTGAATTTCAGATGGAAACATTCAGCATGATTTGGGGGATAGACCCCCACAGAAGCACAAGTAGATAATGCAATGGCCGGAGATAATGCATTGGCCGGAGGTCAGGATCAAACCTTGTACCTTGTGCATGGGAGGCGAACACCTTATCGCTTCGCTATCTGGTCTCACTCCTTCTCAGGGCAATAAAAATATACATCTTCAATCTGTCAAACTCTTGCCAGTGGTGAGAATCAAACCGTGCACCTAGTGTCTGAAAGGCATACACCTTAACCACTGTACCATTGGCCTTTCAGATAAAAATGAGTTTAAAAACAGGGGTTTTCAGCTTCATGATTCTCCTTGCATATCAGTCTAGTCAGACGTATGGGTCAGTAGTTTCCTGGGTCTGTTGATGGCCCAGCCCTGTGCAAAGGGATAATTGTTGCTTTCTTTCACACTACTGGAGCAAAGCCTGCCTGGAGACTGTGCTTAAATAGAGAACTGAATTGGTGTGCTAGACCATGGTTGAGCTATTTACAAGGCACCCTGGGATTCCATCAGGGTTCATAGATGCTGGGCAGGATTCACGAAGCCTCCATGTAAGAGTTACAAGGCTTACATGGAGGCTGCAGTTAAACGGTGTGACGTCAGCATGCCATGCATATGCATGAGGGCATGCTAAATCACACCTAAAGTTAACACGGTCCATGTAAGACAGTAGGAGGCCTGTCCGTAGGGCGAGGCCTGCAAACGTTCACGCCCCCAGAAGAGAAAAAGTCCCGAAAGTAAACCCCCACGACAGAGTCCGTGTAAATGTGAATAAACACAACACAACACATGCCCCCACAGACTATGAACATAAAATGTAAAAATGAACATGTTATATTTTTTTTTATAAGTTTTAAAGATGTTTGCCAGTGAGTGCGCTCATTTGCATGGGTGTGCCTGGAGCTTAGCCACAGTTAGCAGTCAGTGGAAAAGCATATAAGAACTAAATATGCAAAGTAAGCCTAAAAGCAATAGCATAGCGGTAGAGACGTCAGCTGAAGAGGAGACAGTCATGGTTCAAGCCCCCACAACATCAATTTTTATTTTTAGTGAAATAAGCACAAAACAATTCCCTGACATATATGTACATATATTAAATTACATTTTATGTAATATGTAATGAAATGGGCCATGTATTTTGAAGAAATGTGAGATAATAAAAAAAAAAAAAAAAGTCAGATGTGCCTATAGCTGAGCTACACTCTAACAAGTTGAGTATATCTGCCCGTAGGTGGACCTGCTTCTAATTGTTTTCACCTGCTAGCTCCAGCAGTACCCCTGGTAGCTCTCCTACAGATTCTGTTTTTCGCTTCCTTTTTCCTTTCTGTTTCCTCAGGGGGAGCAGCATGTATGTCATGCGCCGAGCAGAAGCACGTGTTTACCACAGTGGCTATTACACGCGCGCGTTTAACATGCTTTCTGCTACACGTGGTTCGTGAGAATCTTGCTTATCTGGTTACAACGGGCGTAACAACCCGCGTTAAACAGTGTTAAACATCTCCAACACGCCCCATTATGCTCTGGTCTGCCTTACACGCGGTGCACACTGTCTTACTCAAAGATTATGGCGCTAACTGCGGCAAGATGATGCCCAGCAAGAAACTTTGGTGTAGGCAACAGTGTACACCTTCTATTTCTTGACTTCTCCCATGCTCTATGTTGTGGCACTTCTCTTTCCATGATATGTGTCTGACATCTGTCAGTGTACCTCTGAATTCCTCCAATGAACTGGGCATTTCTTTCTCGCCATTCCCCCTGTGATGTCACCTATCTCATACTTCTATTCCTCCTTATGTATCTCTTACACTACTCAGAATGCTCTATTTGCTATGTGACAGTGAATTCAGTATCCTAACACTCCATTTTCCAGCATCAGATCGCCTACTAATGTTTCTTTGTTACATCTCTTTGTGACTCAGTTTCCCCTTAGCAACCACTAAACGGTGGCCATGTTGTTTTTGGTCTGCTGGTCCCTGCATTGTAAATCCATGTGAGTTTCATAAACCTAACATTTGTGGGTTTATAACCTTCGCTTTTATAGTTTTATATAGCGCAGCCTGCTGTTTGCGCTGGGTTGCCTATATGCTTAAACACCGCCATCGCCAAAAAAAATTATTTATTTCTTTATATTTGCATGCTGGAGTACTTTGCCAATGGCTACATATTTGGCCATTGGACATGCTGCCTGACACACATATGTACCCTTTTATTTGGAGCTGACATGGCTCCATTAGGAGTAAGTTTTTTAGAGAAATGTACCTTGGTGCTGTCAACTGAGTGGTTTTCGTGCAGCTAAACGGCTCTTTAAGCACGGGCTGCTTTGCTTTCCTGGATCGCTTTTAATCAACCTCATTTGCATGCTATTCGGCTGCAAGTGAGGTGATTAGCTTATCCACGCCTAATTGCGGCGAAGAGACGCTTAGCTGGTCTCTTACATGGGACTTTGGGCTGTTCCTGGATCGCTAAGGCTGTGCATGGGGCGGAAGTCTTACACTACCTTAGACCCGCAAGCCTTCGAATCCTGCCCACTGTCTTCTTCAGCCAGCACAGCACGTTTTTGAGTGTTTCTTAAGATTTCTGGACCTAACTAAAAAAATATTTTTACAGTTATCCTTGCATAGAAAGCTATTTTTAGTCTCCTCATTTAGCTTTTTGCAGTATTCTGACTAGTTTCCCGATTTGACTGTTGATTCTAATGTGATTTTTTTTCCGCTTGAGCACTTCCTGGTTAGTTTTAGACAGAAATTTCTGCCTTCTGTTGTAGCATTCTGTTTATGATTCCGATCCTGCTAAATCGCCATCAGTCCTGTGTTGTTGAATGTCCCTCCTGTACCTTCGGGTATACTAGAGTGTTTCTCATCGTACTCAGTGGGGATCCTGAACTAGCAATGGTATGGTGGGAGACATTGCCATCAGTCAGGCTGGACATGGAGTAGCACAAATAAGTTTAGCTCTGACCAATGCTCCTTCTGTACTCTCATCATAAGGTAGTAAAGTTTCCATGTTTCTCAGTGTCCCTTTGTTTCCCGGTGGCCTGGTGATCAGCAGCATGTCTAACTTTATCTTTCTGTCTTTGTTCCTTGCAGCCTGGATTGTTTCTTTTTTTGCCAAGTACTGAGGTCATTTTTATGGTAGAAGCAAGTAGAACTCCATTTTTAGCTCCTCCTTCTTAGCCATCCAGTATTCCTCCGTGGGTTTGGGTCTGTCTTTTCCATGTCCCACTTAGTCCTGCACTCATACTTTCCCTTACTCATCAGTCACCTTCTTTCTTTAAGTAACCTTAATTCTATCACTTGTTTGGCCACATATTTGTTCTTGTAGTCATCCCACATGCTGTTTTGAGGTGCTGCCAATTTTCTTCGTCTCAGTCTGTTTCTTCCTTACTTGTCTTTCTTTGGGGTAATTGAGTGCTGAGTACTATCTTGTTCATTCTCACCTTTTAAATGTCTTCCATTAATGGGTGCAATTTCGATGGAAACATTCAGCATGATTTGGGGGATAGACCTCCCACAGAAGCTACACACAAGTAGATGCAATGCCTAATGGTCCGGAGATAATGCATTGGCCGGAGGTCAGGATCAAACTCTTGTACCTTGTGCATGGGAGGCCAACACCCCTTTATCGCTTCGCTTATCTGGTCTCACCCTTCCTCAGGGCAATAAAAATATACATCTTCAATCTGTCAAACCCCTTGCCAGTGGTGAGAGAATCAAACCGCAGCACTCCTAGTGTCTGAAAGGCATACACCTTAACCACTGTACCATTGGCCTTTCAGATAAAATGAGTTTAAAACAGGGGTTTTCAGCTTCCATGATTCTCCTTGTATATCAGCTCTAGTCAGATCGTATGGGTCAGGTAGTTTCCTGGGTCTGTTGGATGGCCCAGCCCTGTGCAAAGGGATAGCTCTGTTGCTTTCTTTTCAACACTCACTGGAGCAAAGCCTGCCTGGGAGACTGTGCTTAAATAGAGAACTGGAATTGGTGTGCTAGACCATGGTTGTTGGCTATTTTACAAGGCACCCTGGGATTCCATCAGGGTTCATAGGATGCTGGGCAGGATTCACAAGCCTCCATGTAAGAGTTACAAGGCTTTTCATACATGGAGGTTGTAGTTAAACGGTGTGACGTCAGCATGCCATGCCATGGCATATGCATGAGGGCATGCTAAATCACACCTAAAGTTAACACGGTCCATGTAAGACAGTAGGAGGCCTGTCCGTAGGGGCTTTGCGAGGCCTGCAAACGCTCACGCCTCCCCAGAAGAGAAAAAAGTCCCAAAGTAAACCCCCACGACAGAGTCCCGTGTAAATGTGAATAAAACACAACACAACACATGCCCCCACAGACTATGGAACATAAAAATGTAAAATGAACATGTGTTATATTTTTTTTTATAAGTTTTAAAGATGTTTGCCAGTGAGTGCGCTCATTTGCAGGCTGGTGTGCCTGGATGGCTTAGCCACAGTTAGCAGTCAAAGTGAAAAGCATATAAGAACTAAATATGCAAAGTAAGCCTAAAAGCAATAGTGTTAGCGGTAGAGACGCTAGCTGAAGAGGAGAGTTGTGTCATGTATTCAAGCCCCCACAACATACTAATTTTTATTTTTGTGTGAAATAAGCACAAAACAATTCCCTGACATATATGTACATATATTAAATTACATTTTATGTAATATGTAATGAAATGGGCCATGTATTTTGAAGAAATGTGAGATAATAAAAAAAAAAAAAAAAGTCAGATGTGCCTATAGCTGAGCTACACTCTAACAAGTTGAGTATATCTGCCCGTAGGTGAGCAGTGTTTTAACAGGTGTAAAATGAGTGCCCGTAGGTGAGTAGTGGTTTAACAGGTGTAGAAGGAGTGGCCGGGGTTGAGCAGAATACCAACACGCTGAAACTGTGTGCCCGTAGCTGAGCTGAGCGTAATATGCGTGCTGGACAGCCAAACGCAAGACGGCAGAAGCCAGCATGCCCGCTCTGAAAGCGGAAGCTGCGCGACCGCGCCAACAAGCTAACCACAACGGGCACGCTGAGCAAGCTGTATCAAAAACCGGGATTTTACACAGACACACCTCCTAGCCTTCGTGTAGACAGTCATAAAATATGTGCAAGCAATGGCCAGGCTCGAACTCAGGATACCATGCACCATAGTCAAGCAAGTATTTCTGAAACCACTAAGCCATGACAGCTGTTCCTAGAAATGCAGTAATGAGCATATATATATAGCAATGAATGGAAAGAGGAGCATGACAAAGCAGGTTTTGTGAAGCTGATACAATCTCCAAAATGGCCAATCACAGATAAGTGCGGGAAAAACGGGCATGTACATATAAGCCCCATAGGGCAGGAATACACAGCATAACCGATTGTGGAACCGACTTGCAAAGTTAGGGATGATGGCAGGTGTAGGAGAGGGAAGAGCTTCCGAGCACAGATAGGGGCGTTGAGGAGTCCAAATATATGGTTTGGCTCGTCCATGATCACATGAGGCCCAACTCATGCAGGGCCAGGTCCTGTGGGGAGACATATGGGGCTGAGACATGGGACCGGTTGGCACATGATCTCACCCAGTGCCACAGGAATACTAAGGACTGGTGTGAACAGGTCCGTCACCACCATGCGGACCTGAAGAGACAGAAGCAGGACCAACTGAACCGTTGATCCAGGAGGCCCGGCAAATGCTCTAAGTAACGCCTCCACTACTGAGTACGTTACATGTAATTATTTATGTAAGAAATTAACCTAGCTGATATATTATGGAGATGTGTATCTAACATATTTCATTTATATTGCAGCTGCAGGTGTCCGCTTCATGAACCGCTGAGCCTATGCCGATAGGCTGGTGTGGTTGCACCACCAGGCAGGTCAGTAATTTTCCTCCTGTAACTGTAAAAAATATAAGTATGACAGCTTGAAAAAGAGTGCAGTGTGTAGTCACTATTAATAAAAAGTGCAAGTAACAGTGTAAGAGAGTTTGCAAGTATTATTGTTTGATTACAAAAGTGTGATGGCAGCCTGTAATCCAAAAATAAAAATGAAACAAGTCTGAAATAAAGATGTTCCACCTGTAATATAATAGTACATAACCTGCAGCAGGCTGAAAAGTACAGCTACAGAAGCTGAGTAAAACACATGTGTGAAATATATCCTCTGCTTTAAATTCTGGAAACATGACACAAGTGAGACTGTTGGAAAGGGATTGTTATAACTAAAAGTAAAAACATGTCAATAAAGCCTAGGAATTAAGTACACCATCCTGAATTGTAAAAATAAACAAGTGAGAGAGAGGTGAGAAAGAGGTATGAATCCACCAATAAAGCTAGTAACAACTCCTGAATAAAAGTAGTATACTGCAGTCAGTACAGAATCGAAATGAATGTGACAGGCAGAACCAAACAGCAACATGTGTTGAAAAAAGTACTGAAGCTGGAATGTGTGTCCCAAAATCTGGATATGTTGCTCTCAGTTTGCAATATGCAGATAGTATGGTTGTATGAAATACCAAACATCCACAGTTGTCTATAGCCATATAAAGCAAATGTAGCAGGATGATGTAGCTGAACAGAGCCAGATATGAATGTGTATGAATAAAAATGAAATGTATATTGAGTAGCAGTAACATTGTTATCACCAACATGAATAAGTTGTCACATAGGAAACTGTAGTCAGACCTGTAGTGTGTATATATCTGCAGCTAGTAGAAATGTACAGCATATGTATAGGTATTTGAAGTTGTTAATGAAATATTTCTTCACCCTACCATATAACCACAAATAATCCATTCCACGTGAAATGGGTATGTGTATTCACAATTAACACCCCTGGACAATTGTCCTGTTGGTTCATACATATTTGCATGTACGTTGATGCATGTGTCCTGTTCATACATCCAAATCTGATGACCTGTTGCCATCACTCAACCCTGCATGTTGTTGGAATGTGTACTGTTGTTCAAATTATGCATGTGCTATGCTTGCTGTTCAACGGCTTGAATTTATGGGTGTTTGGTTAATGGGAATACTAATGCATGCTGTTACAACTAATTGTGAATGGTATTGCACGTTACTAACCCAAACTGTCACTAAATAATGCAAAACAAAGGACGACAGGGAAGGCGGCAGTGACCACCTCTCCCACCTCAGCTGGCGAGTGCACCTGGCAGTAGTGCCCAGGCCGCACCCTCCTCCGGTGCCCCTGTGTCACCTGCGGGTGGAAGCGCTGCAGGGGATGTGGGGCCTGCCCCCTCTGCAAGTGTGGCCGGAGGAGAACATCCACTCACCCTCCATAGTGTCTGGACTGTGGTGCATAGGGAGATCTGGCATGCTGTGCTTGGGCCCCTATGCCAGCTTGAGGCATGGGTGGCACAACTCACGGACGTGCCTGCTGCCTGGCCTACACAGCCCCCAGCACAGCCCCATCCTGGGCAGTGAAGGCACAGTGGCAACTACCCATGGGTGGGGATCTCAGCTCCACTGTTGCCATCTGTGGGCTCATGGGCTCGAGATATCCAAACATCCATCCCCGTCAATTGTGTAACCCCCCCACATGTGTCATACACCACCCCTGTATGTGTCTTGTTTGTCTTGTCTGTTAACCTCCCTACCTACCTCCCCCAGCTATACCGGGACTTCCCCTGCACTCCCACATACCACTCTCACCTGAAAAAAAAAAGGGCACTCTTGTAAATTCCACAAAAAATTGTAATCCCATACATAGCTGCCTATTTTGCAATACACATGTCTTCGCTGGAACATGTAAACTGGAAATTGGCACTATGGCTGTACAATAAATATTATCGTTGTCCTCCCTACACCTCCTCTAGGGGTGGAAGGTTTCAAATTTCACACCAAATTACAAACATATGCACAGCTGTTGCTGACGGAAGAAATGGGCAGCGCTATGTGGCCTTTTCCCACATCCCTCCCCTGCAAAAACCCGAGCTTGTTTTCCTCACTGTCCTACCCCTCTTTGTGCCTCCTTTTCACCACTTTCCTATCTCCCCATTTTCTTTTCTTTAAAAGAGTAATAGCGCGCAGTGCATGAGAGTAAGCACTTTAAGCAGTAGTGTGCCGGTGTGCGCTCTGTAATGCTTTTAGCTAAGCCGCAGGTAAGAAAGCTGCAGCAGCAGTAGTACGCGCGGAGTCTCTTGGCGCGAAACCAGCGCTAACCCGCTACAACTGCTTTAAAAGTGCCTTTGTCACTCTGAATGC